>NC_083107.1:13676783-13976783 GCF_949774975.1 Lagenorhynchus albirostris | reverse complement strand
GGAATGCGGTTAATGCAGTCATACCCACAAGCCACATGAGGCTGCAGGACCTGTTCCTTTTCTAAACACCTCCTTGGAAGGAATCATTTGCGCAGAAGCACCCGGTCTCTGGAGTCCTGTGGCCAGAAGCCCTCAAGGTCCATGACAAAGTCAAGCAATAAGCACGGCCTGAGTCCTGACCTTGTTTCCATGAAATGCAGGATGTCCCCGGGTCTCAGGCACTTTTCCTGCTGGTAGTACGCGTGTGGCAGGAACTGAAACCGCAGCTCGTACACCCGGAACTTGTTCTGTTTCTCCCCCATAGAGAAGGACTCCTGGACATCAATTTTCTCCAACACCTAGAACCAGATTGACAGACAGAAACCAATTTGCCCAAAGCCTGGGACTGAGCATTACAAGTGGGTTATGGGAAAACTGAGAGTTTGCAGGGACAGGGGCTGGGACCACAGGCCAAAATCCCAAAGAAACTCCAACAAGCTCTGCTGGTGTAGATCCCTCGGGGGGTGGGGAGAGAGACCCCCCCACACCCTGTAGGCACACCTCCAGAGAACGGCCTGAGGCTGGAGGGGGCAGGCTCCAGCGGGGCTGGTAAGCTGACCGACCCAGAAAGTGTCCTGATTCTTAAGGCACGAAGAATGCTGCAGACCAGTGGTTACCTTTAAAGCTTCCTGATCCATCCCTGCTTAGCATCTGGCAGAGAAAGCCTCCCTCTCACTGGGTGGAGTCTGAGCCAGCGTCTGAACAGCTGGCAAAGGCTGTTCTGCCCGGATGGGAGAAGAGTTGGGAGGACGGATGGGAGGATGCAGGAAAACGCCTGCAGCCAGCCTGCAGCCCTGGGTCCCAGGGAGACAATTACCTCCCCGAGGCACACCCTGGTGAGCTGCTTCTTCAGGCTTTTCACTTTTTTCAGAGCCTTCTTGGTGTTGAACACAGGCACGCGCATCATGGGCGTCTTGATGTTGGCGCTGGCCACCATGAGAATCTCCCTCAACCTGTCACAGAACAAGGGCACATCTGACCCTAAGAGGTACCCCGATTCTTTACTTTTGCGAGGCCTTTCTCATAAAGATGTCACAGTTCTTTGAGGATCCGTGAGAGACCAAAGGATCTCGTGGGGGAGATATGCTGATCAGGGAGTCCCAGCTCTGGCCCCGTGTGTGACAGCAAGGGACTCTTCTGTCAGCTTCCTCCGCTGGAACACGAGCTCCTCAAGGACAGGGCTGTGTCTTCTTCCTGTTTCCTATCACCTGTGCCTCGCATTACAGCGTGGGTGCTTACTGAACGAATAAGAGATGCAGGGAAGGGAAGCAGCGTCTGCAGCGCTCCCACTGGGCACAGGGACCACGGCTAGACCTCGGCCATGGCTCAGACAGCCTGCACGGCCCGACTGCACGGTGCACCCCGCCCTCCTCCCTCCCACAGGAAGCTGGGGAGCCTGAGTCACTCTGCTAAAAAGTAGCCGGGCCAGGCAGGCGAGCCTGATCTCTTTTCTTTCCTCTCACCCAGCGGCCACCATCCTGCAAGGTGCGTACTTTTACCTGAAGGGCCAGGGCCCCTTTGGGTCATGTTCTAGGTGAGTGGCGCCCCCGAAGTTGGGCAACCAGACGGCCTGACCCCGGGAGTATGTAGTTTCACAAGCATCTCAGGTAACTTGGATACAGGAGTTGGTGGAGAGATAAATGGAGATGCTAAGAGGCCTGGGCATGGATCCAACCACAGAAGCCCATTGGGCTCTGGAAATTCCAACCCTGACCCCTGCTTTGATGACACCCTCTCTCTCTCTCTCTCTCTCTCTCTCTCTCTCTAATGAAATGACTTCCTCCCCAGGAGTGGGCTAGGACAGACCCAGCCCCTGCACCCTCGCAGACCCCACCTGGGAATGCCCAGGGTGACATTCATCTCGCCTCTGCCGGCAAAGTGGAAGGTGTTCAGGGTCATCTGTGTGGAGGGCTCCCCGATGCTCTGTGCGGCCAACAGGCCCACGGCCTCTCCCGGGTCACACAGCGAGCGCTGCCACTTCAGCTGCAGAAGAGTCCTCAACCTGGAGATGGGGCAGGGGACAGCAGGAGTCAGGGGCACAGACACTACCTGCCTGTCAGGAGCTGTCAATGCCACCCGCAAGCAGGGCACATGGACCTGTTACCTCTCCCTCTTTCTGGGCTTGTTTTTTCCTAAGCAAATGGTCCTTCTAAGCCTTAAATTCTGGCCAGTGACCCTGAAATGTCCTAAATGACACAGCACAGAGTCCAGCTGGGTAGCTGAAGCTCTAGATGTCCATGCTCGGACTGTTCACGTTCACCCTGAGAATGTCACGGAACTAGTGAGCTCACTATTTACGTTTCCCTTTGTTAATTCTTTTTTTGCCCAGTAGTTGTGACGGCTTGGAGAGGGCTTAAACCTCCCTCTGTACAAACGAGGAAGAGATTCACTGAGCAATTATGGGGATATGGCGGGGAGGCGGGAAGGGGGTGCTTACTTTCTTAATTAGTGCAAATGGCTACAGGCCACATCGGAAGTGTGCGCACTCCACAACTTTGTAATTCACTAACCCCTCCTCCTACGGATGCCGGCCCTTTTAGAACAGCCAAGGAACACTGTATTACCCCGGAACGTAGGACAAGGAAGCCGCTCAACAAACAGCGACTGAACGGGACATTACGTTTGAACACAGAGGAAGGTAATAGAACTACGTTTCTACGCAAGTTCTTTTCAAGAGTCAGACTTTCTGCTGACCTGATGTTGTCTTCTCTCCCTGCTACTTCAAACCAGTGAAGGGTTGGCAGCTTCTGACCAGATTCCCTGATTCTCACATAACCGTGCCCACCACACCACACTCAAGAGAGGGGCCACCTGTGCAGGGCTCTGTCCCCAAAGAGCGCTCTTCTCCGTCGTGGCCCAGATGGGGGGTGCACTCCTGCCTACCTGCTCTCATCCGTCCCACAGGCCTCAGGGCCTGCAAGGCGCCCTCTGTTTCACTTCCCTCCTTCTTGCTGCGGTCTTGAACCCAGGAGGCTGCCAGAGTGGGCGGGGAAGGGCCTGAGAAGCAGATTCTCCCTGTGTGTGTGCTGTGCAATAAATCAATGTCATCACCTGTCCAGAGAGAGCTCCGATTTCTCGTAACTCCTCTCTGCGTGAGCTGCCCACTCGCGACTGTAGTCATCCACCTTCTTTTCAAATGTTTCCGACACTGATGCAAAGTAGATGTCTGGGCGCCAGACAGACAGACTGGGGTCGGGACAAGGAGACGCCTTCTTCTGGTATTTCCTCCGGCTTTGCTCATCTAACTCAGCCCACATCCTCAACATCTGAAAGGAAGGATGGGCCTCAGCTATGCTGGAGGACACCAGGAACAGGCTTCTCTTCCTGGGATGCCCAGTAAGATAAGGCGTATCAGAGGCACTGGCTTCAAATGAGAACAGGGGAAAGAGACAGAAACCTGACGGCAATGAGAAGGCCATCTTGACATCTGAAACACGGAGAAACCGAATCCATCCCAGGGCGCACTGCTTTACCACGACTCTACAAGCGATTCGTCCTGGCCCTTCAAGCACAGGCAGGGTGACCACGTTAAGTTACTGTCCAAACTGAGTGTCTTGTAGCGTGAAACGGGGCACTATTAATAATAATACTGGGATGAGAGGCAAAGCCAGGGCTGTCTCAGGTCAACAAGGACACGGTCACCACAAGCCAGGTGACTGTGCTGGATCCCTGTCTATCCCCCACCCAGGCTTTCCCACGCTCGGTGCCCCAAAGCGCTCCCCTGCCTCCTGGCTCCCAGCTGTGCTTGGCTGACGGGAGGTCCCAGAAGCAGAAGGGCACGTGGGAGGAGAGTGAGGCTGGGCATTCATCCCCCGCCCTCTCTAATGGATCTCGGAGCCCAGAACTCTTTACTGAGGGCTCCTGTCAGGTGGCCTCTGCCCACGGCCACCCTCTCCACTCCTGGTGACTGTTCATGCCTGTGGGGGGCGGGTGGGAACCCAACTTACCAGCCCTAGTTAGTTTCCTGGAACCCTGTCCACACCTCTGTAAAGATTCCCTTCCTTAAATCCCTATTTGAGTGCCATGTTTCCTGACCAGCACTGAATGAAGCCAGATTTCATGACTGTACCTTCCACCGGGAAAACAGCTCCTTCCTCATCCCCTCAACCCCTGACTGATCGCCCACCCCCGCCCCCCACCGAACCCCAGCATCACCTGGTGAGTCTCGGGGCTGCGGCCGTTCTGGTTTGCGCCCTCGAGGTTCAAGGCTTTCACAGCTGCTTGAATTTTCTGGGAATAATTCAAGAAGGCGCCTTTTCTCAGCAGGGCGTTGGAATGCTTGCTTTGCCATTTTTTGATGGCTTTGAAGTGGCGGAGAGCTTTCTGGGGATCTGCTCTGGATAAAACTTCGTGGAGGTGCTTCGATTTCATTATCACCTAAACAAACAGACCACACAGACAAAACCAAAGAGATGAGGGCGTAACACAGGGCCACGTCACACAACTCCACAGGACGGAGGTGGCCCGTGTGGAGCCCTCACGATGCCCCTGGGGGGTCTGAGCGCCCACTGCTAACCAGGGCCCTCACTCTGTGCCAGTCAGACTTGGGAGCTGGCGTTCTCAGGAGCTGAGGTCACGGGGGAGAGACCGTGACACTCAGAGTCCCTCCAGAACATGGCGCCAGGATGGGAAGGAGCCAACCCCGGAGTACAACCTTCAATTCGACCACCTGCTTCGTGACCTTGGACAGGCCATGTCAGTTTCAGTTTCCCAAACTGTAAAACAGGGTGACTGCTGAGCCAACGGTGACGATCGCTCTTGGGGCGGTAAGGTGTGGTATGAAAACCGCGGGCTTGTGTGTCAGAGGGCCTGGGTGCAGACACAAGCCCTGCCACTCACCAGCTCGTCACTGAAACCCTGCCACTCAGCTACCTTGGCTGTAAAATGGGCAGAGGGCCACCTGCGTCCCCAGGCTGCAGGGAGGAGGAAGGGAGACAGCAGCCACGGTGCGCTCTAGTTTAGGGCCCGGCACAAGGCAAATGCCCCACACGAGCAGTTTTTCTAGACGTATGCGTGCCTCTCTGTCATCTCACGGGATGAAGCACACAGAGGGAGGGGCTCTGACAAGGTCAGGCGTTCCAAGGCATCGCCTGGTGCTTTCGAACTCTTCCCACCCTAGTTTTCAGCGGCCACTCTGAGTGGCAAGGCTCAGGGCGGGAGGCCCACCGCACGGCCCCCGCCCCACGACCCACAGGCGCGGGGGACCGGCACACTACCTCACAGTTGCTGGCGAGGAAGGGGAACTGCTTGGGCTGCAGGAACTGTGTCTTGGGGATGTCCAGGCCGTCCTCCCCATACAGGAACTGCACCACGCTGCCGTCGCTGTCGCGGACTGTCAGGTCATACTGGACGACCAGCCCCTCCAGGTGCTTGATGATGCACCTGTACAGGGACCACTGGCTCAGCGCCCACCGGGCTCGCCACCTCCCAGGGCAGCCTCTGATGGAGCGGATGGAGGGCAGAAAAGGGGACTGCTGTCCTGCAGCCAGGCAAGCCCCCAGGACAGGCTGGCTCCCGTGCCCCAGGCTCTGAGCTACAGCACCTCGCGGCCAGGGGCTGCAGCCACGTGTCCTGAGGAGGTTGGCTGCCCCGCTCGACCCCGACTCCCAGCTCCAGCCCCAGCTGCTGGGACCACTGCCTGCTCCGTCGCTCCCTGGCATGGCAGGGCTCCCCAGGACCAGTGTCCTTAGACCCAGGAGGCAGGCAAAGCAGCGGGGCTGCCGCCCCATCCAATGCTTCTCTCACACCATTAGGCCAGAGACTGTCAGGGACAAAGGGGACCTTAGGAACTAAATGCTGACGTGATAGCCCTAACCTGGTGCCTTTTTTCCTCAGCGCTCCCAGCGGTCAGCTGCCGCCCTCAACCTGCCCCCCTCTGCTGCCCTGGTGCTGGCCTTAGCTTACTTCTCTGGCCACCCTGCCTTGGTTTCTCCTCCTGCCACCTTCAGAGGGGGTCTCCTAGGAGCCACTGTTCCCCTGAGCTCCAAGGACAGAGCTCGGCACTATCTTCTCGGCACCCAGCCCGGGGCCTGGCGAGGTTGGAGCTGAGCATCCTTGTCCCCTGTGCTGCAGATGCTGAGGTACCAGGCACCTCGCAGGGCTGCAGCTCTCGGCAGCAGCCACGGCCCCGGAGGCTGCATCTCCAGGCCTCTCCCGAGCTCCAGGCCCCCTCCCTGGAACAATCCCCTTGCTTATCCTGCCGCTGCCCCCTCACGCCAGCCACAACTTTCTCTCCCCCCTCTGCAGCGTCTTGCTTTCTGTCCACCGTGCCACTGTGCTGCCACTCGGGCCTGACGCCTCCTGCCTCTTGTTCATTTCAGCCGGTTGCCCCACGTCTTCGCCGCGTCGGATTCTCCCTTTCCATCGCCAGCCACAAGAGGCAGCCTTCCAACCTACGGCCCCTCCTGTCTGAAGGAAGGCACTCGCCCTTCCTGCCGTGACCCTCCACCGGCAGAGGGGTCCTGCGGACCGCTGTGCCCTTTGCCCCAGTGGCTGCCGCTCTTCATGCCAGCCCGGATCCCCAACACCCTCCTCTTCCCTGCCCTGCATTCAGATGGCCCCCGACACAGATCCCCCACCCCCAGACTCGCGCGATCACTCGATTCCTAGCTTTTTCTACACTCCACAGGTATCCTTGAATGATTTAAGAGGATGGAGGTGGGGCGTAACCCCTGCTCACAGGTGGGTCTGGCCCTGTAATCCACGCCGGATGCAGGAACTCAGGGCGCACCAGCCCAGACCTTCTTGTTTAACCTCCTCTCTGGGAGGAAAGGGAACACGTCGCTTCTCTGACTGGCCTGCTTGGGCAGGTGGGAGGTTGAAGCTTAAAACTGAGACCGGCCTGGCTCCGAGTGCCGGACCCAAGGGGCCTGGAATCCTCTCTGCCCCAACCGCAGAGCCCTCCCGGGGGGCAGGACCAGTGCATCACCACCCAGGACCTTTCTCCCAGGGAAAGGCGCACACACTGACGCACGGGCCCTTCCTATAAACCTCTGAGCTCACACTTTACCGATCCTCTAGGAGGGGAAGGATATCGGCTATTTTCTGTCTTGGGCCACCCGTGGACAGTTTTTTCTAGAAGTTTTTTCATCCAAAGGGATCTTAAGTGAATTGTCAATGAAAATGTGAAAAAAATGACAGAGGTGAATGGACCTGCGACGCTGATGCCACCTAAAGGTGGCAGAGCAGGTGCTCTTTACCTTTGGAGGTAGCCGGAGCGGCTGGTCTTCACAGCCGTGTCCACCAGACCCTCTCGCCCGGCCATGCAGTGGAAGAAGAACTCCTGTGGGAGAAGCGGGGACCCAGGTCCCAGGGGTGGCAGTGAGGACGGTGTGCTTCCTAAAGGGTGGCTCAAGCCAGTGCCCCTGGCAGCTCTGATGTCTCCCACGGCCCCAGGGACTCCTGCCCTCCCCTGGGGTTGCCTCTGTCTTATTCTGCCGGAGCACAGAGGGACAAATGTTCCAGCTCCCATTCCCAGGAGCCCGTCCTCAGTGCCATGTCCCACACCCCACACGCACCCCATTTTCCAAACAGAAATGGCACTGGTGCCTCATCATGTAGGGTTTTCCAAAATTCCACGAGAAATGGGTTTATAACAGTAATCAGCAAACACGTACATACATACACACACACACGTGCCGATAAAAGATAACATGACTCGAGCTAAAACCCTATGAAATGACCCCATCCCTCACTCTGATGCTTCCTTTACCACCATACTCCGTTTCATTCCATGAAGTCAATCATTTCATGATGCACTAAGGGGTCGCAACCAGAGTTCAGAACTCTCTGGTCCACGTTAGCTCTCCACCACCCTTCGCCAGGGGCCACGGATGGCCACTGGAGAGTCTGTGTGGGACTGAGGGAGGAGCCCTGGGAGCAGCTGGTGGCCCTGACACAAAGGGTTGGTCCCGTTCACAACCTGGACTTAGCTGTCTGACCACAAGAGGCGTCCTTGCAGAGACGCACTAGACCAGGGAACAGAAGGTACTCACAGTCGAAAAGCCATTTCTGCCGAGTGTGAGGAGAAAACCTTTCTCTTAAGGGAGAGTTTTGTTGCTGACTGAGGAAAAACTAGACATTTGCTACCGCTGGTCAATTTTCCCAAGGTCAAGGAGGAGCCAGGGGAGGTTCTCTTAGGGAAGCTTTGTGAAATAAGTCTCTGTGATGCTCCTTTTGGCCACAGAGAGCACCCTGGTGAGGGGCCTCGCCGTCCCCAGCTGCCCTCAGATGCAGGGAAGAACCGGTGGAGAAAGGGCGCAGAGCAGGAAGAGGCAGAGCTGGGATTGGTCTTATTCATCTTCCCATTCATCAGCAATCCCACCCGAGCACCCACGATGCGCTAGGCACCGTGCTGGGCTCTGGCATTATGATGGTGAACACGACATGGCTGCGTCCTCTTGGTCCTTGCAGGCCCCAGGGTCTAGTGGGTAAGCAGGGATGGCCTAGCACTTACTACTTGGCTGTCTTTGCTTAAAGCTGCTGGTGAAGGTCACAGGCCTGTTACTGTTGAGCTTAAGAGATGAGGAGAACAGCCCAAAGGAAAACCCAAACTACATACAGGAGGCTTGATGCCGGTGAGGAATCTGCCAGTGACGAAGCCGCCAGCCCTGGGGGTGAACTCATACGGCTCGAAGCAGGGCAGTGACTTGCCAGATGCCATCAGCGGGGGTCTCCGGCCTTCCAGTTCGATCTGGCCCAGCAGGCACGAGATCTGGGAGAAAGGAAACCCAAAGGCAACAGAAGACCCACATGCTCGTTAGATGATGCTCCGTCCCAGCAGGGGATGGGGGGGCCTGCTCTTCCAGAAACACTGCATGGGATCCAAGTTCCTGAAGGCCAACCTAGATTGCTAAACAAGCCCAGAAAGCTGACCTTCCAGGAAGATAACTATGTCTTCCTTTCCATGACGGCAATTTTCGCATTTGGACTCAGTTGAAATGGACGGTGTTTGTAAAAGCAGCCATGTTTCAGAAGCATCTCGTGTTATACTTGGACGGGACCCCCAGGTCCTAACAGGGAAACTGAGACTAGCAGAAAAAGTAGTTTAACTGTGATCTTTAACATTCTCAGGTCAAAAGAGAATAAAACTGCCTATTAATGTTCTTGGGGGGAGAAGAGCAGCAGGTCTGGATTTTATTTAGTCGAAAGGGCTTCCCGATGGCCTCCAGCCTTTTAAGCCCATTCCTATTGCTCTCTACTCACCAGATAATGAGATGGTCCTTGAGACCCTCTCAAGGTCATCAAGATATTTTTTAAAAGTTGCTAAAATTTGTGAAAATGCTGTGATAGCACTGCAGTAATTGGTCCTCCATAACGAGCCAAAAATCAAAGGTTAAGAAACCTCTAGGACAATGCCTATAATGTAACACTGAATGAAAAACGCAGATCGTGCAACATTTCAGGATCTCAGCTAAGATTATAAATACACACACACCGTGTTTATATATAATGTGACTATGTATAATAATACAGTGTGTAAGTTTACAACATGGATCTGTTTGGTACACGTCAGTATCTGGATACTTGTGTCGGTATCTGTCTATAACACTTAACAGTGGTTAGCGCCTGCACCGATTTCGACATACTTTTGTATTTTTCAGTACTTGCCACATTTCGTACGGAATGTGGATCCTTTAAAAATAGAAACAAATCTGAAAAGGGCCTCCTGCAACTACCCCACCCTTCTGCAAACCAGCCAGCACCCGCCTCGGCTCACACCTGCATGGTATTCACAGTTGAACCTTTGGCTCCAGACTGCACCATCATCTGCAAGTTGTTCTCTGGGAACTGTCTGTGCAGGCCCAAAGGCATGCATGCCTGCAGATGGAACACACGCACTGGTCAGTGACTCACCCTCTTGGGAATCCCAGGTTCAGAAGGTAAATCCAGGATGCAGAAGCCAACACAGACTATTTATCTAGAGAGAAGTGCCAGGTCCCACGTGAGGTAAGAAGTCTCACCCGGCATCAACCCTTTGGCTAGAAGCCCTGGAGAGAAGTCTACAGGATGGCCCAGTACAGCAGAAACTTACACAGCATTTTAAATCAACTATACTCCAGTAACAACTAAAAAAAAGAAAAAAAAAAAAAAAAGAGGATGGTCCAGGGTGCTGCGTTCTCTTGACACCTCTGCCAGGAAGCCGGAAAGGAGATGCAGAGGGGCCAGCATCTCCAGTTCATGATTCTGAAAAGCAGCTGGTTAAAAATAAAACTTAAGGTGGTGCCCTTGGGAACCTGTCCAGCAGAGCATGGCCTGGCCCTGGACAGTAGCAATGATGACCAATGTCTGTGTCACATTCACGTTTCCCAACATGCTGCCCAAATACCAAGCAGGAGGCTCACCTTGGCTCCTGGGCCAGCGGAAGCTAGCAAAGCCCCCAGGGGGACCAGGGAGATGCTGAGGTGGGGGGAGCTCTGAGTCTATCTAAGCTTCTGCCTAGGGTTGCAGAGACCCAGCCCCACACCGGAGAGGCAGAGTGGATGGAAAGAGATGGAGGAACAAGAAATAATCCTAAGATGCTTCTGAGACAACGCCCCACCTGCAGCGTCCCCAGTCAGCCCTGGAAGCTGAGCCTCCTGGTTTTCACGCGGTACTGGAGGGCTCCTCTGAACCACGACTCTCAAGGACGGAACTGTACCAAAAGGTCTGCATTCTGGGCCACTGAGGGGATGCTGACAGCCAGTCAGAGTACTCCACGGGCAAACACTGACTTCTGCTGGGCACTGGCCACGCCTCCCTCCCTCCTCCTCAGGTGGGGCCTCAAGGCCCAGGAGGCAGGGTGAGGGCCAGGTGGGCTCCTTCAAGCCGCAGGATTGGGAGCCCCAGCTCTGGGCTGAGAAGGCGAGAGAACGGGGTCTGCCATCCTGGCTTGTGCGGGGACGTCCCTCTCCTTTCTCAGCTGCGCAGGAAGGGGCTCTGGAGGACTGGCAGGGCGCTCACCTCACCCAGGGCACTGTGCAGATTAGCTCCTAAATCCTCCCTGCAAGCCCACGAGGCAGGTGCTCTTCCCATCCCCAGCCCCCTGCGGGAGGACACCTGGCTCAGACCGCTCACATCACACAAGGCCCGAGATCTCACAGCAAGTCCGTGGCAGAGCCAGGATTCGAACCCAGGCCTTCACCCCTGGGTCCCCCATATAAGCAGCACTGGTGGTTTTGATCCTTCATTCTGCCCCTCCACCCTGCAGTGGCCCCTGGGAAAGATTTCCTTCCGTCCCCCTTAATGCAGTTATCCTAAAATACAAACATTTAAAATGAAAAATAGTGGGGAATTCCCTGGTGGTCCAGTAGTTAGGACTCGGTGTTTTCACTGCCAAGGACCTGGGTTCAATCCCTGGTCGGGTAACTAAGATCCTACAAGCTGTGCGTGGTCAAAAGGAAAAAAGAAAAATCGTGCAATGTCTTCTTTCTCAGCATTCATCAAAGACCTTTCCAGACCCCAACGGGGTGAGGGAATGAAGCCCTTGGCTTTTCAAAACGATCAATTCTACTCGTCCCACCTCACGTCTCACCTAGTCAGCTATTAAACAGCCAAATTGCTCCAAAGAGCCCAGAGTGAGAATCAAAATGTAATTTTTTAAAACACCAGCATTCAAAATGGTGGTGGTAAGTGCACACACTGCTGGACTAACCTTGTTAATTTCATTGCTGTAATGATTCACTTCCTCCTTGAACTTCAGATCAATCATGTTAAAATCCCTCTGGTCTTTGCCCAGATGGGCATCCTGCCACTTCCCTCGGACCTCATCACACGATGCCGCTTCTGGAAGGTTTAACGCAGCCCTGACAGCCTAGAATGAGCAAAGGACAACGTCGAAGGCTGCAGCCAGGTGAGGAGGGTGTGGAGCCCAGCCAACCCTCTGCGGCAGGCAGTAGCCACCCAGGCCCTCCTCACCCGGGGCCCACAGTGGGTGGACTCTTCAATGATCCTGTGTCTCCTGACGTCTGCCTTCGGCTTGACCAGAATGTCTTCCACGCCTGTGAAGTGAAACAGACAAGCCTGGATGCGACCGGGCCTGACTTCTCACCAGGCTGTGAACTTGGTGAGGTCAGGGCACAGAGCATGGTGCCACGCATGCAGGGAACACTTGGACAATGATGGTGACATTCATATCACCATTAAGAGACTGCTACCATCTCTTACGGGCTTACCATTTTACAAATGACAGAACTTAAGGCTCGAACTTGAGCCCAGAGTTACAGTGGCAGAGAGTAAATCCAAGCCCATGTCCCAAACTTGTGCTCTTAGCCACCAGCTATACTCCCTCCATTCAATAAAAACATGTTGGATGGATGGGCTAGAAGTGAAGATGACGTTTTGGGTGAAAAACTGAGTTTGAGGAAAGAAGAGAGGGAGGGAGAGGACATCCTAGTTTTGACTCCCAGGAGTCACACTGCGTAGGGCCCAGCCTATGTGGTTGTGAGAACGCGTGTGCAGGCATACACACAGACATGCTCGAGCCTGGGGGACAGGGACCACCACCGCAGGGTCCCCGTCATTGCACTGGAAGGAGGAAAGCCTGGGTCACTTCAGTTAAGCCTGTCCTTCTGGCTTCAAAGGGCTGAGGAATTCCTCACCTTGGGCAAGAAGTCTTCCCACTTTCTCTTTCAATGAACTACTTTCTGTCTACATCTGAGAGCTACTGGACTCCAAAGTCCCTCGGCCAAGGTCTGAGTGGGAAGGGAGACAAAGGCTGCACTGTTCCAAAGCGGGGCTAAGGTGGCTGGGACTCCCACATGCAAAGTCCTGGAAGCTTGAGAGCCTCTAAAGAGCTTGTGTGAGCAGGAGGGGAAAGAAACTGTCCCTCTGCGAGGAAGCCACAACCACGAAAGTGGGCCCTTCCATGGGGTCAGCTCCAGACCGCCTTGCCGTCCCTACAGCGGCCTCCGGCTGCGAGGGCTAGAAGGCACCATGGCTAGCCCGGCCTGCCCTCCGAGCTCGACGCCCAGCTTGGCCCTGCGCCCTCCCAGTCTCTCGGCACCAGATGGTCTTTGCACTTTGGCCAACTTCTCCTCGTACCACGTGCTGAGCAGAGCTGCTTGTTAGGTTTGATCCTCGTCACTGTCTGGGTGTGGGATCTTCCTCTACTTTTTGCTTTGAAAGATATTTGCTCAAGGGCGTTCATCCCAGCAATATCGTGACAACCAGGAAAGAGCTTAAAGGTCTAATAACAGGAACTGGTTAAATAAGCTACGGTACATGTACACAAGTAGAAGAGTCTGTAGGCACAGACCTGAGGACGTCAGTTTATACTTGCTCACCCAAGAGGACATTTATAAAACACATCTGCAACCGGAGGGAGGGGAGCAGATTACAGAACACTAGGTCGTGTAGGATCCCCTTTTTTCTGAATGTGTTTGCACTTGGCAAGTCTAGGAAGACACACATCAAATCGACATTGGTGGTTATCCCTGGCAGTTGAATGCTGGGTGATTTTAAATTATTTTCACACCTGTACTACATTATTTTGACTTGTCCACAATTAATATAAATTATACAATTACGCAGGCCCCGCTGTAGGCCGACGAGCCAACTCCAGCTGCGGCAGGCCCACCGGCCCCACGTCTACACGGACACGGGGTCTCGGTCCCACCGCTGCTGGTCTTGTCGGCTGGACGATTCCCACGCTCCCTGGGGCTCCTGTTCAGCACGCAGCCCGTCACCCACTCCTCACAGGAAACTGCCGGAGGGCTCGGACTCCGCTCTGCGCACCTGGAGACACGCTGCCCTGAATGAGCTCGGGGCACAGAAGGTATCTGCACACGTGTTTTCTTTACAAAGCCAACTTCCTGAACAGCAGGCTCTCATTTCCAGGGAGGAAACCAGAGAGTTCCTCTTCCTGTCTTAGGATCACCTGACAGGTCTGCCCCAACGTGGTGTTTCCAACCTCACCTGCTGCATCGGGAGGTGTAGGTAGCTCTGACAACAGGTAGGGCCCTAGATGGAGTGCGGAGGATTCTGCACTGGAGGATTCTGGAAGGGCACTTGCAAGAGAGAATGGAGGTGAGTGTGAGTGTGAAAACATCGGTCTCAGGGACCGAAAACCAGAAAGGGTGGGGTTGAGAAAGGGACAGAATGGAAATGGAGATGAGGGTGCAGGGGGGTGTCATTCTGTGCTACGTGAAGAAACATGGGGTTGGGGGGTGGGAGAAGCACTGAGAAGGAGCAAGGCTGTGAAGTGTGGCTGGTGGCCGAGTGAGGATGCCTTTGTCGAAGGAGCCTGGCTGTTCCCCTGGAGGCTGCCAGGAGAGCCGGGGAGACATGCTGGTGTGCGTGCTGGCCAGGGGAGGGGGCCCCAGGGCCACCTGCCCACACTCACCCAAAGTGAAGCCTCTGTAGAGCTGCAGGTAGGCGGTGAAGAGGCGGGCCAGGCAGGTGAGAACCTTGCCGCTGGTCTCCCCGCCGTAGATCTCGTAGCAGCAGTGGACCAGGCCGTAGGCGGAGCTCCCATAATGCGCCTTGTCCAGCACCCCGCAGAGCAGCTCCCCTTCCCTGATGATCACCTGCAGAGGGACGGCCACCAACGCTGGGTTGGAGGCAACGCCTCCTGTGTGAGGTCCCCAACCCCACCCCATCTCGTGTCTTGTTAACCTTATTGTAACCTGCCTCAAGCCCTTGATGCAAAGAAGACTACACACACACACACACACACACACACACACACACACACACACACACACACACACACACACACACACACACACACACACACACACACACACACACACTTCAGTGTGTTCTTATGCCCCGTGCTCCCTCCACCCATCCGTACTGACTTAAAGTCAAGGATCCTTGACAAAAACCTTGTGACTGGAAATGAGAACACCTAGCGCCTAAACTTCATAACCGTGACCTTGGCCTAGGTACTCCCTTCCTTGTACCCTGGAAATAAGAAAAACACAACCTTTTTGATATCATTTAAGGCCTGAATTTGTACTTCCATAAAGTTGGTTTCAAGCATTAGAAGCTAATTCAAGGAAGGACTTCTAGTTGCACGGTGCCACACACATTAAGTATAGAATCTAGGAAGGGAAAGAAGAGGGGCAGCTTGGGTTCCAAATGCGATGTGTGTTAGACCCTGTGACAAAGCACTTGTGAGCTGGGGCCTTGGGGATACTCCCCCACCAAGAGCACACAGAGGCCTTGGCAGTCCTTAGTGTGTTGCTCTCCTGCAGCAGCACCGTGCCCTGGGGCTGGCTGGGTCTGGCTGCCCTGGGGCTGCCCCCGAGGCCTGGTTCCTGAGCACAGAGCTGGGAGGTGTGAAACCTCACAGCAGCGTAATGATCTTCAGCCTCTCAGGGGTCTCAGGGGAAAACACAGGGTCTGCATTTCCAAGCTTTGCTGAGTCAAGTTCAGAGGCCTTCTGCCAGAGAAGCCTTTCCGTGCTGGTTATGAGTTTTATACTGAGAGTCAAATGCTAATAGTCAACTCTTACTCTTTCCAAAACCGAAGTTGACACAGTTTGGGTACAACTTCTTCCCTTCAGGCACGACTCCTCTTTCTGCGCACGTGCCTCCATTTCTCTGTCTTGATTTTAAATCAAGCTGCCTAAACCCAGGACTGGAAGTCTGCAACCCACACAGCTGGGCAGCCATACCTGGGACTCGCACATGGAGTCGGGGTTAAAGCCGGGAACGGGCCGAGGAGACTCCTTCACCCAGGCCTTCCCACCAATCTTCGCCTTTCCTGACAAGTTCAGTGGGACGTGATCCTCTGGGATTATGTTGATGAGCAGCGTGGACACAACCTGGAAAGAAAAAGAAGACAAAGCTGATGGAGGGAAGAAAAGCTGAGACGTTCCCTTTTAGGGCCCCCTGTCCCTCTTCATCCTGAAAGGCAGACAGTTCCATTCTGATGAGCTGCAGGTGAAGCAGAAAACAACAAACAAAAAAACACCACCAACAAAAAAGGGACAGTTTCTTGTCTGTGGGACAAGATCTCAGTTTTTACTTTTCTGCTTACATGACTTAGGAGGGAGGGAGGTTAGAACTGGAAACAAACACATACCACTAAGAACTTCACTTCTTCTTAGAGTGAAGAATCCCCTAGACTTGAAATCAACTTCTTGAATAGACCAAAGGAAGAAAAGGAAAATAAACTGCTGTGGGATCACAGTAGAGAAAGATTTAAATTTGTATGTGGTTAAAAACAAAAACAAAAAAAAGGAAAACAGACAGCAGGGTTGAGAGAGATGGTGGGGCTCGTAACACTGCCAGGGAAAGGCAGCTCTGACATGTGAGCCCCAGGACTGAGGCAAAGGTCCAAGAACCCCGTCAGAGGCATCCTTCTCTCATTTTCAGGCCACATCAAAAGAGATGACAATTATCACATACAGTTAGTAATGTCCTCCCACAGAACAGTGCTGACTTTCTGGGGGGCACCAAGGAGGAAAGGATATACAGACTAAGAATCCAGAGTCTTCCCTCTGAAGAGCTTCACAGAGGAGGCCCGAGGTATGTGACTGAGAAGCAGGCTGCGGTGGAGCTTCGGGGATAACGGGGTGTCCCAGGGTCCACTCCATCACCGACTGGTCGTGGGCTGGGGGGCAAAGGGTTCTGTTCTCTTAGCCTTAGCATTGCTCATGTGTAGCACAGAGATGAGATCCGTTTATTCATTCAGCAATTATACATCGAGGGCTTACTTTGAGCCAGGCGCTGGGGGAGTCATGAATAAAACAGTCTGCCCTCAGTGGAGCCTCCAATCCCGAGGGGATCCACGCTTTGGAGGAAAATAAAGTGGGGAAGGAGGACCCAGAGTAGGGCAGGGGGAGAGAGTACCTGGGATTTTACACAAGACAGGCAGGGAAAGCCTCACCACGAAGGAGAAGGGAGCCCTGCAGAGGTCAGAGCATGCGTTTTGGGCAGAAGGCTTTTCGTTTGAGTGAGAAGGAAAGGTAATCGGAAAGTTTCGATCAAAGGAGCGACGTGCTCGGATATAACTTTTAGCAGGATCACCTGTTCCACATACATTCCTGGTCTGGACTTTGAAGCTAAATAAATGCTGCAAAGAATAAGCCTCCCAAGTGACACTGACAAGAAGGACTGGCACTTTGGAAGCAGTTATTAAGGCGTCCTGAGCGGGGAGCACGTGGGACGCTGTCTCTGTGTGAGGTCTACCGCAGGGCGCGCTGGTGATGTGACTGCTGGGCCACCCCATGGCTCCCACACAATTCACTTCTACGTAGCTAACACCAGAAATACATTTATTTGACTGGGATTAACCATGGCTACTGAAAGGCCGGGGAGTCCTTCCTCTGCCCAATTGGGCCCATCGGTATGGCCATCCACTCAATACACGACTGCCAGCAGGAGGCCAAGAGAGGCGATTTCACAAACAGCTGCTCCACAGAGAAGCCACATGGGGGCAGCCATTCCTGGGGATGACCACGGGTCAGCTCCACAGAGGCCAAGGGCACGCATTCCCAAAGACACAGCAGGCTGGGGGCAGGCAGACCGGTCAGACAGGCCCAGGGCTGGGGAGGGGCTGGGAGCCGCCGGCTGGCATCAACGGCTCTCTGTGTGCCTGTGCCCTACAAGGAAGTATCTATAATGTGCACAGTGGGGTCGGGGCAGCTACGGGAGCAGCTGTCTTTTCACGCATGTGCTCCGGGAACCAGGGACAGCTGGCAACAGCATCGTGAAAGAAAGCAGACAACAGTCCTTGTTATCCCTCAGAAAATGACCAGGAAGGTCACAGCCCCCGTGCTTCACAAGGCTGGCACCGCCAGGAGAGGGGGTGAGGAGTAAAGGCAGGAGGGTGACTTCCCTGGGATGCTGACCACAAGCTGCACTTCAACCAGTGTCACATGCCCAGCTGGGACCGCCAGCTGGGCACAGTCAGGATGGAAAGTCTGAGAGAAAGGTAACATATGTATCCAACCATCTAAGGACAGGGAGATGCAACCTGCCACCTCATCTGTAAAATCAAGGGGGCAGTAAAAGCATTTCACAATCTCAACACCCTTTCATGATAAAAACACTCAGCAGACTAGGAGTAGGAAGGAACATCATCGACCTAATAAAGGGGAGGCATCAGTGAAAACCCTACAGCTACCATTCTCCGCGAGCAAAGACGACGCTTTCTGCCTAAGATCGGGAACGAGAAAAGAATGTGCGCTCCCGCCACTCTATTCAACAGAGGTTCTAGCCAGGGCAATCAGGCATGGAAAGAATACAGCTGCTTTCAGATTGGAGAGTAAGAATGAAAACTACCTCTACTTGCAGATGACATAACCTTATGTAGAGAGAACCCAAAGGAATCCACAAAAAATTATTAGAGCTACTAAATGACTTCAGCAAAGCTAAAGGATTTAAGATCAACATTCAAAAATCAACCGTAGGGCTTCTCTGGTGGTGCAGTGGTTAAGAATCCGCCTGCCAATGCAGGGGACATGGGTTCGAGCCCTGGTCCGGGAAGATCCCACATGCCACAGAGCATCTAAGCCCGTGTGCCACAACTACTGAGCCTGTGCTCTAGAACCCGCGAGCCACAACTACTGAGCCTGCGTGCCACAACTACTGAAGCCTGCATGCCTAGAGCCCATGCTCTGCAACAAGAGAAGCCACTGCAATGTGAAGCCCGCGCACCGCAACAAAGAGTAGCCCCCGCTCGCTGCAACTAGAGGAAGCCTGTGCGCAGCAACAAAGACCCAACTCAGCCATAAATAAATAAACAAATAAATTTTTTTTTAAAAAATCAACCATATTTCTACACATTAACAATGAACAATCTGAAAATGAAATTAGGAAAACAATTCCATGTACAATAACCTCACGAAGAATAAAATACTCAGGAATAAATTTAACCAAAGAAATCCAAAACTTGTAAGTGGAAAACAATAACATACTATTTAAAGAAATTAAAGAAGATCTAAGTAAATGGAAACATCATGGATTGGAAGACTTCATATTGTTAAGATGGCAACACTCCCCAAATTGATCTACAGATTCAATGCAATCCCTATTAAAATTCCAACTGCCAGTTTTACACAAGTGACAAGCTGACCCTACAATTCATATGGAAATGCAAGGCACCCCAAATAGCTAAAACAATCTCGAAAAAGAACAAAGCTGGAGGACTCACATTTCCAGATTTTAAAACTTATTTCAAAGTTACAGTAATCAGGACATGATATTGGCATAAAAATAGACATATTGATTAATAGACTAGAATTGAGAGTCTAAAAATAAACCCATACACCTGTGGTTAACTGATTTTTAACAAGGGTGCTAAGAACATTCAATGGAGAAAGAACAGTCTTGTCAACAAATGGTGCTGAGACAACTGTGTTATCTACTGGCAAAAGAATGAAGCTGGACCCCTACCTCACACCACATAGAAAAATTAACTCAAAATGGATCAAAGACCTACATGTAAGGGCTAAAACCATAAAACTCTTAGATGGAAACACAGCTGTAAATCTGTGTACCCTTGGATTAGGCAACAGATTCTCAGATGTGACACCAAAAGCACAGGCAACAAAAGTCAATAAATAGGACTTCATCAAAATTAATATTTGTGTGTTGAAGGGCACTATCAAGAAAGTGAAAAAACAACCCATGTAATGGTACAAAATATTTGTGTGTCATATATGTGACACAGATCTAAGAGCCACAATATATAAAGAACTGTTAAAACTCAACAATTAAAAAGATGAACAACCCAATTAATAAATGGGCAGAGGGCTTGAATAGACATGTCTCCAAAGAAGATATTATAAATGGCCGGTAAGCACATGAAAAGATGCTCAATATTTTTAATCATTAGGGAAAGGTAAATGAAAACCACAACGAAACACCACTTTGCACCCACTAAGATGGCTATTTAAAAAACAAAAGACAAGTAAGTGCTAGTGTGGATGTGGAGAAATTGGAACCCTCATACATTGCTGGTGGAAATGTAAAATTGTATAGCTGCTTTGGAAAAACGTTTGGTAGTTCCTCAAAAATGTTAAACATAGAATTACCATATGACCCAGAAATTTCACTCATAGCTATATATTCAAGAGAATTGAAAGTACACATTCATAAAAAACTGGTGCACGAATACTCAATGCAGCCTTATTTATAACAGCCGAAAAGTGGAAACGAGCCAAATATTCCATTTATCAACTGACAAATGAATAAACAAAATGTGGTATAACCATACAATGGAATACTATTCAGCCATGAAAAGGAATGAGGTACTGTTCGTGCTACGACACGGATGAATCTTGAAGACATTATGTTAAGTAAAAGTAACAAGCCACAAAAGCATACCTAACTTGTATGATACCATGTATATGAAATGTCCAAAACAGGCAAATCAACAGACAGAAAGTGATTGCCAGGGAATGGGGGAAGGAGGAATCAGGGCTGACTGCCAATAGGTACTGAGTTTCTTTTGGGGGTTATGGAATTGTTCTGGAATTAGTGGTGATGATTGTACAACATAAAGAATACACCGAAAAAAAAAATCACTGAATTATATTATATATACTGAATTATATACCAAAAATGGTAACTTTTCTGGTAAGTATGAATTACATTTCAATAAAAAAAACAAGGATTCCAGACAAGATGATTTGAGGTCCTTACCTACACTAATATTCTAGACGTGCATAATTTACTTTCTGGTCATAAACTATGCTAGGGAGGAAAGATCATACCTGCAACATTCTTTTAAACTGTGAAGGGAGGCAAAATCTACAAGAATTATAATTATTTATTATTTAAATTATTTATATGAAGCCTGTATTGAACTTTAAAAAATGTTCTAAAAATTAAATGGACTTCTTTTTAAAAAATGTTTTGAAATCTGTATACCCTTTAAGCCAGCAATCACAATTCTAGGAATTCATTTAAAATATATACCAACGAAAAGTACACTAGTCTAGATATAAGTGGGTGTCCACCAGAGCACTGTTCAGAATAGTAAAAAACCAGGCGACAATCTACATGTCTGCCAATAGGAAATTCCCTGGCGGTCCAGAGGTTAGGACTCAGCGCTCTCACTGCCAGGGCCCTGGATTCGATCCCTGGTCGGGGAACTAAGATCCCACAAGCCACTCAGCGTGGCCAAAAACAAAACAAAAAAACCACCACAACAAAAAAAATGGACACTCATTAAATGTCTGCCAATAGAGAGACAGTTAAATCAATTATATATATCCATATTGTTGGGTACAACACAGAATGGGTTAAGAAGAATGAAGTCAATCTACACGTACAGACACAGAATGAACCCCATAATACATCATTAAGTGAACTAAATATGTCACAAAGCAATTACAAGAAAGGTTCTGTCAACCTAGCACATGAAAACAGTTAAATAAACTTCCTGCTATATTTGGAGTGTGTTAGGGTGGTTCAAATTAAAAATACAAACTGCCTGAAATAATGAGATTCCCTTTGGAGGACCTGGTGGCTCAATTAAAGTAAGCTCTCTTACAGACCAGTTAAAATTGAGGTCGACGTGCCTGAGGATGAGGTAAGTGCATGCCTCAGGCACCAGAATATCATGGATAAAGAAGTGGTCTTAAATACAAGCTCAAAATTGAATGTCAAATTTAATCATGGTTCATGGTTCTCCTGAGTAGGTATAATATGATTCCATTTTTATTTCTTTTCTATGAGAGTATGCACATACATGAAGAATGGGATTGGACAGAGAGGAAATTTTTCCTTTCATATTACTGTCTCTTTATTTATTTATTTTTATAAATTTATTAATTTTATTTATTATTTTTGGTTGCATTGGGTCTTCGTTGCTGCCGCGGGCTTTCTCTGGTTGTGCAGAGCGGGGGCTACCCTTTGTTGTGGCGTGCGGGCTTCTCATTGCAGTGGCTTCTCTTGTTGCGGAGCAGGGGCTCTAGGCGCGCGGGCTTCAGTAGCTGTGGCTCGCCGGCTCTAGAGCACAGGCTCAGTAGTTGTGGCAAACGGGCTTAGCTGCTCTGCAGCGTGTGGGATCTTCCCGGACCAGGGCTCGAAGCCGTGTCCCCTGCATTGGCAGGTAGATTCTTAACCACTGAGCCACCAAGGAAGCCCTACTGTCTCTTTATTTAACGAAAAACTTACGTTACTTCTATAGTTAAAAAGAATTTAAAGGGCAGAGATCTAATAAATGAAATCAGCAAGGTTGCTGAATCAAGGACAATATACAAAAATTAACTGTATTTCTATACACCAACCATAAACAATTAGGAAATTTAAAACATAATATCGGGCTTCTCTGGTGGCGCAGTGGTTGAGAGTCGCCTGCCGATGCAGGGAACACGGGTTCGTGCCTCGGTCCAGGAAGATCCCACATGCCGCGGAGCGGCCTAGGCCCATGAGCCATGGCCACTGAGCCTGTGCGTCCAGAGCCTGTGCTCCGCAACGGGAGAGGCCACAACAGTGAGAGGCCCGCGTACCGCTAAAAAAAAAAAAAAAAAAAACAACCCACAACCCCCCCCCATAATATCATCTATAATAGCAAAACCTAGGAATGAATCTAATGAAAGATTTTTATGAAATGCAAAGACTTTTATGTCACTGAAACACATACTGTGTTCATAATTTGGAAGATTCAACACTGGAATGTAATCTCAAAAGAACTCCTGGCAGGTACTTTTTTGCAGAAATACACAAGATGACTTTGAAATTTATATGGAAATTCACAGGGCCAAGAATATTCAAGATAGTCATGAAGAAGAACAAAGCTGGAAACTTTTACTATCGAAAATCAAAACTTACTATAAACCTACAATAATTAAGACAGTGTGGTATTGGTGCAATGGGATCAAACTAATCAATGGAACTGAAATGAGTCCAGGAGTACAAACTACGCATATACAATTAGTTGATTTACAACACAGGAGATACTAAAGAGCTGAGGAAAAACAATGGTCTTTTCATCAACGATGTTGTATCAACTGGATAGTCCTATGGAAAGGAAATGAATCCTGACCCCTTCCTCACATCAACAACATCCACAAAATTCAACTCCAGGCAGACAGTAGACCTAAGCATGAATGGGCAAACAATAAAGCTGCTTACCAATGATACAAGGAAATACCTTAATGACCCTGGGCTGCCAAGTAGTTTTTATACAGGACTAGCCATAAAAGGCAAAGCCTGGTGAATTATATTACATAAAGAACTTCTGATCATTAGAAAACAGCATTAAGTGAAAGGGCAAAAAGGCCAGCCATCAAGCAGAAGGAATACACATATCTGGCAATGGACTTACACTAGAATATATTTCTAAAACTCTTACCTAGTAATAAGAGAATGGCATAGACTAAAAAAAGGCAAAAGACTTGAAGAGGCACTTCACAAAAGATGAGATCCCAGTGGCCATAAGCATATGAAGAGGTGCTCAACCTCACTTGTCATTAAGGAAATGTAAATTAAAACCACAATAAGACACCACTCCGCACCCATTTCAATGGCTAAATTTACAGATGGGGGAAAAAACAAAAAATAAAAGACACCCAAACGAAATGGAACAATATTATGAAGTTCTGCTGAGAATAAGGAGTAACTGGAACTCTCCTGCCCTGCTGGTAGAGGTGTAAATTGCTACAAGCACTTTGGAAACCTGTTTATTAAACTATTTATTGAAGTTGAAGGTAGATCTTATGACTCAGCAATTTGATTCCTTGGCATGTAGTCATCAGAATGCATATATATGCTCAGCAAAAGACATGTACAAGAATGTCATCGTCGCCCTATTTGTAATAGCCAAATGAAGACGATCGAAGACAACCCAAATGTCCATCAACGGTAAAATGGACAAATATATAATGGTATATGCATATAATATAATACCACACATCAACAAAAGTGAATAAACTACCACCATATGTGATGACATGAGTGACTCACACAAAGATATGATTTACTCTATGATCCCATTTTTGTAAAGTTCAAGAAAAGACAAAACTTACCTATGGTGTTAGAAGTCAGGTGACTGGCTACCTTTGGGGAGGGGCAGAAATTGAGAGGGGCCTGGAAGGGTCTTCTGGGGGTGTTGGTGCTATTCTACTTTCTGATCTAGGTGACGACTTATGTATTCACTTTGGGAACACTCATTGAGCTATATATGCTCGAGATCTGCAGTGACGGGCAAATCTTCTTCCTTTACGTGCTCTCTCATTTTCAACAAATGGTGAGAGACCTCCGATTCTTAGGTGGAAAGAAAACCACTCGAGAGGCTGTATAAAATGCCCTGGAGAAATAGCCTAACACTTAATTTTCTAGGGCAGTACAAATAAACTTCCCAAGCTAAGTTGCTTATTTCCTGATTCAAAACATGGCTTTTCTCTGTAGAATCAGACTGAGTCACTAACAAATTCTTGTGCAGTGCAGTCACTCTTCCCCTTTCCATCTATTTGCAAAGAAATAACAGCCTGTACCAACCTCTCAAAAAACACTGAAAAATCTCAACTGCAACAGAAATAAAACCTGGGCCTATTTTCCAATTCGATTTCATTATAAAATAAGCATAGGCCAGACATGTTAAACAGTGAAAAAGAAATTGTTCCTAACACAAACCAAATTACTCTATCACTTTGATCTTTTTTATGTCAAAGTTTTTGCTCATATACATTTTTAACACGTTCCAACTGTGATTACACATAGAACTGTGTAGTCTATTTCTTCTTTCAACATTATGCCAGAGAATTTTCCAGACGGTTACATAACTTTTTAAAACCACTATTTTAAACAACTACATAATATCTTAACAAATGGATGTCCCACAATTTACTTAGCCCCAGTGCTGGGTATCTAGGTTTTTCTAATTTCCACCACTATAAAGCACAATGTCATGGACTGCATTTTTCAAGTTATTTTACTATACTCCAGATGATTTCCTTAGGCTGCATTCTCAGATTGAAGGGAATGAACATATTCGTAGCTCTAGATATACAGTCTTTGTCAACTATTTGGTTCTATTTTGAACTCACTGCTTATGTTTAAACAAAATCCTAATAAATTCTGGACACTTACTTAAGAATTAAAATCCCTTTATGTCCAAGATAACTTGAGATGACTTACAAAATAAAGACACATAAAAAAGAAATAATAAAAAGAATATAAGTGGACAAATACATATAACCAGCTGAACTGGGGCCTAGCAAACTACAGCCTATAGGCCAAATCTGGCCCACCATCTGTTTTTGTAAATAAAGTTAAATTGAATTGCAGTCATGCTCATTCATTTAAGCCTTGTCTATGTCTGCTTTCACGTGACAATGGCAGAGCTGAGTAGTTGTAACTCAGAGACTGGATGACCAACAAAGCCTAAAATATTTTCTCTCTGGATTTTACAGAAAAAGCTCACCAATCCCTGAACTAAACTTAACTGTAAAATTCCCCATCTATTCTGTTAAATCAACTTCTGTTTCTGGCCAGGATAGAACAATGGTGACCTGATTTCACATCCACTAGAAACAAAAACAATAACAACAAAAGCAGATGTGAACATGAAACATGAATATAAAACAAAGGTTTTCGATACAGTGACCTTAGGAAGTGAAGGACAGGGATCAGCAAGGATATAGTACACTTGAACTATCTATCACCTGAACCTGACTGACATTTACAGAGCACGCCATCCAACAACAGCGGAATACATATTATTTTTAAGGACACACGGATCATTTACCAAGACAGACTGTATTTGAAGTCATAAAACAAATCTCAATAAATTGAAAAGGATTCAAGTTACCCAAGGTATGTTCTCTGGCCACAGTGGAATTAAATTTGCAATCAGTAATACAGACATCTGGAAAACCCCTCAATATTTGGAAACTAAATCATATACTTCTAAATAACTCAGGGGTCAAAAAAAGAGAAATCAGCAAGTATTCTGAAGTGAACGTAAATGAAAATACAACATGCTTAGGGGAAATTTTATATATAAAATGCCAATATTAAAAAAAGGAAAAAAGTTTCAAATCAGTGACTTCTGTTTCAACCTTAAGTAACTAAAAAAGAAAAGCAAATCAAACCCAAAGTAAACAGAAGAAAGGAAATAAAGATCAAAGTGAAATCAATGAAACAGAAAACAGAAAAATAGAGAAAGCCAATAATAGCTGGTTCTCTGTGAACAATAAAACTGACAGACCTCTAAGCAAACTGAGCAGGAAAAAGAGAGAAGACACAAATTACCACTATCAGAAATGAGACAGGGGACCCACCTTCAGACTCTACAAATAGAAAAGGAAAGTAAAGGAATATGATGAATAACTTTACGCCTATAAATTCAATAACTTAGATGAAATTCCTTGAAAAAACAAAGCAGTAAAGTTCCTCCAAGAAGAAAGAGATAACCTAAATAGCCCTATATGTACTAGAGAAATAGAAATTTTAGTTAAACAAATCTTCCTAAAGAGAAAACTCCAGGTCCAGATGGCTCCACTGGTGAATTCCACCAAACATTTAACGAAAAAATAATATCAATACTACACAAACTCTGGGGACTTCCCTGGTGGCGCAGTAGTTAAGAATCCGCCTGCCAATGTAGGGTACACGGGTTCGAGCCCTGGTCCGGGAAGGTCCCACATGCCGTGAAGCAACTAAGCCCGCAAGCCACAACTACTGAGCCTGCACTCTAGAGCCCGCGAGCCACAACTACTGAGCCTACGTGCCACAGCTACCGAAGCCCACGTGCCTAGAGCCTGTGCTCCGCAGCAAGAGAAGCCACTGCAATGAGAAGCCCACTCACCGCAACGAAGAGTAGCCCTCGATAGCCGCAACTAGAGAAAGCCCGTGCGCAGCAGTGAAGACCCAACGCAGTCAAAAATAAATAATTTATTAAAAAAAAATACTATACAAACTCTTAGAGAAAACGGAAAAAGAGTAAATACTTCCCAACTCATCCTATGAAGCCAATGTTACCCTGATACCAAAACCAGGCAAACATATGACAAGAAAACCACCTATCAAAATCCCTCATGTACACAGAGGCAAAAAATTCTACACAGAAGTTTAGCAAATACTACCTCATAACCAAGTAAGGTTTATCTCAGGAATACAAGTTGGCTCAGTAACTAAAAAGCAGTCAAGTCCCAGGTCCACAGATTTAAAGAACTGCAGAGCTGGGAGAGACCTTAGGGCTCATCAACCTGAACCCTTTTGTTTTATAAATGAAGAGCTGAGGCTGACAGAGCCAAGGTCACATAACTGATTAAGTATAGTATGATGGCCTGGGTGTTAGAAAGTCCTGGGTTTGAATCCCAACTCTGGCTCCTATGGACTTGGGCATGTAACAGCTTCTCCAAACTTCATTATCCTCATCTGCTAAATGGTGATAATGATGGCTTCTGCATCGCAGGTTGGTTGTGAGGGTTAAGTAAGATAACATATTTGAAGCACTCCCAACAAACCTTAACTACTGCTACCATCAGCACCACTGCCTATTACCACCATAGCTGGATTCTGAGGACACGGAGTTTAAGTTAGAAGCAAAGGACAGAAACTATGCAGCTTACGCTTAGCAGACACTCCCTTGAAACCATCTACACCCAAAAACCCCATCAAAGAGAGAGTCAGACTATTGTTTGATTTGCCATTTCTGTTTCTGGCCTGGGCTCTCCTGGGAACCAAAACCTCTTGACTGAGTGGCCTGTTTCCTTGTTTTATAGCCACCGTTTGTTTTCTCCCAATTACCTGCTTTCCTGTCCACAGCGGACAGGGCTTCAGGATGGCAGGAGGAAAGAGCTTCACACGCCCCACTCTGTCTGTGAGTCCTCGGTACACCAGCTCCATATACTGCTCCCGGCTGAAAAAGCAGCCTCGAATGGTCATGTTTGCACCCGAAACCATGTGATCTTGGATCAGCCCTGCCAATGGCTGGCCATCCTACAAACCAAAACAGATAAGAGGAGAACAAAGAAAAAACTGAAGTCGCATTCTAATGTCTAATCCTGTGCTTGGGAGTTGCCTGCTAGCAACAGCCCTCCTTCACATCCCCCGTACTGTCCTGTCTCTGAGCCGCACCAGGCCGGTGCTTGGGCTTCCCATCTTGAGAGCAAACTGCCTACCAGAGCACATGACCAGGGCTTCCTGACCAGCTCCCACCTTTGCCTTTTGCCCACTGTTCTGTATCAAAACTGCTGCAAATTCATCCAGGCCCCCAGCCTTCTCTCCATAATCCTATCTGTTTCTAGTTACTCCAGCATATTTCTGGCATTTATGCATACATTTGGTCTGGCTGCTGTTGGCTGTGTCCTTGTTTTTATATTTTGGTTTTACGCTTTGCTATTTTTCACACATTTCTGGCCTGGTTCTCCTCTAAATCAGTCATCCATTCAACAAATATTTATTGAGAGCCTACTGTATGCCTAGGCACTGGGTTAGACCTTTAATCTACTCCAGTGGCCCAAGCAGACACGATCCTTCCTGATGAGAAAGAGCTAGACAGTAAACAAATGACTGGACAGATACATTATCACAAAGAGTTTTAAATATGGGAGGAAAATAACAGGATGGGTCATCACATAGATTTGGGGTGAGGAGGCTGGTCAGGAATGGTCTCTCTGAGGGGCAGTATTGCAGCTTGGCCTGAGGAGTGACTTGGAGTGGGCCAGCGCAGGGAGGGTGGGGTTCGGGCAGAGGTTCCTCAAGAGGGTTGTGGAGGGCTTTGACGTGTGTGACTGTAGAAGGAAAGAATGCCTGCTGTCAGCGTCTCTTCATACTGTAGCACGTATTCATGGTAGGCTGTTATTTACCAGATGTCAAAACAAGGGCCTTTATAAAAGCCCCAGTTGGGTGGGTACATTCATCTTTCCACAGCCTTTCTGATCCCCAGCCTCCTGCACCCTATCTGCAGGTGTGCATTCATGGCAACATAAGGCACACTAAAGTAAACATAGCTGTGCCCACTGACATGCTCTAAGCAGCAGTTTTTGCAACCTTTTCAATGTTTATGGGAACGTGAGAAATATCTGTGCCTTGGATCTACAGATTGTTATCATTTGCTTATTTGTTAAATACTGTCCAATATTATGTCCATGTTTCATAACTAAGGAACTCACAAGTGCAGCCATGGAGAAGCGCCAGGAATTTAACCACATGCACTAATTCAAAGGCTAAAAAGGATGCTTGTTAAACAGTCTCAATACTGTGGCAACGGGCTTTACGTAAACTCAAAGATAATTATTACAGATGAGCTGAATAGGTGGTGCAGACGGAAGGCAAGATCAGACGGGGCACGCGGCCCTTCTTACAAAGGCTCTGAGTTATGAACATGAATAAAAAATTACACTCTGTGTCTTGTTCCAAAGACAAGGTCTTATTTTGCTTAGAGGAAAAACCCAAAACAGTATTAGGCATTTGACTCATCCCACAGTCTTTGGGGGCAGATATAGATTTTCCCTTTTGCTTTTTTCCTTTAAAGAACATAATTATAAGTTATGGGATCTAGTCAGTGCCTTCTCTCTCCATCCAGACTTTTCCATGACTAAAAAATTACCTTAATGGCTAAATTGCTTTCAATGCAATAATCATGAATTCTAGGGAGGAATACTGATTAAAGCAATTTACTAAGGGTCTACTTATAATTCTGAATTTCCTAAATCTGCTTAGGATCAGAAAGACCATCGCTGAATCAAAAACCCAGGTAATTGTCAGCTATCCTATTCCACCTAATATCACAGCAAAATGACATTAAAATTGATGTCTTTGGTGACTTGAATTTCGTAGCTAAGTCAAAGTCTGGAAACTATGTCTCAAGCCTTGTTAAAAAAACTTCCATGAAGCATTGGCCCTCAATAGATACAACAAACAGAAGAAAAAAATAGAATCCACACAGAAACATGTAAATGAAAAGTGTAACTGTTTTCCTGGAACAGAAACAGCTAAAGTTCCATTCCTCTCCTATTTTAAGTAAGAAGACAACCTCCAACCCTGTTAAACACATATAACCAACAATAAAATGAACTTAAATCGGGGACTATGGTTAGTCAAGGAAGAGAACCTAGAAATAGAGAAGAAACAGAATAATGAACAAAGGGAAAGAGAAACAAAGGGAAATAAAGACACGCCAAGAAAAATTACCCAAAAATGGCTTAGGAAAACCAGCTCTTGTCCTTTTAGGACTTTGCCAACAAAGTACATGTTTCATTTTTATAACCATTAGCAAAAAAATAATGATTCCACCTTGGCATTCACACTGAGGACTAAACGAAATTTATCAAGAATCAAAAGCTCTTTACCTCTGACAAAAGAAATTGTCTGAGGGAATTCCCTGGCGGTCCAGTGGTTAGGACTCTGCATTTTCACTGCTGAGGACGCGGGTTCAATCCCTGGTTGGGGAACTAAGATCCCAACACACCGCACAGAATGGCCAAAAAAAAAAAAATTTATCTGAAAGTAAAGTGAACCCTCAGGTCATCCCCTAGAAGTGTTGTTTTTTGTTTTTACTCTTTAAGAATTTAGTTTACTGATGTAAGCTTATTGATCTGTGCTCTCCCTGTCTCCTGACCTGAACTCATAGGCAGGTGAGCATATGAGGCACATCTGGATTTTACATAGTCCAGCCCTGCGCAGGACACGCCGTAAGCAATGAGGTCGCCTATTCTACCTTATTCAATCAAAATCAAGTATAGCACTTACAAATTCATTGGCCTGAGAACTTCGGAGCACCCCAACTCCCCATGCGGCTAAAGTCCAGAGGTCACTCTGCCGGCAAAAAGATGAACCACCTGCTGCTCGCTGGTAGTATCCCCTGTGGTGAAATGTGACGCTCCCTTTAGAGAGCCAGACAGCTGGTTCAGTCCTGGGAACCCCTCACTGCCACGTGCCCTCAGCCAGGCCCAGCCTCGCCTGTCAGCGGGGCTAATCACACACGAGGCTGAGCACACAGGCTTGGGGGGTCAACGGTGCTGGGTTCAAGTCCCAGCTTCGTCACTGGCTGGCAAGTCACTCACCGGTGTTTCCTCATCTGAAAATTGCACCCACCTCCTAAGGCTGCCGCGAGGACTAAGGGAGAATGTTTGCCAACTGCTCAGAGCGGTGCCTGAGGCACAGGGAGCGCTCAGCGGACGGTGGCAAAGCCACCACCCTCATAGCTACCGTGGGTGTGATTTACATAAAAAGACAAAAAGCCAATTTTCAAATTAATCAAATTATTTCCTTCTAATTATTTCTTCTTTTTCTTCTAATTATTAGTAAAATCATTACTAATTGCTAGTAAAATTATTAGTAAAAATTAACCAAATTATTTCTTCTAATTTCTGGGGGACCTCAGTGGGCCCCTAAACCCCTCCTGCCTATTGTCAGCCCCTTCGCTCACCAACAGCCAGCTAAGGTGGGTGGAGAAGGGAAAGCAAGTTATATTCAAATAACGGAGTCCAGGATGAAGCCACAGTGGTGTGTCTGGTAGGCAGCGAGGCTGGGATGCTCGGACCCTGGCCACCTGCCTGATTCCCCAGATAGGACTTGACGGGGGAAGAGAAGTTCCCAGGAGGAGAGGTTACTAATCGATGAGGGACATCTCCGAGCAGCCTCTGGTGCTTCCTGGGTGCAGAGGTCTCCCTCTCTTCTGTGGAAGGGCAGCAGGGCCCGCACAGCCGAGAAGAACAAGCCACAAGGATCTGGGAGTTCCTGGCCCTTCCTCCTCCTCAGCTCTGTGCCCTTCGGTAAGTTACACCATTTTTTTTTTTTTTTTTTTGCTGCGCCGCGCTGCATGTGGGATCTTAGTTCCCCGACCAGAGATGCAAGCTGCGCCACTTGCCATGCAAGCAAGGAGTCTTAACCACTGGACCGACAGGGAAGTCCCTACACCGTTTCTTCATGTGTAAATGTGGACGTTAGTAGTACCTACCCCAAGGAGTGCGGGGAGGAAGAAAGGAGAGGCCTCCAACGTGCTTTGTAGTGTCTGACACTGAAAAAGTGTTTGGCAAACAGTAGCCATAGTTCTTTATTATTATTACTACTCCACGCTGCAGCCCAAATGAACGATGTATCATTGTGAATCACTGTGACGCAAACGGCTCATAAAGGAAGGGATTCACAGAGGAGATTCCTCATGGGCTGGAGGGGAATTTCATCTGGACCCTTGGGGTTACGTTGTCTCTTAAAACTCCTGCTTGTCCAGACTCAAAGGATCAGAGTCATCTGTGGACCTCGGGGACCCTCACAGCTGGGATGCTAATGCTTGCCAGAGGCTAATAAGTTGTCGAATCCAAACAGACTGGAAGACAAGACCTATTATGCGGCTACTAACCTCAGCGTTCTGGGATGACTGTTACAACTTCTTTCCTGCCACCTTAAGGGGCAGCAAGAGAGAACCCTTTCCCTGCCTCTAGCCACTAGAGAGCTGAAGACCCCACCCGGAAGAAGCCAAGACCTTCTGTTCCACATGCCCCTGCCCTAGAGCCACCCACTGACTCCAGGAGCTGGCAAGGGCCCGGACCTGGACTGCCAAGTTGTGCTGGCGATGACCATGGAACCGCCTCAAGGTCAGACCTACCTTGGGAACGAGGTACTGCTGATCCGTGCAGGCCAGGACGTAGGCCTCGGCCCGGCCCAGTTCACTCTGAGGGAAGTGGGCGTTCATCTCGTCTCCATCAAAGTCGGCGTTGTAGGCCTTGCAGTTGGCATAGTGGAGCCGCAGGACTTTCTCCTCGGGCAGGATGCGGGCGCGATGCGCCTGGATGGAGGGCCTGTGCAGGGTGGGCTGTCGGTTCAGGAGGAGAATGTCCCCATTCTTCACGTGCCGGCATACCTGGGGGCACAGGAGAGAACAGGGTGAGCAGCAGCGACTTCGGCAACATCGCTTCTATTCCAAGGGCTCACCTTGGCCTGGGCTGGGTGTGCCTTCTGTCTGTCTCAGGTTTTATTCAACTAAATAAAAGGAGAACTTTTAGTCTGGACTGAAACCCTAGAAATCTTTGAGAAATAGCTACTAAGCCCCTCTGGTACTCTGAGAAATAGCTGCTAGCCCAGCAGAGTCCTGTCCTGGCTCTGGGCACAGAGGCATATGCCAATGAGGCTACAGGCTCCTGTCCAGTAATCTCTGTCTTCTTCAGAGATGCATAACCTTTCCGGAGTTTGAATTCCTCTGCGAATTAATCTGAAGAAAGAAAGAGACACATCTGAAGACAGCATATCTACATATAACCATAAAACTCCTGGTCTGCCAGATCTAGAAGGATCTGGCAGACCTCTAGAATCCCCGCCAGGGCCACATCTGAGTATATTATTTGAAACGTGAATTCCACGTTTTAGAAATACTTGCCCAACAGAGCAAGTCCAGCAGAGCCAGGACTGAAACGCAGAGTTCCTGATTCCCAGTTCAATGCTCTCTGCAAATGTTTTATTGCACTTAAAAATTAATAATAAGTTTAAATTGCACGGTCTTCTGGGAAAGCAATTTCACAATAGATTTTAAAACATTTAAAACTTATTTCCTTTTGTCAACGCAAGGTTCTAAGAATGTGCATGTTTATGCAGCAGTGTTAACAGTGGCAAGAACTGGGAAAAACCTGGCTGCCCCACAGAATGGGCATTGGTGGCTAAATCATGGTATGTATTATGGAATATTATGTAATGATGAAAAAGGATGACTTAACCCTATAATAGTCCTAAAGCGATGGCAATAATGTATTCCGGTAAAAGAAAAACAATCCAGGTGCCATCTAAGGTGATAGGATGAGGCAATTTAAAACCCAACCCAGGGGCCTCCCCTGGCAGTCCAGTGGTTAAAAGACTCCAGGCTTTCAGTGCAGGGTGCGTGGGTTCTTAGAGAACTAAGATCCCACATGCCACGCAGCACGGCCAAAAAATAAATAAATAAAACCCAACCCAACTCTACGGGCTTATATACATAAGGGAAAAGGGCACTTAGATCCTCACTGAGCTGTTTCTATGCTCTCCTTGAGGCAGGGACACACGGGAGGAAGAGTAAGGCACAGATCACCACCTTTACCTTTATACGTCTTAGTGATGTTCGTGTTACAACGAGCGTGTACTACTTCTATGAAATTTCTTTAAAAGATCTTCAACTATTTCTAAAGAAAGCAAGAAAAACTGCACAAGTGATGCTTACTGTGGGGGAAAGCACAGAAAATACAGACAAACTTAAAGAAGAGAATGAAAACCACAAGTAACTTTTACTCCTTAAAGACAACCAAGGCTCACGCTTTTTTGTTCCTTACCAATATCAATATGCCACTGGTCACGTCCTCCTGACAGAACACCTCCTCCCACAAAGCTGACTTTAGTATAAGGCCCTTAATCTTATGCTATATTAATTACTGGGCTTCCCAAATGATGAACAGAGACGCCACTTTAAAAAACAAATGCAGGGTTCCCTGGTGGCGCAGTGGCTGAGAGTCCGCCTGCCGATGCAGGAGACACAGGTTCGTGCCCCGGTCCGGGAAGATCCCACATGCCGCAGAGCAGCTGGGCCCGTGAGCCATGGCCGCTGAGCCTGCGTGTCCGGAGCCTGTGCTCCGCAACGGGAGAGGCCACAACAGTGAGAGGCCCGCATACCGCAAAAAAAACCCCAAAAAACAAAAAAAAAACAAATGCATTGGAATTCCCTGGCGGTCCAGTGGTTAGGACTCCACGCTCTCACTGCGGGGGTCTGGGTTCAAGCCCTGGTCGGGGAACTAAGACCCCACAAGCCTTGCGGCACGGCCAAAAAAATTTTTAAAATAATAAAATAAAAATAAAAAAACAAATGCATGAGGCAACTGCTACCCCAATCATTCTGCAGGCTGCCCTTAGCAGCCCAGAGGAATTGTGGAGACTCAGTGAGGCCTCCCCCCATCCCAAGTCTCCCCTAAATTATCCAGCAGATAACTGGTTGGGGGAAAACAAATTACTCCAAGTCTGGTTTCTTCTTATGTCGTCCACATTATGAAGTTGTATCAGAAAGCTGGCTGCAGAAAGAGGCTAGAGGTCAACAAGAGATGCTCCCCACCCACCTCCCCGCATCCGTTTGGCTGGGCTGACAGTGTCCACCAACTCAGGGAAGCAGGGAGCACACCCCTCAAATTCTAAAAGGCAGTCCTAAAAGCAGCTAGCGGGGAGGCAGTCTCTCTGCTCCCAAGGAATTCAAACCCGCCCTCCCCCCACCCCCATGTCCGTGTTTCCAAGGAGACCTGGATTCTGAGGATTCCCAGGAGTGGCTGCCTAGGGCACGTCACGGAGCCTGAATTGACTTTCAAGGTCTATTTCTTTAGCTTCTCAAGGAAGAAACTGCCGGGACCTGTGGCTTGGGTCCCAAACCCCGGGCTCGCCTCGGATCTGAGTCTCGAAAATTCGAGACATCCTCCAGCGTAAGCAAACCCCACAGCTGGGAAGGCTCGCAGGCCCGGCCAGCAGGCACCAGCCAATCCAAACAGAAGCCCTGGAGCACAGGGTGCTCCCCTCGCCAACCCAAACCTGAGGCCCTTCCTTTCTCTTGTCTCTAAATAAATACCGCAGCGAAAATTAGTGTGCCCCAGTGCCCGGGTCAGAGTTCCCAGGGGCAGAGCCGGAGCCAAAGAGCTGCTCCTGGCTGACTGCTGGGCCGGGAAATGAGGCTTGGCCGTCCTGGCCACTTTCTACTCCATTTACCAGACCCAGGAGAAGGGGCAGAGACTTCACCCCTCCCAGGGGAAATGGCTTCTTCCACTCCCCCCTCCCCCTTCTCATCTAACCTGCAGTTTGTCCTTTCCTGGACCTGGGTCTGTTCCTCCCAGTCACGTCACCCGGCCCTTTGGCCCAGGTCCTGATCTAATGTGTTCCATAGGAACACATTAACCAAAAAATTACTTTACAAATTACAAATGAATTGTAAATGCACGCATATCTGACTACATATATAAACCTTACATATGACATCACTGAGATTTTTGGAAACTAAAGATAATCACCTATAGACCCCAGGTCCCAATGTAAGGACCACTTTTGTTTCATAAGTTCCCTTCCTGTCTTTGCCCCAGGGCCACATCCTCAGGTCAAATGTGGCCCTCACACCTCAGAGCCTCCTGCGTCTCATCCTGGACCCGTCCAGTCCACGGAGGTTTCCCAAGTGCCTCCTACATGCTGGGTACTGGGGAGAGTGGAGGGCCGAACACCCTGCCCTGTCCTCATGGAGTTTAGGAACTCGAGGTCAGTCAGATGGGGGTACCTGGAGTGACAACATAATGCAATGAGGGTTGGGGGGGTGAGGTGGGACACACCGTGGGGGGGGACCCCATTCATGTTGTAAAAGTGGCAAACTGCAGGCCACCTGCTTTTGCAACTAGAGTTTTTTGGAACACAGCCGTACCCATTGACTTTGTACTGCCGTGGCGGCTTTCACGCTACATAGGCGGGGCTGAGCAGCTGCAACAGAGACCGTGTGGCCCGCAAAGCCTAAGATATTTACTATCTGGCCCTTGGTTGAAAAAGGCTGTGGACCCCTGCCCTAGAGGAACGAAGGCTTTGCAGAAGGACGAGTGGGCCACGGCTGGGGAGTGTCGGGGAGGACAGAGTATTCCCGGCAGGGAAGGCAAGTTCAAGGCCTGAAGGGGAGAAAGAGGCCCACATCGATGGGACGCCGAGAGGTGCGGCTGGGAGACAAGGCAGGGACAGCGTGCTTGGGATGTGAACTTAGGCTGGGGGACAGGCCACTGGGCCAACCTCACTCAATCTCCCGGCTGCTGAGAACTCATTTCCATCGCCTCCCACGAGCTGACCTGAGTGTGCAGTGAGGCCAACCTGCCCTCTCCTAAGCCCACCCCCAGCCCCACAGACGTAACAAGGCCACGGGAAGGAAGCTCCCCTGCGCGTCTGCCCATCCTCACTCCCCACTAATGTCAGAAACCCCCGTATCCTTTTGCTTTTGCTCCAGTCATAGATGAAGCTACTGCTTCGCTGCCTCATCACAAAGGCCCTGAAGCCCAGCTCCCCCCACTTTGTTCCAATGGCTCTCCTGGGTCACACGTGACCTTCATGTGGACAAATCTGCATCTTCCTTCCGTTTCCTCACTCTTCTTAAACTTCATATTTAACTCCACAAACACCTACTAAGTGCCTCTGGGAGATGCAAACATACTCTGGGGCTGGTCTTGACCGGGAAGAACCCCCCCAGCGCAGGTGGGAGACAGATGCAGATACCGAGAGCGAGCCCTCTCTCCCTCGGCATCCTCCCCTACCCGCCTCCTGCTTCCACAGGTGCCCCCACTGCATTTTCTCTCTGTTGTATTTTGTGCTCAAAGAGTTTAACTCGGATAATTTCATTTTTTTTTTTTTTTTGACTGCACCACGTGACTTGCGGGATCTTAGTTTCCCGACTAGGGATGGAACCCGTGCCCCCCTGCAGTAGAAGCTCGGAGTCCTAACCCCTGGACTGGCAGGGAATTCCTGATGATTTCAGTTCTTAACTCTATGCCCCCCTAACCTAAGTGCCACATTTCTACCTTTTACGGGAGACTAGCTAGCCCTTAGATTCTCCACCATGACCTCAGTTCAGAAGGACCCAGACACACCTCCTTCCAGGGCACTGGAAACCACGCTTCCTTCTCACCTTCTCTCTTTTACAGCCCTGACACCCAGCCTACAGCCAAGCCCCCCTACTTCAAGGTCCCCTTGAAACACACCCTGTTTTCACCCTCGGTTCCCCTGCAGCCCCCGGGGCTGGCCCTCAACTGCCCCCTGGTGACTCCAAACTCGCCCTGCATGCCCACCCTGCCCACAGCCCTCTTTGCTTCTCCAGCTTCATGCGGGTAAAGTCACCATCCCCCGCCGCTGTTCCCTTGTGTCCACCACGCCACTCAGCAGCGGTGACACATTTATGGTCTCATTCCCTGGGGGTGCTCCTACCAGGCCGTCCACCCCGAGACAGCAGGATCTCATCCACGGTGCCTGGCAGAGTACCTGACCCCACTCTGCTCTCTTCTCTCAATTTTTTTCTCAAAATGTCCTACTGTGAGACTGTTTCACATGCTCGACTTGAGTTAGTAGGAAGATTACCAGTGTTTGCCTTGCTTCACCATAAACTATGAAAAACACACCCTGATTTCTCCTGCATCTTTCTCACAGCTCCTAGCAAAACACTAGGCACTTAAAAATGGCAGAATAGTCCCGTGAGCCTGAACACAAACCTCACTTAATGCACGAGAGAAAAAACAAAACAGGTGATTAGATTTGCGTCTGCATGTGCCCCCTGCCACCAAACCAGAAAACGCATGGCCTGTTCCTGCTTGACCACGGGACAGCGGTGAGATGAAGAGGAAGCAAGAGGACAGGACGTGGTGAAGAGCAGCGGGGACCAATGGTCACCGTGACGACGCTTCCTCTCCCCCTCTGTCCTCCAACCAAAGTTCCTTCAAGGACCAGTGGTCCTCTGTAGAGCTCAAACCCACTAAAGAGAAGACCTAGTCGGCCACTGGGTCTGGATGTGTCAGAGGGCAAGAGGAGGTCTAACAAGCGTGCAAGTGGGTGCGGGAGACACACTCAGTCATCCCCTGACTCTGGGCAGTCACCATAAATTAATCCCAAATCCAGTCCATTTCACTCTAGCAACTTCCGCCACTGTTGCCTGGTTAGCCGTTATTTGCTATACCCCTCCCAGCAGGAATGGTTATTATTTGACACAGACACAAGTGATGTCACCCACCCATCTGTCCTCAGCAGACATCACTAATCCGTCATATACTCTTTCCGGTGAAGCCCAGATAAAGCCTCAGGATCCCTTAACACAGTACTACAGGCAAGAACTAGCAGTCCCCCGGAAGTGAAGTATCAGATGAAACATGTCAGTTTTCAGTTATCAGACACAGAATGTTCCCTTCCTTTAGGGCAGTTCTCAAACTTTAGCATGCAGAGGAACCCTCTGTAGAGCTTCTTAATATACAGATTCCTAGGTTCCATTCCCAGAGAGACTAATTCAGGGGTGGGGGGGAGGGAGAGGGGAAGGAACGAATGTGCATTTCCTACCAGCCCCAGGGATGCTGCTGCTCTGAGGACCACCCTTTGAGCAGCCCTGTTCAAGGGCAGCAAATCACAACAGAGTTATCATTAAAGAGCGTTTTTCAAGCCCCGACATGTACCCAGAATTGCGCTGCATGCATGGGATGGCCAAATGGAGTTTTATTCATGGTGTTCAGGCCCTAGGGAACACCCACGTCTGGGGGCAGCTTCCCCTGGGGGTGGGGGGGCGGGGAGAGGGAAGGGGAGGCAGGAACTGCTCTCACAGCATTCCTGCATCTGCACTCACTGAGGCCACAGCTGACAGCCGGCAGTCATGGGGAGCCAACAGCAGGTGGCCGAGCCCCTGACCAAATCTGCCCATTACTCACAATTTTTGTCCCCTGGGGCTTAGGTGCCCCCATGGCTGGCGTCAGGAGCTGTTTGGCCACGGCCTCCCGCTGGGTTAGGTTCGAGGCACTCAGGGCCGTGCGGCTGCCATCCTCGTTGATGACCATGGAGGCTCCTGGGTGCACACTGGGGCCGTTGATGACCGCCTGCCTCAGTTCCTGAACGTTCCAGGGGGTGACTGGCTGAGGGTAGGTCAGCTTTGTGGCAAACACCTGGAAACAAGGAGTGGATGTGAAAATTCAGGGTGGGCAGAAAGGTTACATGTACCCCCAGATCCAACTCAACAGGCTGTGTTACTTTTTCCCTAAGATGCAAAGGTACTCTCTGAGCCAAGAAGGTCGTCCTTCAGCAAGTAAAGCAGCATCCTCCCTGTCTTTTCCACATCTTTCCAGACCCGCTCCCTTAAGGAAAGAGATTGGGTCTCCTTTTCTAGCAGAGTCTGCTTGAAGAGAGTAATCTGAGTGTTGCAGTTTATGCAGAATTTTTTTTAATCCATTTAAAAATTTCACCATTTCCTGGTCTGCCAATAACACTCATTTAGTCCCAAAAGAGAGAAAATAGCATGGAACGCTAGCTTGAGAGAGACAGCAGATACCCACCCTCAAGTACCATTTTCTCCCGCCAACACTTCCCCCACGCCTCCAGCAGCCATCTCTAACTGAAGGTGGCCCATGCCCTGAGCCCAGACACGCCATTCAAATCTCTTTACTTGCCCTGAGATGAAACTGATTTGGTCTCCTGATACATGAGAAAACTCAGTGCTCCATTTGACACACCGGACCTGCACCGCACTCCAAGAAAAATGAATTCCCTGGTTAAGCGAGTTCTGAGCTACTGAATATTAAAACCCTTTGATGCTTCAAAAGGCACGTATAAGTACATGAGCAACTCTGAGAAGTCCCAGGTAAAGGAACGTGCTAAATGCTGGCCAGGTCTCGACGTGAGTGGCTCTGTGTGAGAGGCCCTCCCCGCCCCGCGGCCCACTCCACTTCCGCCAATGCACTGACCACTGCCTGACAGAGTGTACGTGTACAGACTGTGCCCGACTTAGGATCCTGGGGGCTTTACGATGGTGCAAAAGCAACACGTGTTCAGTGGAAATTGTACTCCCCATTTTGAACTTAGGTCTCTTCCTGGGCTACTGACACGTTGTATGATACTCTCCTGAAGCAGGGCGGGGCGGCAGGCTGCAGCTGGCAGTCAGCCCCGTGATCACGAGGGTGAATAACCCACACACTCAGAGCCGTCCTGCTGTTCACTTTCAGGACAGTATTCAATAACTTAACAAGGGATATTCCACACTTTATTGAACATTATAAAATAGGCTTTGCATTAGATGATTCTGCCCAACTGTAGGCTAACGTAAGTGTTCTGAGCACATTTAAGGTAGGTTAGACCTAAGCTATGCTGTTCAGTAGGTTAGGTCCGTTAAATGCATTTTCGACCCATGGCATTTTCAACTTACGATGGGGTTTACAGGGATATAACCCCATCATAAGTTGAGGAAGATCTATACTTGTGTATCTGTTGATGCGTCTCCACTGCTGTAATGTAAGCCTCACGGGGGACATGCTAAGTCTGTCTGGTTCCCTGCTGGGTCTCTAGCTTACTTCCCAGACTTTGCCTCCTCTGCTTCTGTTAACACCTGTCCACAATGCTAGACGAGAAGGGCGTGCCACAAGGAACCAAGAGGCAGTTCACACACTCTGCTCCTCGCGGCTATCCTGCGAGTAATACCCCAGGCCACCATGGCCCTGAGGCTTGGGGCAGGCTGGAGATAGGCAGAGGGGGAAATTCAGAGTCCCTCCATTACCAAATGAACCCAGATCCAAGAAAGAGAGGACCTTTGAAGGTGGAAAATGGAGCAACACTAAAGGTCCCTCCCACAGCCGGGGACCCTGGAGGCACCATGAGGCCAAAGCCAAAAGGGGCAGCCCCTGCCCTCTGTCCAAAGAGAGCAACGAACAGGTCTCCTCCCAGGGCCTCGGACTCAGGAACTTCCCAATGCCTTTCCCTGCCACCTGACCCAGCTTCCAGATGCAAAGACCCCTGGGTTCCCAGGAGGCCATGGGCACCGGACTGGGCGTTCTCTGACTCTTGTCCCCTCCCACAAGAGCCCTTGCCCAGGAAGCCCATATGTGCCCGAGGGAGGAGGCGGCAGCAGGTGGGAGTCCATCGGAACACTTGAGCTCGGCTCTCTGCTGCTCACCAGTCCTCCCAGGAGAGCGGCAGGGGGACCGTGCACAAGGAAGTGAGCCTCTCCGTGGAGGGAATTAAACCATCTTCTATTACTGACATCAAGGCCCATTAAGGAGGAAGCCGATTAAGGGGCCGCTGCTAACGAGCACCACAGCTTGTCGTGGTGGGGGAGTGAGACAAGGAGGCTGGCTCCTTGAGGAAACACTAATGGGTGGATGGGGCAAACCGCCTACCCCTGCGGATCTGGGAGGATGGGCGATGCCTGCTCTCTGGGGCTCCTCCGCGGCCTGACTCCTGATGCCGGCAAGTACACGGGACGGAGACACCCCCCTTCCCTCCCCCTCATCTCTGTCATGTATTCAATCTCACTAGGAAGGCTTAAAGATTAGGCCAAGACAGGCAGGAAGAAGCTAGGCGGGAGGGATGTGCACCCTGCCATCTGCTTCCTGGTGGCCCGGGAGGTGGGTCTTCCTTGTGGGTAGAGGGTATTTGGAGACCAGGCAGGGATTGAGAGCAACGCTACCCCATGGCCTCAGGGTCCCCTCCGAACAGCTCGTCCGGGAAGAGGCAGAGGCTGTCCCCACCCAAGCCACTGCAGTCGGCCACGTGCCTTCTCCCCAGCCCTCCTCGCCACTCCCATCGCCACCTAACAGCACATACCATGGGAATTCCAATTTCATTGGTGTTGATGTACATGTCCGGGCAGATGACTGAGCGGGCTGCATAGTCTACTCGCTTTCCCATCATGTGCTTCCGGAATAAACCATCCTTCTTCTCCAGGATCTTTATGGGAAAAAAAGTCCACAGAAAGCATTAAAAAAAAAAAATCAAATATGTTTATCATTTTCTTCCTTCAAGACAAACACGTTTACTATTTAACCCCTTTGGCTAGCAATGGGGATCCAACTCAAGGCTCACCTGTCTAATGCCAGGGTACTTCTCCATCATTAATTTGTCCATCTCACTATCAAACACAATATTGACGTGGCTCTGAAGGCGAATCCAAATGTTGTAAAGTTTGTCTGTGAGGGACTGGCCTGGAAGTAGACTCAGAAAGGACCGGTCCATAGCGATCGAAGGGTCTTTTTCCTGGCCAAGACACAACCAAGAAAACAGGCGTGACGGAAGAACCTCAAAAAGGCCAGGCCTGGTTCCATTTTTCTTTCTTACTAGAGCTCTGACAAATGATGAGCTCTGGAGTTTGCCTTTATGTCTTTTGAACTTGACAGATCAGTGGCAAAAGTAGTCCTAAATCTCTCTTGTCCACATGCATCAACAAAACATCAGCCCCACTACCTATTTACCAGCCCGTCTCTTTCTGGGAGTAAAATGAACTCGAATTTCTAAGAAGTCTCCTTCCTTTCCTTTTAAATTGACACACAATTATTATCTCACAGTTTCTGAGAGTCAGAAATCTGGGCACAGCTTAACTGGGTTCTCTGCTTCACAGTCTCCCCCAGGCCACAATAAAGGAGTCAGCCAGGGCTAGGGTCTCATCTGAAGGTTCAACTGGGGGAGGACCCACTTCTAAGCTGACACGGCTGTTGGCAGCATTCAGTTCCTTGAGGACTACTGGACCAAGGACCTCAGTTTCTAGTTGGCTGTTGGCCAGAAGCCACCTTCAATTATTTGCTGCATGGGCTTCTCCAACATGGTAGCTTATTCCCTCAAAGTGTGCAGGCCAAGAAGGTAATGGATGTATCTGCTAGCAGCAGCTGAAGTCCCTTGGTATCTAATTCTTAAGGCAACGCTAGAAATTCTTCCCATGTCAATACTCTCCTTACGTAGCTCTGTTATCCTGCGAGATAACTGATTCTCGTATGGAGTCTCAGCTTTATTTATGGTTTTGGAAAAACTTAATCCAAAACACTCATAAAGATGCAGGTGAAGTAATTTCTTAAAAGGAAAAGTGCTTGCCTTATGATTTCCTGCGCCATCAATTGAGATAAAGGCTATGTCAAGTTACTGGCTGATCTCCAGGCCTCAGTGAAATATTTAACCAATACTTTCAATATTTCTGTCCCTGGCTCTGCCTCTTCCTCTTCTCCCACACCCGCCCAGGTGACAGGCCTCAAGGCAGTAAGCTGCCCTAGAGCACCACCTACTGACACTGTCTGGTCTCATGGGGCTGGGTACGGCACAGGAGAGAGACACATGGTCCTTTGTCCCAGGGTGGGTCAGATGAGAGAAGAAAGCTGCCAGCACTGAGAGGAGGGAAAGCGGAGGGTGGGGGAAGACCCAGTAAACGAGGATGTCTCAGAACCCATTAGTGATAAAGGGGGCTTGTCCTCAATCCTGAGGAATAGCAGGGTCTTCTCAGCTACAGAGAGGACAGGCCTATTTTCTGTTCTGGCAGGAGCCTCACAGGGAGAGATGGTCACCTACGTGATGACAGAGGCCCTGTCAGACTAACTCACTTCTTATGACGTCACCTGACTCAGGGACACGTGACTACTTGTGAAATGAGTGAGACCCTGTCTCACCTTGTATATTCTCGGTGCCTGGAGCGGCGCTAGCCCACCCACACAAGGCATTCACGATTCGTGAGAGGGCCGCCGTGGGAATGGGATGTTGGGCGCAAGCGTGGGAAGAAACAACACACCCCGTTAATCAGATGGCAGGAGGGCACTGGGACTTCAGGTAGCAAAAGGACCTCAGGAATCACAGAGGACACTGTTCATTTCTGCAGAGATTTAGCTTTTTCTCTTGGACAAAAGGCTGCCCTAGTTTCAAGGGATGTCAACGCAAAATCCTTAGCCCTGGTCACTGGAGCCGGCCATCCTAAGGCCTTCCCTCTGAAACTGAACTAGGACCTGCAGATGGCAGATTTCTCTAATACTGAGGATTTTTAAAAGCACATTTGCCCCAGCAGATCAGAAAACTTAAGCAAAACCAAAGAAACCCCAAGCAGAAGGGCCGAGTAACGCAGAGCATGGGCGTCCGGGACAGACAGTGGCGCCACCTGGCGACAGGCCTGTCCCAGCAGGGGAAGGGAGCCTGGAAGCCCTGACTATCTACTCAAGGCTGAGACGGTCCTTCCCATTTGCATCCAGAGAGCATCTTAGAGATGGGAAGGATGTCAGTGATCTCAGCAAACTTCCTGAGCGCCTGACTCATCTTTATACCCACCGAGGACCTGGCCCACTGAAGGGGCTCGGGAAATGTCTGCTGAAACAGGAATTCAGCTCCACCGTTTACTGGAGAGGAAGCTGAGGCCCCAAATCTGACAGTCCTATTCTGGGAAATTCCTACAAATGACAACACTGCCTTCCTGACTCCAGTGCTGGAGACCTTCCTGAGCCAAAACCGGAGCTGGGTGGCATGGGCTCTGGTACCATAACCCAGGAGGGACATTCTTAGAGCTGAGGGCAGCAGACTGGTCTTTCTAGAGCTGCCAGGGAGAGCAGGTGGCCCAGAACACACCACATATAAAATCCCACCCCAGACCACATGCATTTTATAGTGGAGACAAGACCAAGAAGTTAAAGCAACTCAACCAAGGTCACCCCGGGCGTGATCGCTGGGGCCACGCTCAGACCCATGCTTTCCCCCAGACCTCGCCTGGTCCTCCCAAACCCACGGCTCACACAGCTGTATAGAACTGCTAACAGGCATCTCCCAGGACCCAGAGCGTAGGGAGTCAGAACTATGACATCAGCTCCAAGGCGGCCCTGACCTCATCTGCGGCGGGTGCTGCCACCTCTCTTGGCAGCTCCTGTTCTTGGGCCATCAAGGCCAGAAGCTTTCGGATCAGAACCACATCCTTCATGACAGCCTGCAGGTTCACCGTCTGGCCGTTGGTGAACATCTGGTCCCCGAGGCGGCTGACAGGGCGATACCTGTAGGAGGACGCATGGCATCAGTGGGTGCTCAGCATGAAGGGCGTGTTCCTCAGCCTCTCACCCACCCCTACTTCACCACCACACTCAGAAAGAAACCCACATTCTTCCTGCACTCAGGAAGAATGGAAAGGAAAATGCTCCTACCACCTGCCACCTGGGAGTGGAACAGATGTGCTAGTTCTCAGTGCCCGTGACCCTTCCATCATCCTCTCCCAGAGGTCATTATTCAATTGTCCCAGAAGCCTTTGTCAGGTGAAATAAAGCCAACGAAAGGGCATTACCTTGAGGGCGGCACCACCAAGAAATCCAGAAAGAACATACTGGGATTGAATCTGGACTCCATGCCAACATCTTCCAGTCCCAGAAAAAGGTAATTCAGAAAGAATCCTGTGTTTGAAATAAACCAAAAGGATCATTTAAATCTATATGTAAGAGCATGGAAGGATGACCACAGAAATTTTACTGAGTGGAAAAAAAAAAATCCCAGAATGTAGGACAATATGTAGAGTAAGATCACACTTGTCTTTATAAAAACTAATGAGCAAAAAAACAGTCTCTGGGTGCTGTGAGCCTACACACAGGGGAGATGATGGGTTTAAAGACGGGTGCTACAAGGATGACAGTGCTTAGCCCAGGGGCTGCGATGGACAAGGATGGGAAACAAAAACTTTCACGTGCTTCGGGTTATGTTCCTGGATCATTAGACTCACGCGCACGCGTGCACACGACACACTTATTACTTTGGTATTTACAAGAAAATGTATTTGAAATAAACAAACAAAAATCAAATCAAAAAATAGTCTTCTTAAGATGGGTGGGATGGGGGCGTAGGTCCAGGAGGGAGGGGATATATGTACACATATAGCTGTTTCAATTCACTGTACAGCAGAAACTAACACAACATTGTAAAGCAGCTATACCCCAATTAAAAAAATAACAACAACAACAACAAAAAGAAACAAAATAAAAAACCCTCCACGTAGATGCTACCAAGATCGTCTATGGATCAAAGCTGTGTTTCAAGTGTCTGGTAACCCCAAAAAAAGCTACAGAGAGAATGAACAGAACACGTCAGGGCCAACAACACTCATACTACCTTGAGTGCTATCTTTTTTCTGACATCACTTATCCCCTTAGCGAGATTTTCATTTTTAAGTGCTTGTCATTACACAGCAGTTACATTCAGTGTTCCAGAACACACCCTCAGAGGGTGGGTGCTATGTGGGCTTTTCTTATAAATTCAAAGACTAATGGAAGACTTTCCTACTTGTAGGGAATTAAAATGTATGAGAATCCTAATTTAATAAAAACAGAGTTCATTTTTTGATTCACAGAAGGAATTCCCATAGAAACCTTAAAAAAAAAAAACCAACTTGTATTTATGGGCATTTAAAATAAAGTGAGTTACACTGAACCTTCGAGACATATGTCAAACTGTATTAGGCGATGCCCACCTGCAGCTGTCAGTTAATGACCAGGCTCAGTTACAGTCACTGTCAAGTTCATGCCTTCCCCACACTATAAGGCATCAACAACAATGTACCCTGAAGCCTGCCCCGAATCTACTGTTCGATTTCAGGAGAGATCCACAAGAATCACAATTGTGAAAGCATAAAAATAAAAAGGCAGGGTAAGTGAGTCCAGGAAAGCAAAGGGCTATTTCTTTAGGCTGGTACAGCACCTTCATTATTCCAAAGAGCCGTGAGATGTTCTTGAGCGCTGGTGGGTGTCAAGTATCCTCGCTTTCCCATCTGAGCTTCCTCAATTCCTGGAGCCGAAGAGGGGAATCAGAGCACAGTAAGTTAATTACAGGCACTCCCTCCTTAATGGGATTTATCAAGTCCTTTCCCCACCCTGCCAAGCCTGCAATCTAACCACAAAAATCAATCTCTAGGACAGCATACTCTCTGCTCTGAATTTTTTCCCCTTTAATCTAATTTCTAAAGTAATGAAAACCATATAACTAGTGTATGAAATCTAAAAAAGTAGAGCCAAAGGGGAAAAAAAAATCACCCACGATTTCATCATGTTAACACGATTACCACTTTTATATATTCTTTTCTGGTCCTTTGGTTTATACAGTTTTAGATCATTATAATCTCAGGTGTGGATTTATTTTGTACTACTTTGTTCATTTACTGTCATCTTGTGAGCATTTCTGCATGTTGCCCTATAGCTTTTGCCCTATAGTCTCACCATCATTTTTTTTTTTTTTAACCCAGACTGAAACCTAGTCCTTTGTCTCTATTTTGTCTATTTTCCCAAGAGATGTCACTGTTCCAGAAAATAACTTAAATATCCTTGGAGTGGAGGTAGTCTCTCTCTTCCTACTGGGATGTCTTCTTGGCTCCTTTCCCAAACTTGGCATTGAGACCGAGACCCAAGAACACGAGCACAGTGCCCACCCACGGCATGGGGCTGATGGGGTTGGCGAAGAGGATAACAGAGGCCAAAATGGTGAAGAACTTTCGAGTTGTGGTGATCATGGAGCAGGTCAGGGGACCAAAATACACAACTGTCATGAAGATGAAGCTCTGGCCCAGGGCACTAGTCAGGCCAATCACCATCATCTTTAATGGCTGCATGATATCCCTCGGAGAGGATGTTTCCCGAGTGACTGAACCACACTGCGATAGTTGGATATCTGAGTTGATTCCAATCTTTTTACTACTATAAGTTACACTGTGATAAATAGCTTTATGCACATGGCTTTTACCAGAAAGCTTCACAGCAGAATTATGGATAAATGAGGATGAATATTTTTATGGGTAAACGTATATTCAATTTCTTCTTACAAATATCTTGCTGGTGCGTAAGAAGGAGTTTCATTTTGGTCTCTCAGATTAAGCAAGATCACTCTGGGATAATGTTTATCAGCTATACCCAGAGTAAGACAGAAAAATCACACTTGGGGCTGCCATTCAGGAGGTGTGGCCCCAAGCACTGAGATGATTAACAAAGATAAGTAAGTAATGTGACAGTCTAGGTTCAAAACTATCAACTTCTTTTGGAATACATTCACTGAAATTAAATATTGCTTGGGAATTCCCTGGAGGCCCAGTGGTTAGGACTCCGCACTCTCACTGCTGAGGGCCCAGGTTCGATCCCTGGTCAGGGAACTAAGATCCCACAACCTGCACAGGGTGGCCAAAAAAATTTTTTTTAATTGCTCAGTATTCTTTTTTTATGTACTTATCAGGGCAGGAACTGTGACTAGTCTGTGTTCCTAACACCTAACAGTATCTAGGACCCAGCAGATACTAAATTTTCACTGGCTTGAATACACATGTTCGAAATATCGTAAGATAAACTATATTTAAAAAACCCTACTCTTCTGCTTTTTTCCACGTTTGTAAAATCCAGCTTCATTCCACCTCCAATTCTCTACTTGGTTTCTTTACCAACTGCAGAAGACACGTCACTGAAAGTTTTTAGAGAAATCTGTAACTTGGAGAACAATTAATAGATGTACCATAATTTAATTACTCTCCATTAAGAGGCACTGAAGTCATTTCCAATTTTAAACGACTTAATACTGTGGGCATGCCTAATTCTTAGGATAAAACCATTAAAGTGGAATTGCTAGGTCAAGAGTTTACACGTCTAAAATTTTGATTCCTATAAAAGCAAAACATTTCAACTCATTAATGCAACTGAAGGAAATGTGGGGAATGCAATGAAGAGAGGCTCTGACCTTCAGGGATAAACCACAGAGTTAGAAAGCTACGTGCGTTCAGTGGAGAGAAAAGACCCCATTAACCTAAAGATCCATTTTGCAGGCACTTTTTTTTTTTTTTAAGATTATGAATGTTTATTTTTTTATTTTATTTTTTTGCTGTACGCGGGCCTCTCACTGTTGTGGCCTCTCCCGTTGGCGGAGCACAGGCTCCGGACGCGCAGGCTCAGCGGCCATGGCTCACGGGCCCAGCCTTTGCGCAGCATGTGGGATCTTCCCGGACCGGGGCGCGAACCCGTGTCCCCCGCATCGGTAGGCGGACTCTCAACCACTGCGCCACCAGGGAAGCCCTTGCGGGCACTTCTGGAAAGAACCCCGCTCTTACTAAACTGGCTTGATGAGCTGAGGAAGATGAGCTGCATCTGGCAGTGCTCTCCAGCTCCTGACCCAGAGCTGCCAGTGCAGGAAGTGACCCCACCAGTTCAGTCACAGACTAAAGCAGACTGGCGTTGTTCCCTCATTGGGTTGGAGTCAGAAGAGACCTGTGGGATGCCACCTCCTCACACGGACCGCACCCTTCCTAACGGGACACTTTTGCAGCCTGCAAAAAATGAAATCTGCCTCGATGGGACCTCAGAACGGCCCTAATGTGTGTTTCGTTTAGCTCTAAGAGCTGCCATGTCAAAAACAAATGTCGGGAAGTCAAATAACTTGGGGAAGACAAGATCACAGTGGGTGGAGTACCCGGCTTTAAGAATTCTCATTTGAAAATGCTATCATCTTGGGGCTTGAGGAACACTCTGGAGTGAACGTGAATTTCACAAGCTTATGGCGCCCCTCATGGGATCACCAGTGCGTGGAGATCACTGAGGCACAGGCCTCGCTGCTTGGCCCCCTTCGATACCAGGAACGTGGCCAGACCCCTGTCCTAATGCTCACCTGCCTCCACATCACCTCCCCCTGGGGTTACTGACCTGCGTCACCCACAGCCTCCCCCAAGAGCACAGGCCACAAGGTCAGGTCTCCACTTTGGCGCTGGACTCGGCCAGAGGCTGGGTCCTGGGCACGAGGCTGAGCGCCCAACAGGTAAATGTCTGCTAAATACTAAAAACCCAATCCAAAAACTATCGAAGACTAGGGCTGACTTGTCTCTAATGCACAGAATTTTGGGTGGCACGATCATATTCTCATAGCTGCAGTGAAGATTACTTCAAAGAATGGATTTGACAAAGGCTACCTAACTTTTAGATATTTGCCCCAAAGAAACATGTACCCTCTAGATTTCTGACCACTTTGTTCTCAATCTATGAACATTTTCTAAGGTGCCCTAAGGGCTAGAGCAGCAGTTTCCAACCTTAAAAATTAGTTTAAGGGCTATATATAGTGTAGAAAAATCCACCCTCGTGGTTTACGGTTAACCATTGAACAGGCTTTCTAAGTGCATTGTGGTATACTGGATTGGATCCTGGAACATAAAAAGGGCATTACTGGATAAACTGGTGAAATTCAGATAAAGTCTGTAGTTCAGTCAATAGTGACCAATGTTAATTTCTTAGTTTTGACAAATGCACCATGGTCATCTAAGATGTTACGTTAGGGCAAACTGAGTAAAGAGTACACAGTAACTCTCTGTACCATGTCTGCAACCCTTCTATATGTCTAAAATTAGTCTAAAGTAGAAGGTTTATTTAAAAAGTAATAGTAGGGCTTCCCTGGTGGCGCAGTGGTTGAGAGTCCGCCTGCCGATGCAGGGGACACGGGTTCGTGCCCCGGTCCGGGAAGATCCCACATGCCGCGGAGCGGCTGGGCCCGTGAGCCATGGCCGCCGAGCCTGCGCGTCCGGAGCCTGTGCTCCGCAACGGGAGAGGCCACGGCAGTGAGAGGCCCGCGTCCCGCAAAAAAAAACAAAAAAAAAAGTAATAATAATAAACACATTTGCTATTGCTATGGTCTCCATGTTTGTATTCCCTCGAGTTTCATGTGTTGAAATCCTAACCCCCCAAATGGTGGTGTGTTAGGAGGTCGGACCTTTGGGAGGTGATTAGGTCATGAAGGTGGAACTCTCGTGACTGGGACTGGTGCCCTTATGAAAAGACCCCAGCAGAGCTCCCTTGCCTCTTTCCACCATGTGGGGTGACAGGGAGCAGTTGGCTGTCATTGAGGAAGGGGGCCCTCGCCAGGCACCGGGTGTGCTAGCACCACAACCCCGGGCTTCCCAGCCTGCAGAACTGTGAGAAATACACGTCTGTCGTTTATAAACACCACTCGGCTTATGGTACTTTTGTTACGGCGGCCCAAATGGGTAAGGCAGTTACTTACTCCAGGCCTTGCCACAGTCCTCAATGCAAAAGACAGATCATGCAACTCCAGGAAGAGAACTTACTTCCTTGCCTACTCTGTGTTCTTGAACTCTGGAATAAGGTTTAGAAACAATATGCTACAGACTTTCGCACATGAAATTTCCTCAACTCTGGGCAAGAAGTTCTGTCGCTGCCACTACATAGAGTTGGAAACCCAAGGTCCAAGAAGCGACCTTCTCTCAGCCCCTCAGCATAAGCAGCAGGGTGAGGTGTCCATCACAGGTGATGCTTTTCCCGCCCTGGCACATTGACTGTATAACAGAAAACAAACGGTCAATATCCACAGAGCACGTAAGACGTAGCAGGCACTGGTCTCAGTACTTCAAATGGAACACCTTATTTAACCTTCACTTCAAGAGAAAACACAAAAAGCATCTTTCAACAAACTTACAACTACAAAAATGAAAAAGCAGGAGTACCAAGTCTCTCAAGTTTCTTCCCAGGTACCCCCAAGGGCAGAGCAGAGCTACTCCAGGGATCTGACAGGACAGTCAGAAGCAGCCTGCAGGAGGCGCTAACATTCTTTGGCTGCTCACAGCTTTTCTTTAAAATTCACCTACACTTTACTTCAAAATAAATCCACACTTGTTTGACAACAAAATGGCGTGAAATATTTGCCAGGTAAATATCTTAACTTCTTCCTCAAAAATCTTTCAAAAAACCAACCACCTGTGGCAAGAGGTGCGTCATTCAGCCTGTGAGGAGCTGCCTCGCCCTGCAGCCCAGCCGTCAGTTCTGCGCGAGAGGCCGGGGCTGGGAGCTCGCCAGGATGCCCACTGGCCCTAGGGCCTGGACACCTACCATCTGCTGGCCCACCACAAACGCGCAGCTGAGAAACACGTGGTGCGGAGGACCAGGGATCCCCAAGGCTCGGGACACGTCTGATGGTCACACGTGAGAGACATGCCGAGGGCCTCCTGGGGCCCGGCCTGCTTACCCGGGGGCTCAGTGTCCTTCTGGTCAGCTTTCCTGTGCACCATGGCCGGATACGTGATTGTCAGTTTGCTGTTGTGCTCCTTTCGGACAACTGACCGCCCGGTTCTGGACATGAGGACAGTTTTGAGGAGAGAAAAAAAACCAAACAATGTGAAATCTAAAATACGACACAAATGAACGTATCTGTGAAACAGAAGCAGACTCACAGATATAGAGAACAGGCTTGTGGTTGCCAAGGGGAATGGCAGGTGGGGGAAGGAAGGATTGGGAGTTTGGGATTAGCAGATGCAAACTATTATGTATAGGACGGGTAAACAGCACAGGGAACTATATTCAATAACCTGTGATAAACCGAAATGGACAAAATATGAAAAGGAATATATATATATATATATGTATAACTGAATCACTTTGCTATATAGCAGAAGTTTATACAACATTGTAAATCAACTATACTTTAATAAAATTTAAAAAAACAACAGAGGGGAAGGTACTCACTTGCAGTGGGGACATCGCTTAGCAGTCATATGTGCCTTCCAGAAGAAAGCAATAAGTTTGCTTCTGCTCTCACAGACATTTTTTACCTATTAAAAAAAAGCAAGGAAACTCAGAGTGCCATTCTGAAGACAATCCAGTAGGTATTCATTTTGTGGTTTTCACCTTTTTTTGAAAAACCAGAGGAAGCCACCCCTTTCTTAAAATTTCCCACAGAACCCTAACATAGCCAAACGCTACCAATCACTGAGCGACTTCTTTCCTTAAGTTTCCTCATTCATAATATGGGAATGAGAATAATAACCACCTTACCAAGCTGTTACTAAGATAAAGACATCATGAATGCAGTGGGGGGGGGCTTGGAATACAGCAAGGATCAATAAATGCTACTTTAATTTAAAACAAGCCTGGACTTCCTTGGTGAGACAGTGGTTGGGAATCTGCCTGCCAGTGCAGGGGACACAGGTTTGAGCCCTGGTCCGGGAGGATCCCACATGCTGCGGAGCAACTAAGCCTGTGCGCCACAACTGCTGAGCCTGCGCTCTAGAGCCCGCGTGCCTGGAGCCCGTGCTCCACAGCAGGAGAAGCCACCGCAATGAGAAGCCCACGCACCGCAACGAAGAGTGGCCCTCACTCGCCGCAACTGTAGGGGGCCCACGTGCAGCAACGAAGACCCAACACAGCCAAAAGTAAAAAATAAATTAAAAATAAATAAATAAATAAAACAAACCTCTCTGGGGACTTCCCTGGTGGTCCAGTGGCTAAGGTTCCGTGCTCCCAATGCAGGGGGCCCGGGTTCGATTCCTGGCCAGGGATCTAGATCCCACGTGCCGCGACTAAGAGTTTGCATGCCACAACTAAGACTCTGCATGCCGCAACTAAAGATACTGCATGCCACAACTAAAGATCCCACATGCCACTACGATGATCCCGCATGCCTCAACTAAGACCCGGCACAGCCAAATAAATACATCAATGTTAAAAAGAAAAAAAGAAACCCCTCTGGATGCAGCTGCTGCCTCCCTTGAATGGACCTCAAAGTTCCGAGGGAAGGCACATCCACAGCTAAGCTACACCAGTGGTTCTGAACTGGCTGCAAATGAGACCCACCCGGGGGGCTTTTGTACCCTCCCCTGGGGCCGTACCCTAGACCAATTAAATCAGAATCTCTGGTGTGAAATTTGGGCATGAGGTGAATCAGATCTCAAGATGAGCCCTGCAGGTTGATTACCTAGACAACTCATTCCCTGAACAAATTAACACTTACACAGGTGTGATGGGGGGACAGGGAGGCAGCAGTCATTTAGCAGTGTTGGAAGGAGAAAGCAGCACAGGGCGTGGGCCTTATTCTCCAGGTGAGACCGTAAGCCAGAGCATAAGCCTCACTGGATGCTGTACCCAAGCCACTAAAATTCCACCTAACCTTCTCCTGCAGGCAGGCATCAAAGATGAGGACCCAGTGGCTCAGGGACGGTTATGTAACTTACAAGGTCAGAGGCCTCACAAGAGGCAGAGCTCGGATTCAAACTTTGGGAAGCTAAAGGATACGCAAAAGACAGTGCAGTGCGGAGGCAACTGGGATAATTATGCTAAAAACCGAGTGTTTGGGAAACAGAGAGATAGGATAACTCACACGTGCGCCATGGGCTCCCAGGAGGTTGTTCTGTAGGATTTTGGTTGTATATCGTTCTAACTCTTCCTGAATTTCGAAGGCAGTAGGATCAGCATTTTCTTCCAGAAACTGGAAAACAAAGAAAAAAACTGTACGATCAAAGTAAAGCAAGTGTATGATGAGCAGCAGCAGGGGGCAGCCTCTCCAAGGACGGGAGAGTTTCGTTTGAGGGGAGAGAAAGAAACCTCATGGCTGCTGTGGTGCATTTTCAAAAGTTTGGCCACACAGCTGTTAAAAAAATAAAATAAAAATTTAGACTATTCTGCTTCCAGTAGTGCTCGGCTAGATTATTCAGACCAAACCGAAAAGAACCAAGACAGGATAAAATATTTAAAAGAATGTAAAGCTCCGAAGAACTGACAGGACAGTGAGGGATAACCAAGGCCAAACTGAAGGGAAAATGGGAATCCAGGTCAAAGAGCAGAGGGGCCGTGGCTGCTCTGAGGCAGGGATGCCCCACTGCACAGCTCTGGGGCAACCCTCAGGGTAGTTGTGTCCCTCCGGGGAAGATGCTGACAGACTTGTGATGCTCCCTGGAGCTGCACAACATGTTAGCCTGGCCTTGGAAACATTCTACAATCCAAAAATTTTGAACTTTTCATTTTGAAAGTCTTAAATGATAAAGCGGAGAGAAATGAAAGCTTACAGTTAGTGCAAGGACAGGAATCTAACAGGATATTTTCCTGCCATATCGCACCCCACAAACACAGGAGGCTGGGGACCCTAAGGGCTATGTCCTTGGGAACTAGGCCAGCCCTGGAACAGAACCACCTGGCTTCCCATAGCCTGCAGTGCAGTCCAGCCTTGAACATGGACGACGATGGTCCCAGGCCACCAAGCATATGGCAAAAGCAATAAGAACCCTCTCTGGAGGAAGGCAGCCAGCATCCCAGACCTCAAATTATTCCTACAAAGAATTTGCTAAGTACAATGACAAACTGTCGAAAATAAGCACACAAGGAGGATAAAGAGAGGGAGTTCCTGGAGACTAGGACAATATCTTCTTTAAAAAATTTATTTATTTATGGCTGTGTTGGGTCTTCACTGCTGCGTGCAGGCTTTCTCTAGTCGCAGCCAGTGGGGGCTACTCTTCACTGTGGTGCGCGGGCTTCTCATTGCGGTGGCTTCTCTTGTTGCGGAGCACGGGCTCTAGGCGCGCGGGCTTCAGTACTGGTGGCACACGGGCTCTAGAGCGCAGACGCAGTAGTTGTGGCACCCGGGCTTAGTTGCTCCGCGGCATGTGGGATCTTCCCGGACCAGGGCTCGAACCCGTGTCTCCTGCATTGGCAGGCAGATTCGTAACCACTGCGCCACCAGGGAAGTCCTTTAATTATTCTTATGGCTTCATGTTTTCACACCTAGCTATTTGTACCCAGTCACAAGACTTAAAGCTCAAGCATTCTGCTGACTATTCTTAGGGGCCACACACAAATAGCTCTTGTACCCACCACTCTGGCTTGTCTGATTGCCACGACAGCCACTACCCACTTACCCTGTACTGAATTCTCTCCAGCTCGTACACTGATTGTAGGGCCCCGACTTCCAGAACTCTCAGCTGGCAGAGCAGCAGGTGAATCACAGCCCGGGGGCAAGTCAGCATGTGACAGTTTAAACAGGAACCCCGGAGCAGCAGGTAGAGTTTCTGAAGAGAGGGAATAAGAGAGACAGGATATTAGAACGTGACATAGCAGTCAAAGTGATTTTCAACATAATAAATACTTACGACTTTTGTTTCTATGTTGTCAGTTTACTCCTTTAAGAATTCTACTTCACCCTATGTACCTGGAAAGTCCTTCTTCACCTTAAGAACTCGATAAATATTCCTCTATATGTTCTCTTACGGTTTCATTTTAATCCATTAACACTAGAAATTTACTTTGGGTCTGAGGTCGGGAACTACCTTTATTTTATTTAAACACCAAATTTAGTACTCATTTAAATACTGAAAACTTTTTTTAAAATATTTATTTATTTAGGCTACACCAGGTCTTAGTGGCAGGTGGGATCTTCACTGCTTCATGTTTAGTTGCAGCATGTGTGATCTAGTTCCTCGACCAGGGTTCAAACCGGGGCCCCCTGCATTGGGAATGTGGAGTCTTACCCACTGGACCACCGGGGAAGTCCTAAATATTGAAAATGTTTAATGAAAATGTTTCATTTAGGGCTTCCCTGGTGGTGCAGTGGTTGAGAGTCCGCCTGCCGATGCAGGGGACACAGGTTTGTGCTCCGGTCCGGGAAGGTCCCACATGCCGCGGAACAGCTGGGCCCGTGAGCCATGGCCGCTGAGTCTGCGCGTCCGGAGCCTGTGCTCCTCAACGGGAGAGGCCACAACAGTGCGAGGCCCGCGTACCGCAAAAAAAAAAAAAAGTTTCATTTAAAATAATGTTTCAAATGTTTAGTATTTAACTAAGACAATTCTCTTCCCCTAATACGATTAACAGACAAAAATCATGTCCATGTACAAATCCCGGAGGCTGGGTTAACTGATGTAAGAAGCCAAAAGTGTTCAAAGTAGGACTGAACAGTAACTTCATTCTCAGCTCAGTGCTGGGCCTTCTGGAGCTCTGCTCTTCCTGCCACTAAGCAAGAGCCAACAAATCCACCTGAAGGGCTCAGGGAGGCCTGGAGAATTCCAAAGTCCTCTATTGCCAGGGAAGCGCCACCCACATTTCTGAAAGACATAAAGCCCTTAGAACAAAAGGTCTAGGGATGGATCTGAACACTTTCCCCCCTGTGTAAACAGAATCCAGCTGTGGCTCTTCTCAATGGGAATCAAACTGAAGTTCCCTTAGGTAGGGCTCCAGGCCAAGCTGAACGTACTGAATTTCGCTCCTCAAGGTTTTAAATTGCCAAGTAAAGAGCACTTTCACTCAAAGTGTCGGGAGCTGACCTCCTGAGACACCTGCCCCAGGCAGAGGGGTGGCACTCATAAATCCCACCCGCACCCTGAGACCCACGCGGCCAGGGTGGCCCAGGCCAGAACGTACCTCGAAGAGGAGAGGGTTGTACACAGTGAGCGGGAGCTCGATGTGGCCCAGGTGCCCGGAGCAGTTGCTGAAGTCCTGCACGCAGGTGGAGCACACCTCTTTGGAGTCTGCGGGGCCCAGAGCTAGATCGTACAGGCCGTTCACCGACGGGTTCCCCAGGCTATCCAGGTACCGAGGGTTTGTAATGGACTTAACGCTTAATTTCCTAGGGAGATAAAAAAAATACCAGGTGAGATAAGGTTACCCAACTTCTAGGACATTTCCTCTTCGGCACTTACAAAGGGATGGTTTAATGTCTGTGTCTTCAGACGTGCAGACGGCTCCAGAGGGCAGACTCGGTGTCTGCCTTGCTCCCACTGCAGCTCAGCACTTAGCCCAGAGCCTGCGCTCAACAGGTGCTCAATGAATATGTGCTGAACGAAGAGCAGTGAGTGGTAACAACTTTAAAACCCAGATTTAGTGCAAATCTTGCACTAACCGAACACACTGGCCGACTTTATACAAAGAAGTACCGACTTACACGCCAAACGCGTCATAAGCAGCATTTAGTCTCACTTGAACCCTCTGAGATGGGCATCACTATATGCGTTTTTCAGAAGAGGAAACAGGCTCAGAGTGGTTAGTGATTTAATTCAGGTGACAAAGCCCAGAATGGTGGGGGTGTGGTGAGATATGGACCAGACCTAACCCCAAACCCACAGAGTTCAAGAAAGGGAATAATCCCAGTATGTAGGAATAGTGAATTGAGAAAAGTTAAACATAAATATGCAAACCTTTGAGAAGTATAACCTGCTTTACTAAAGGTTTCATTGCAGTATTTTATGTTTGGTTGAAAGCAGGCTCCCATAGGACACCTAACTACTTTCACCCAAATTACGTTCATGCCAAGTTTGCTTTTAAACTTCCTTTTTTTTGTAAATTAGAAAATAAAGATAATGAAATCCAAATCTCACAATGTAGAGAAAACCGCTAACAGACTTCTTTCTATGGATACATTTTTAAAAACTGTAACTGGGATCATTTGTCATTTCTAGCATTGCCTTTGTCATTTTCATTGAGCATTAAGTGTTTTCAGGTCACTAAAAATTCTTTGGAAAGATTCTGTAATTAAGAACTACCAGGGACTTCCCTGGTGGCGGAGTGGTTAAGAATCCACCTGCTAATGCAGGGGACACGGGTTCGAGCCCTGGTCCGGGAAGATCCCACATGCCGCGGGGCAACTAAGCCCATGTGCCACAACTACTGAGCCTGCACTCTAGAGCCCGTGAGCCACAACTACTGAAGCCCGCGTGCCTACAGCCCGAGCTCCGTAACAAGAGAAGCCAACGCAATGAGAAGCCTGCGCGCCACAACGAAGACCCAACACAGCCAAAAATAAAGAATCACCAAATCTTTCATTATATGTCAATTAATATAATTCATTTAGCCAAACTCCACTATAAGTAAGCGCATGCCACCTATCTGTATACAGATTTTTGTATAGCATAATTCAAACTTTTAACTATTTCCTAAAAATATAATTAGTTCCTTGGTGAAGGGAAATCCTTCAATCAAAGGGGGCGAACTGTTCTGTTTTGTTTTCTGGCCTCCTGCGTGGCTTGCAGGATCTTAGTTCCCCGACCAGGAACTGAACCCAGGGCCCCTGCAGTGGAAGCTTGGAGTCCTAACCACTGGACTGCCAGGGAAGTCCCAGGGTGAACTGTTTTGAAGCTCTTGATATATTCTGCCATATTACATTCCAGAAAACATGGGCTAACAATAGATTGTCTGTTTGTCCTAACCAGCACTGAGTCTTAGCACTTAAAAACTTTCCAAATTTAAGGTGAAAAAATGCCACCCACTGTGACATTAAATTTTTTTTAACAGAAATTAGAATATATCTTTTTTTTTTAATTTTTAAAGTTTTTTTTTTTTTTTTTTTTTGGTGGTACGCGGGCCTCTCACTGTTGTGGCCTCTCCCGTTGCAGAGCACAGGCTCCGGATGTGCAGGCCCAGCGGCTATGGCTCACGGGCCCAGCCGCTCCGCGGCATGTGGGATCTTCCCGGACCAGGGCACGAACCCATGTCCCCTGCATCGGCAGGTAGACTCTCAACCACTGCGCCACAAGGGAAACCCTAAAATTTTTTATTGGAGTATAGTTGCTTTACAATGTTGCATTACTTTCTGCTGTACAGCGAAGTGAATCAGCATCCCACCCACCCCCTTCCCTGTCACGTTAATTAATCGTTTCATTATGTTTTGTTTTAAAGGCCATTTTGGTCCTTTACTTAATTAAAAAAATAAAATTTAACTCATTTTTAAGTTAAAATCTTAACTTTTTTTTATTATTGTCTACGTGGGCTCCTTACATATGAGGACATTAACCTTTTTTGGTGGCAAATACTTTCCTAGCTTGTGATGTTTTTTGTCATTTTTCACAGGTGAAAGTTTATAAATTCTTCGAACAGCTTTGTTGAGCTGTAACTCACGTACTATACAATTCGTCCATTTGAAGTATACACTCGGTGTTTTTTAGTATATCCACAGAGCTGTGCAACCATCACCACAATATCATCTTCGTCCCCAGTAAAGGAAACCCTAGCAGTCACTCTCCATCCGTCTCTACCTCCCTCACAGTCCTATGCAATGACTAATCTACTTTTCGCCTCCAGAGACTTGTCCATCCGGACATTTCACATAAATGAAATCATATGCTATGTGGTCTCTTATAGCAGGCTTCTTTTACCTCGCATGTTTTCAAGTTCATCCATATTGCAGCCTGTATCTGTATTTCATTTTTTTATAGCCAAAAAATATTCCATTGCATGGATACACCATATTTTATTGGGTTAGTTTTATACTTTGGCTACTATAAATAATGCTGACAGGAACATTTGCATGCAAGTTTTTTTTTTTAAATTACAAATGCATTGGAAATTTCCTGGGTACTCTTCTTTTTTTAAAAAAATTAATTAATTTTTATTTTTGTCTGCATTGGGTCTTCGTTTCTGCGTGCATGCTTCCTCTAGTTGCAGTGAGCAGGGGCTACTCTGTTGCAGTGTGCGGGCTTACTGCGGTGGCTTCTCTTGTTGCAGAGCACGGGCTCTAGGCACGCAGGCTTCAGTAGATGTGGCGTGTAGGCTCAGCAGTTGCGGCACGCCGGCTCTAGAACACAGGCTCAGTAGTTGTGGCGCACGGGCTCTAGAGCGCAGGCTCAGTAGTTGTGGCACATGGGCTTAGTTGCTCCGTGGCGTGTGGGATCTTCCCAGACCAGGGCTTGAACCCGTGTTCCCTGCGCTGGCAGGCAGATTCTTAACCACTGCGCCACCAGGGAAGTTCTGTACACAAGTTTCTGTGTGAATATATTTTTTTCATTTCTCATGGATATATACCTAGGAATGAAAGTGCTGAGTCATATGGTAACTCTACCTTTAACTTTCTGAGGAACTGCCAGACTGTTTTCCAAAGCGGCTGCACCATTTTACAGTCCCACCAGCAATACACCAAGGCTCTAACTTCTCCACATTCTTGCCAACACATTTTATGACCTGACTTTTTGACTCTAGCCATCCTAGTGGGTGTGACATAGTATCTCACTGTGGTTTTGATAACTAATGAGGTTGAGCACATCTTTGTGTACCTATTGGCCATCTATATATCCTCTTTGGAGAGATATCTATTCAAATCCTTTACCTGTTTTGTAATTGGGTTGTTTGCTGTTTTATTATTGAGTTGTAAGAGTGCTTTGTGTATTCAGTATACAAGTCCTTTGTCAGATACATGATTTGCAGATATTTCTTCCGACTCATCTTTTCACTTTCTTCATGATATTATTTGCATAATTTAAAATTTTTTAATGAGTTAAACTCACTGCTGCTTTCTTCCACTACCTTTGGGCTAAGTCTTTCTCCTTCGAAGTTAGATAAATATTCATCTACATTTCCTTCTCATTTATTTTACACTAAGCTCTAAAACTTAATTGGGGGCTTCCCTGGTGGCGCAGTGGTTGAGTCCACCTGCCGACACAGGGGACACGGGTTCGTGCCCCGATCTGGGAAGATCCCACAGCCCGTGAGCCACGGCTGCTGAGCCTGCGCATCCGGAGCCTGTGCTCCGCAATGGGAGAGGCCACAGCAGTGAGAGGTCCGCGTACCGCAAAAAAAAAAAAAAAAAAAAAAAAAAAACTTAACTGGAATTAAAAACAAGGAAAACATTTATTGCATAAGGCAAACACAAATTAATTAGGTCTGGGTGCAAAGACTTGTACCACTAGATCCTCTTTCTATCATGTTCTGTTAAGTTGGTACTTCACTTCCCTTGCCTGGAGCCTACAGTGATGGAAAAAGAGTATGCAGGTGGGGCCGGCACACACCTGTGTCAACCGGCAGAAGAGCTGTGTCCTGTGCTTGTCAAGGCAACACAAATAGCTCACATCCAAAACTGCATGTATTTTTTTTTTATCTTCATCCTAAGTCTTTCTATGTAGTAAGGAGCAAAGTTCCTCTCTCTAGCTGGGGAGGAGGAGAAAACTCCTCTGGTCATTGCAGGAATGGGATGCAATGGGAAGAGCAATCAGCAAGGATTCCACTGGAGAGAAAAGAGTTTAAGACTAGCAAACTGCGGTTTGAGGAAGACCTTTGCTGCCTCCTAGAGAGTCATTTTATTCGCTGGACAGGAATTTCCTCTCCTGTAACTGCAGACACCAACACGAATGGTTGCATAAGGACTGGTAGTACCAAGCACTGAACAGATAGCTCCCCCATCCACCCGTGAGTGCACTTAACAAATATCTACTGAGTGCTTATTATGCGCCAGACACACCTTTAGATGCTGGAAAAACAGATCAGAATCCCTGTGCTCATGGGTCTTACATCCTATTGAAGGCAGGCAGACAAAAGCCAAGATAAATAAGCACACAGTCTATTGGATGGCAGAACATTCTATGAAGAAAGTAAAGCAGAAAAGGGGAAGGACAATAGAGTAGGCCAGTGGCTGGGGGAACCCCTATTGAGAAGGTTATACTGAACAAAAGCCTGAAGGAGATGGGGGAGTGAGCCATGCGGTCACCTTTACAGGAGAAAGAAGCAGGGAGTGCAAAGGCCCTGAGGTGGATGTGTGACTATGGTGCTCTGGGAACAGCAAGGAGGCCAGGGTGAGTACAGAGGTAAGTTCAGAGAAGTAGCAAGGGCCAGAATGACCTTTCCAAGGCATTTTAAGGACTTGGCTTTTACTCCAAGTGACCTAGGAAGCTACTAGAACTTAACACAATAAAAGGCAGCATAATGATTGATATTTGCCAACCCCAGACTCAAATAGGTCTACAATGCTAGTAATGGGTATAAACTTGCTTATGCACTTCCCTGTCTAAAAACTCCACAATTAACCTGTAAAAATTCAATTCTTTTGCTTTTGGATGAAATAGTATGTATGGCTAGTGATGGTATAATTGACATTTCTGGGCCAGCATACCGTTGTAGCTCAGTTTATTCATCCAGTCATTCGACCAGAGTTGAGGATAAAAGAAAGGAATGAGGAAGCTCAAGGCTAGTGGAGAGAGGCGGAAATATAAACAAGCAAAAAAAGGAACTGAGGCACCATAATAGACAGCTGGAGTAGCTGTGGAAAGACCTCAGAAAATGAGGGAGGTTGAGCTGAGCCTTAAGAGGGGGAGAGATGCTCTCCAGGTGTCTGCTGGGGGTTGGGGGCAAGAGCAGAGAAGCAGATCCCTCTGGCAGAGAGGACAATGCACGCAGAGGAAATAGCTTGAGGTAAGGCCCAGACGTTGAAACCTCATGGCACTTTATGGAATGTGCAAGTGGTTTAGTAGGGCTGGCGAAGGGATGATGCTTTAGCAAAAATCAGCGTTGGCCTGCTCATGGGTAAACTTGTAGGCTAAGCTAAGAAACTATCATTTACCTGAGGGAAATGGAAAGCCTCTGGAGGGTTTTAAGGGTGAGAGTAGCATGATCACATCTGCACTTTGGAAGAATAATTTTAACAGCAATGTAGAGCATGCCCTGGACTGGTGTAAGGGCGGGGGAGGCGGAAGAAAAAGACAATTCAAACAAGAGATAAGGGTGTGATCTAAGATAGTAACAGTAGTGTTGAAAAATAGACATGTAGGTGACACACAGTAAGAGCCCAATAAGTAAATGAGATGTCAGGAGAAACAGATCTAGAATACTTGTCCTGTCACAAAATATTGACCATCTTGCACTAGACTAGGTACACCACTCTGGAGGGGCAAGTTCCCTCTCCCTTTAGGGGAAGTAGTTGCTGAGTTTTTGGTATAGGAGTTTAAGAACTCAGTGTGAAATTCAAATAGAGATGTCCAAAAAACAGCTGAAAACAATGAGTCTGAAGAATCAGGAAACGAAAATTGGTCTGGAGATTTAAATTTTGAGAGTATCACTCAGGAAAGTGGTGAAATTGTCTAGGGAGGACATTTAGGACAAGAAAAGCAGCATGTATGACCAGAATAGAATCTCAAGGAACAGCAAGATTTAAGTAAAAGAGGAATCAGCTAAGGAGCCTGGGACGAATTCGAATATTAACGAATGCAAGGACCTTGTTCACCAATGTGTCCTGAATGCTTAGCTTAGTGCCTGGCAAAAACTGGATGATGGATAAATGTTTGTGGGTTGATAAAGGGAAGAAAGAAGTAGTACTTGTCACAGAAATAAAAGAACCTGAAAACAATAAATAAGGTGCTGGAAAAAAGAAAGACTGTCAAATGCTACGGTGATCAAAATGAGGACTGAAGAGGGCAGCTTTGATTTAGTAATTAGGCAGAGAATATAAGCGGTCCTAGCAAGGAGAAGTTGTCGCATGAATTGAGTCTCGAACGATCATCATTTTAGACAAGACGAGACTAACCATGAGCTTAGTAAACCACGTCAGAGACATTATAGTAACTACACAAACGCAGGCTAATTAACGAGGAGACTGGCGGATGATAACGCCGCAATCTGGGTACCCCCACCTTCCCAAGGGCAAACTCTTCCCTAGCCCCACTGGGTTCTAGGCAGTGCTCACTAGCCAGGGACGTTCCCGGAACTACGGGTCCCAGCAGGCCATGCGCCAGACAGCCATGGACTCTGAGGAGAAATTGGGCGCCAGACCTTCTGGGAACGGTAGTTTGTGGCCCCGACCCCAAGAAGCTCTGCACGCTTCCCACCAACTCCTTACTTGAGCTCTTCGGCCGAATACATCCCGAAAGAAATGCCCTGCAGCCGCCGCCAGGGCATGTTCTTTGAGCCCAACATCCTCCAGGTCAGTTCCGAGCTCTGACACCCGGAGAGAAATTCCAGTCACCACGGGTATATTTTTAACGCTGCCTCCGGCCCGCAGCCACCATGTGATTTAAACTGCGCTTGCGCGCGCGAGAAAGGCTCGCGGGAAGATTTACGTGGACGATAACATTTCCGATCTAGGGGGGGAAGGAAATAATTTCACGACTCTCACTCGCCCTTTTATTTTGAAAATAATCGAATACATATAAGACATTAAAATAATATTTTAGGAAATATCTTTGAGGCAAATGAGGTGTACTGAGCCTTTAACTTCCGAAGCAAAATCTTTCAAACCGTGGGACTGTAACCTCCTATGTTATGATTGCTTTCGTCTTGTTCCGTCTCAGCCAATAGCCGAGCTATTCCACACCCCCTCCCCCCTCCCCCACAGCCTTAGGTGGAGGGCATGCTTTCCCCGTATGCTTTGCGAAGACGCCAAAGATGGCGGCTGTACATTCGGCCTGCTGGTTGAGGGTCCGCCGCGGGCTTTGCCTACCGCTGACGGGTCGACGAGCAGGTCTCTGCGGACGGGCCCCCAGTAGCAGGTAAGAGAAGCTTGGAGAATCCATGAGAAAGACCCCAGGATCACCTGGGCCATATGTGTCCCCTTTACCCCCGGAGAGCTGGGGAACTAGGTACGGTGGAGTGGAAGGCGCGTGCGTGCGCTCGCGGCTGCGTGCCCCGAGAAGCTGGCACGCGGAGTCCGCGTACTTGAAGAAGGGCTCCAAACGCGCTGGTTAGGGGGATATTTATTGCTGGGGCTCGCCTACCCCGGGGTTAGAACTCTTGGCAAGATTCAGGATCCTGCTGTTGTGGATCTTGCATTCTAGTAAGTGTGGGTATTGGCAACGTCTCCCCAAGTTTTAAAAGAAAGAAAAATTGTATCCGCTCTTACCCGTTTTCACCCACCGGGAGGAAGGGGGGAAAATCAGGTTTTCCCAAGTTAAAGGCAGTTTACGAGTTCCACCGTATGCTGGGTGTTATGGGGATGTTTGGCCAAAGAAATTATACAGGTGTTTATAAAAACAAGAAAGTCTAAAAGATCTGAACACAATCTGAATAGGATTGCTGTGATTGTTAAAACTAGGCGCATGTATCATTTGTGTAGTTTTTTTTCACTAGGTACAAACTGGCGTTGTGGAAGTATGAGGTGGGAATTTGTTGTGAAAATTTGGGAATAGCCTAATTTTGGATTCGATGTTTGCTATTTCCTTTGTGAAGTGATAGTAGACAAATTCCCTTATGTGTAAACTGGAGCTAGTAGTAGCCATCAGAAAATTGTGAGTAATAAGTGAGTTGTGTAATCTACAATATACATTTTATATGTAACATCTTCCCTCCTCAATCCTCACAAAAGAGAAGACGCTCCACCTGGTAGTGCAGGAGCCTTAATGCTGCTGTTCAATCCCAGTCCTTTTCCCGGTGGTGCCCAGTGTTGTTGTTTTTCTACCCATTTCCTTTGATTTGGCAGCAGCATCTCTCCCTCAGTCTTCACCCACAAGACAAGAGTGGTGTATGTGACATACATGTCACGAGAAACAGCATGATTTGAAAGAATTGATCCCTTTCTGAAGTTGATCCGTAGCAGAGAGGTATTACTTTAAGATGATGCCCGAGACCAGATACTAGTAGAGGAAGTAATTCTTCATTTAATCACATCTTGACAATTTTCTGAATGGTACCAATGCTATTTAGGAAGGAAATACTTACAAGGTAGTGTACATTATCTGTGTGGTATATTGACTCTATTTTTTAGCATGATCAGAACGTTTTAAAACTCATTCATGGGTCAGTGATTCTATATTTTGGGTTAAAAAAATAATATAAATTGTTCCAAGTTTAAATTAGGACACGTACATTTGGTACATTCCTGATTGTTGAAGGAAGTGCAATGAAAGGCTGTGGTGATCTTAGTTTCATAATTTGTCAAAATTGCTTTAAGTGGGATAATCTTTTATTGTCATCAGGGCATCATCCATGTAAAATCAGGAGCTCCTTACATCATCCCTTTTAGCCTCAGTGTTTTGGGTTCTCAAAGGTGAAAGTTCCTTATATTTCAGATAAGCTGCTCAAATGTTCAAGTGCTACTAAATTTTTCCTTTTTTCCCCTGATTTTATTTAATGAGATGGCCTGATTTAAAAATTTTTTGGCAATATGATGTCTATATCTGGTACATATTTTGTAATCATTTTGAACTTGCCATTGAGACCATGTCTTCTCAGCATACGTTGACATGAATTATCCGGTTGGTTTGATCCGTGATAATTGGAAAATTTTGGCTGAGTTGCACATAAGTGGAGGTGAGGTGGGAAGTTCATTAATGAGTATTAGCTTTAGGGCTTTTATTTTTTTGTAGATTTTATTCTGGAAGTGCAGCCGTCCCAGAGGTTGAAGGAGCTGGTGCAACAGGTATATAAAAATATATTGAAGTAACTCAATTTTTATATTAATGCATTGTACTTCTTTATAGTAGTAGTATTAGGAAATTGATTCACTTTGTTTTATTTTTCACATTAAGGGACTGAAGAAGTGGTCATTCCAAAAAAGAAAACTTGGTGAGTATTCCATCAGTGTTCATTCAACAAGTGGTTAAGTGCTTATTATGAGCGAAACATTGTTAGGTAAGAAGCTAGTGGCGGGAATAGCAATGGGAGAGCATTCTTGGGGAGGGAACCATTGAGGAGAGAAAAGCTTAGGGGTCTGAAAGAATATAGAAGAGGAAGGTAGAGAGTAGTGTGTGAATGGGGAATGAGATTTACTTAAGAGTTAAAAGACCTTGTGAACTAAATTTGGGTTAGTGTTTACGTGGTGCTGGTCAATTATGAGCATCATTATTAGAGTAATTTTTTTTTTAAAGGAAGTTTTCACGTTATTGGGAGATTAAAAAAAATATTATCTTTATGGGGGGCTTCCCTGGTGGCGCAGTGGTTGAGAGTCCGCCTGCCGATGCAGGGGACACGAGTTCGTGCCCCGGTCCAGGAGGATCCCACATGCTGCGGAGTGGCTGGGCCCGTGAGCCATGGCCGCTGAGCCTGCGCGTCTGGAGCCTGTGCTCCGCAACGGGAGAGGCCACAACAGTGAGAGGCCCGCGTACCGCAAAAAAAAAAAAAAAAAATTATTTTTATGGTCTTTACTGAGGTAAGATGAAACAAATGGTGCACACTGCAAAATTTAGCTTTTTTAACTCACTTAATAGATCCTTGAACAAATTACCTTATATAGTAAACATTTGTTGAATATATAAGAACTAAAACTTACAAAAGTTTGTGTAGTAATGATATTATTGAATGCATTTAAAGATCCTTCAGGGCTTCCCTGGTGGCGCAGTGGTTGAGAGTCCACCTGCCGATGCAGGGGACACGGGTTCGTGCCCCGTTCCGGGAAGGTCCCACATGCCGCGGAGCGGCTGGGCCCGTGAGCCACGGCCGCTGAGCCTGCGCGTCCGGAGCCTGTGCTCCGCAACGGGAGAGGCCCGCGTACCGCAAAAAAAAAAAAAAAAAAAAGATCCTTCAAAAAGCCAGGTGTTTTTTGAGTATGACCTGAAGATTCAGGCTCATTTAAAAAAAACTTTCTTAAATTACTAAAGTAATTAATGGTTATTGCCATTAATTAGCAAGGTAACTAATGGTTATTGTTCAGTGGGATAAATTGAACATGCAGAAAGGAAATAAAATTACCAACAATCACTGTACTCAGAGTCAAGTTACCTAATCTGTCTGTGCCATAGTAGAATGTGGGTAATACAGTACCTGCCTTAGGATTAAATGAGCATTTGAATAGTTCCTGCCACAGGATCAGATCTCAGTAGATGATACCTATTATTTTAAAGTTCTGGGATGTAACATTTGAAGTTGTACGTATACATTTAGTTTAGCAGAGTTGATTTGTTAGATGTACCGTTCTATACTCTGTTTTAAATTTTGAATGATTACGTAGTATTTTATTATATGGTTATATTCAGGGTCATTTTTGTCTTCCCTGGACTGAGAATCAGAACCAAGATAAGAGTAGGAATATACATATCGTGAATGAGGCATTTCTTGAATGACATTCCAGCCCAGTGCAATTTACCAACTCATTGTGCCTCTATCCCTGACAAAGGTACCACAGGGAATACAAGAGAGGGAGTGTATTGAGGATGTGTTCAGATGGACTAAAGTCTAGTTGAGTTGTGTGCATATTTTATACTTTGTCTTACACCCACTTTACATGTGTACATAACTGTTTACACATGACTAGGGGCTACACAGGATATGATGGAACGAAGAGTGGTTGTATTGCAGTAATCAAGGTGAGTTTTATTGAAAACATAGTTTAGCTGTACCTTAAAATGGGTCAGATGATTTTGTTGGCATCAGAATCACCAGGGAATTTTGTTTAAAATACATATTCCTGCAGGTAATTCTTATAAACCCTAAACTATAAGCCTCACAGATATAGAAACAGTAAGGTAGGGTGGGACATGATCATGATCTGTCTGGTGGTAGTAGGAGACCATGCAGGCAGGCCTGTGAAAAATGCTCTGTTAGAATAGGAGAAATAAGGTAGTTGGTAGAGAGCAAACTGAGGCCTATTTATTTACAGCCCATGAGGTAAGAATGGTTTTTACATTTTTTATAGTTGAAAGAAGACGACTATTTCATGACACGTGAAAATTATGTGAAATTCAGATTTCAGTGTCAGTTAAATTTTTTTTTGGAACACAGCCTCACTCGTTTGTTAACTTACTATCTGTGCCTACTTTTATGCTCCAAAGGCAGAGCTGGGTAGTTGCAACAGTCCTCACGGCCCATAAAGCCGAAAATACTTACTGTCTGTCCCTTTACAGACAAAGCGATTGATAGAGGCTCTCTGATAGCCTCTGCTTTCCAGGCTTAGGAATTTGTGCTTTTAGACCTAGAAGCAGCCATAAAAGACTGCAAATTCCTGTTGCCTTATTTGAGAGATGAAGCATCTTTTAAGGCTGTTAAGATGCTTTTAAGGTATCTTTCCCAGATCACAGATGCCGTAGAAGACTAACAAATTGTAGAGAGTCACTGTGAGTTTTCTTATAGGAATGTGACAGGATAGAGTATTCTGAGCATGCTAATCTGGATGGTGTAGTTACTGTAGAGAGGGCAGGGAGCCCAATTATGATTGGTGCATAGGTAACTGGGCTCATTAAAGGAATGGATGTTAAAACTTACCAGATTGGACAGAAGAGGATGTGGAGAAATGGTTGCTCAGATATGGTTGTTGCTTGGGCAGTCAGTTGGAACAACACTTTGAAGGGAAAGTGGGCAGAACCACGACCTAAAATGTGCACACCTTATCGGTTAACCATTCTGGAGGAACCCCTGCAAATACGCCCAGAGAGACATGGATGACAGTGTTCTTTACAACTTGGGAATAATAAGAAATTGAAATAGCCCAAATGCCCATATGTAAGGGGATAATAAAAAGCAGTTATCATATTATATAATATTTAAGGAATTAATTAGATTTACACATCGTAGCATAGATAATACAGTCAAGCTTATGGAAGCACGTATCCAGAATGACAGTATATGTTTTCGATTTAGTTTTATGGTGGTATGTGTGTAAAAGTACCCTTTAAAGTTCTGGAATTATAAACACCAAACTTACAGTAGAGGAGGAGGGGGTCGCAAAATGACACCAGATATAATAGTCTAGTTTTTTTTTTTTTTAAGTATAATGTATTCATTGAGGTTATTTTTAGTGAGTGATCTGAATGTTCATAATTTTTTCACTTATATTTGTTCAGTATGTTGTAAAGATGTACTCACTTGATACGACTTAAATATGCTAACGTAGCATTTAGTTAGGGAATACTGAGAGATGAAAGAATATCTTTCTCTCACTGAAATTACGTAAGTGTGATTTTAGAAAATCCAGTAGATGTTGTGTATGTCAGGGAATTAGTCTTGACATAGTATAAAATTTCCTACGTGTTTTCTTTTTTTTCAAATGACTTAAATTATGAGTGTATGTTTAAACTTTATTTAAAAAAATACATTTGGTTTATTAAGTTTATTCTTATTTCCCTTTTTGAAATGAAACACAAAATCTAACACAAGTAAAAATACATTTGAAACCAAATTATTTTGTTTGTCAATTATTCCAGTGAAACCTCCTCTTTTCAATAGTTAGTGAATTGTCTCTACCCATAGTCATAGTGGGTGGCTGGCCTGAACTTCTTATAAAGGTTATATAGTTGAGAGGTTCCAAACTCGAATCATCTGGGAATTCAGTAAGAATGAATGTGACAGTTCTCCACAGAACCTGGGGGTCCTGATTCAACAGTCCAGAGTGCGGCTTGTGATTTATTCTTATATATAGCTGAATTAAGAGCCACCAGTTTGGATAGTAAAGGCAAGAATATTACAGAAAGCTACAGTAAGAATGCATAGGAAAATGGGTAGGAGGAGGAAAGATTCAGGTTAGACAGTTTGATGAGATGAGGGTGAAAATTGCTAGCCCTGGGTGATGGTTATAGGGACCAGGCCAGAGAGCGTAGCATGGAACGTGTACTAACCACCTTTGGGCAAGAGAACTAAACAGTTTTCTCATTTTCTAACTTCTTATTCTAGTGATCTTGAGAGATCAGAACTGGCTTTACTTGAGACCTGAACTTTGTTGTTGGCCAGTCCATTCTGAGAGTAGGATCACTTGTTCGCTTTGTGAGTGTGAAAAGCCCTCAGAGGGTTAACTTGTGATTCTCATTCTTAGGGATAAAGTGGCTGTTCTTCAGGCACTTGCATCCACGGTACACAGGGTAAGTAGGAATTTTAGGTTTTTGTATCTAATTCAGCTAATAATAACTGTTACGTTCATATCTCTGCATGATTCACAATTAAACTGTTGTAGATCTAGAGAGTTTCTTATTAGAAATATCTAGTTCAGTCCCTTCATGTGACAAATGAGAAAACTAAAGCTTTTAAAGTGATTGGCCCAGGGCTGCTTAGGATATTAAAACCCTGACTTAGTACCATGTCTTTTTTCTCCAAATTCAGTGTTTTTATACTATGCCAGTGATTTTTAAACTTAACCTCCTGAAGAGCTTGTTGAAATGCATGTTCCTGGGGAATGGTTTGGGTGTGATACTCTAATGCAAGTGATCTGTAGACCAACTTTGAGAACAGTGTACCCACCATGCTGGAAGTAATTCAGTGATTAAGAATCTGGGTCCTGGAGCCAAATGTTTTGTTTCATCGTTATCACAAAGTGACCTTTTCTCTTGATGCTTCTGTTTCCTTATCTATAAAATGGGGATTTAATTATAGCACCAAACCTTGAGGTTTGGGTGAGAATTAAATAAGTTAGTACACGTGAAAGGGTTTTGGACAGTGCCTAACACAAAGGACATGCTCGGTAAGTGCTAGCTATTTCCTTATTGCTTCAGCTATCTTGGTGATTTATTTGTGAATAATTTGCTCTCTTGACAGTTCAAGAATAGAGTCTGTAGTCTTGATAGATAAACTGAAACCCTGGTTAATGCCTTAGAAATGGAACTTTCTGATTGATTGTATTTTTCATTAGCTGCAAACTGTACTTTCAGTTTCAGCTGTGGGGGAAATGTCTAAAGTAATTAAGTCCTTTCTTTTTGCTGCAATGTCTGTGTGGATTCTGACCCTCCCTGAGACCGTTATCACAGATTTCCAGAGCTTTTCTTCTATTGTAGATGCTAAACTTATAGGCTGTCAGGCCAAATACACACTGATATACCCTAGCAGTAGCTGAGGACGGGTTTTTAAATAGTGCATCTCCACACTAGCAAGACATTGAGATTTTCAGCTCACTTATCCATAAATAGGCACCTGAAATGTAAACTCTTGAAATAGGCCTCTGAGACTGTTCTCAGTTTTTTAATGAGAATGGCCCAGGGCCCTTTCAGGTCAAAGAAGTTACAGAATTATGTGTGGAGTTGTCTGACTTGTCTGTGTTTGGGCACTTAAAATCCAAGGGATAGTCATTCATTCATTCAGTACCCACACATTCTGCCCTTAACTGTGCTTACCAGGCTCTGTGCTGGTTGTAGAATTAAGACAGAGTCCTTGCATAGTTTCTAGAGAGGGAGGCTGGAGGAGCACCGAGGAGAGGGTGCATAACCCAGACTGGGAAAGGACTTCAGAAGAGCTGGTATCGGATCGATGCTTGGAAGACGAGAAGCCAGGATAGTGGGAAAGAGCATTCCTAGCAGAGGCAGCACCAGGAGCAGAGGCACAAAGGCATAGAATGAGGAGGTTGTATGGGGGAAGCAAGAATTTGTGGGGTAGAGCAATGAGAAGTGAGGCAAGAGCATGAATGCTATGCTAGGGTCTTCTGATTTTTATTCAAGTCCACTGAAAGACTTTAAGCAGTGGTGTGACATAATCATTCAAATTTTAGGGGGCTTCCCTGGTGGCACAGTGGTTGAGAGTCCGCCTGCCGATGCAGGGGACACGGGTTCGTGCCCCGGTCTGGGAAGATCCCACATGCCGCGGAGCGGCTGGGCCCGTGAGCCATGGCCGCTGAGCCTGCGCGTCCAGAGCCTGTGCTCCGCAGCGGGAGAGGCCACAACAGTGAGAGGCCCGCGTACCGCAAAAAAAAAAAAAAAAAAATTTTAGGAAAGACAGCAATGTGGATACGAGAAACCTTTTCTCTCAAATGTATAATAATGATCTTAACATGTCCAAAGCCCAGCCCCTTTCTCTCTAAAACTCACACATTCTTCGCCATCTCATTAATGGCAGCTCCATGCTTCTAGTTGCTCCTCTTTTTCATGTGCTGCACTTCAGTAAATCCTGTTTCTTCCATCAAAATATTTGTGTACGGAGTCCCAAAGACCACGCCAAGGTTCAGTGGTTTGCTAAGAGGATTCACAGGACTCAGCATATGGTCCTACAGCTATGTTTTATTACAACGAAAGGACACAAAGCAAAATCAGTAAAAGAAGAAGGCACGTGGGGTAAAGTCCAAAGGAGACCAGGAGAAAGCTTCCAAGAGTTTTCCCAGTGCAGTCACAAAGGACTCACTTAATTCCTCCAGCAGAGTTGACAACACGTGGGAAAGTCTACCAGGAAAGCTCTTTAGAGACTCAGTGCCCAGAGTCTATGTCTGGCACATACCAGAATTCCACACTCCCAGAAGGAAAGCAGTTGTTTAGCATAAACCACATAGTACAGTTTAGATCAGTACTGGGAATGGTGGGAACCCTCCAAAATCCAAGTTCCCGGATGCCCACCAGGCCTTGTAAGCAGGCCTTTCTAAGAATAGCAGTTTCAAGCCTGGTAACTTTTCTACCTGCACAGCATCCAAATCCTGAGCGCTTGTCATCACCGTGATCACCTTGGTCATCCAGGCCACCATCATCTCTTACCATCTTGGATTAATCACAACAGTCTCTGTCCTCTTCACCTCCTCTGCCCCCTACAGACTGTTCTCAATTAAGCAGCCGTAGTGACCTGCTACAGTGTTGAATCACATCCCTCTTCTACTCAGAGTTCATTTGTCTTCTCATTTATCATAGAATGGCTTCTCATTTGTCATAATTCAAATAAAAGCTGAAGCCCATCCGAGGGCATCTGAGGCCTTGCGTGTCCATCCACCACCCCCACGGCCACATCTCCTGCCGTCTTCCTTGATGGCTCTGCTCTACGTGGCCTCCTGGCTAATTCTCAGTTTCTTAGTAGGCCTGGGTCTGCCTCAGGGCTTTAATGTTTGCTGTTTATTCTGCCTGGAGTATTTTTCCCTGAGATATCCACATAATTTCCTCCTTCATCTCTTTAAGCCTTTTCATTGAGGCCTTCCTCAACCACACCATTTAAAATTGTATGTTTCGGGGACTTCCCTGGTGGCACAGTGGTTAAGAATCCACCTGACAATGCAGGGGACATGGGTTCGAGCCCTGGTCCGGGAAGATCCCACATGCCGTAGAGCAGGTAAGCCTGTGTGCCACAGCTACTGAGCCTGCGCTCTAGAGCCTGCAAGCCACAACTACTGAGCCCGTGTGCCACAACTACTGAAGCCCATGCGCCTAGAGTCTGTGCTCCACAGCAAGAGAAGCCACAGCAATGAGAGGCCCGTGCACCACAACTAAGAGTAGCCCCTGCTCGCCACAACTAGAGAAAGCCTGTGCGCAGCAACGAAGACCCAGCACAGCCAAAAATAAATTAATTAATTAATTTAAAAAAATAATTAGGGCTTTCTTGGTGGCGCAGTGGTTGAGAGTCCGCCTGCCGATGCAGGGGACGCGGGTTCATGCTGCGGAGCGGCTGGACCCGTGAGCCATGGCCGCTGAGCCTGCGCGTCTGGAGCCTGTGCTCCGCAATGGAAGAGGCCACAACAGTGAGAGGCCCGCGTACCACAAAAAAAAAAAAAAAAAAAAAGAATTAATAAATAAATGTATGGTTCTTTTCTCTGATAGTTCGTTTTCCCTGCCTCCCTCCCTTCCTTTCTTTCTTTCTCATAGCAGTTATTGCCTTTAAAATTACTATATGTTTTATTTATTTTTGTTGTCTGGAGATTTTTTTTCCCTACTAAATTGTGAGCTCTATGGGGGATAAGATTTTATTGTCTCCTTGGTAGCTAGAATAATGCCTGGCACATTCGAGGTGCTCAGTAAATATGGAATGAATGAATAAGGAAGGTACTGAACTAAGGCAGTGGCAGTGGGGATAAGGGACGGTGGAGTAGGTAGGGGATGTTAAGGAGCTCGAGTTGACCACAGCTGGTGACAGGTTAGTTGAGTGGAAGTAGTAGGAGAGGATCTTTGGCTTGGCTTGCAGAGTGCTTGGTACCATTCACTGAGATAGAGAAGATAGGAGGGAGAAGGAGCTCTGTCAGGGAAGTTCAGTTGAGGATAAATTTAGTGTGAGGCATCTGAGCTACAGGCCCAGAGTAGAGAAGTTGTTTCTCAGAAACCATGAAGGGCTTGGAAATCATTGAGGGAGGAAAATGTAGGAAACAAATAGGAAGAGTAAGTCTAGTAAGGGAAGTCCAGCATGTCACAGAACTAGGGGCCCCAAACAGGTATTTGATGAGGATGGTGGACAGGACAGAGCCAAGCAACAGTTGGTAATCGGGGAGTAATAGTCCAGCACAACTGCCCTAGAACTGCTTCCTCTGCGTTGTCATTACATACCCACCACATGTTGGTAGAGAGTGGTATAACCAGATGAAAGGAGCCTCAAATGAGTATAAAGGGAATACAGCATCAGGCATCAGGAAGCGAGGACCCCAAAGAGTACTGCCTCCGCGCCCTAGGTATGAGCGTCCTTCCTGTGAGAGCCGCAGGGAGGCTCTCCCCTGGAGAATCCAGGTCAGTAAGACGAGGCATCAAGGGGACAGAAGAGGTTCAGGATGCAAGTTGAGTTTTTCCTGTGGAACAAAGTTGCCAGAAGGCCCAGGGAAGGGGGCTCCAAGGGATAGGAGAAGGCCAGAAGAAGTAACTTGAGGGCTGTTCTAAGTGAGCCTCTAGTGGTGACGGAGAGTTCATTTTGCTCAGGGTTCTACCTGGAAGTATAGAACCTTGGGCAACAGGACGCGGGAGAAGCTGCTGTTCCTGCCTCCAGAGAGGGCCCAGTAACTACTCTCCTCCATTTGCAGGAAACCTTAGTGCAGGAAGCTGGTGCCCAGGCTAGTTAATTCAGAAGCTCTTGACCTTCAGTTTAAAACAGCAATTGTCCCTGGTGATAGCAGCCTTCAATTAAAAAACAGTCATGGGGGTTTGAGCCATTGTTTGCTTTAAGTTGTGCATAATTACAAACAACTCTACAGAGCCACGGGTGCAGTGTAGGTATTAGTGTCTGCAAACATACATATTTCTGCTTCTGTGATACATGTATAGTTAAAACGTACTTTACAGAGTTTGTAGTCATCACCAAAACCCGCAAGGTCCTCTTAATAAAAATCTAGCTAAAGAGACTTCTGTGTCTTCTCCACAGGATGCTACAGCTGCCCCTTACGCATTTCAAGATGATCCTTATCTCATACCAACATCCTCTATGGAATCTGTGAGTATTTTTATGAAACTTTTCTAGTATTATGTTTTATCTTGTTGGTTTGGGTACAAGAGTACATGTATAACTTAGCTTAGTTGTAAAAACTTTTGAAAAGTTTACAGATGCTGATAGATAAATTGGTAGATTTTCTGAATCTTTTACTACTTTTATTAAAAAGTTTTAGAGGTTGCCTGTGGAGAGGGTATTTGGTTTGGGTTTTTAGTACTTAGGGCTCTTTCCCACTATAGAGCAATCCACTCGGTTTAAGCACATTGCTTTTATATACCTCAAGCTGTATATAAGATGTGACCTGAAATTATGTCACACTCAGCAGAGGTAGATAAGTAATAATTATGTAGTTTAACTTCTAATTGGGATTCTGTGTATCACTGTATTCTCTTTTTTTTTTTAGGGGGGCAGAATAATTTTTGCTGAGGGTGTGACTTTGATCTCTTGAGTTTAAATTACAGGTTATATCAATTTATATCTAAATCTTTTTCTTTATACAGCATTCATTTTTGTTGGCAAAGAAGTCCGGGGAGAATGCAGCAAAGTTTATTATTAATTCGTATCCCAAATATTTTCAGAAAGACATAGCTGAACCTCATATACCGGTAAGGAGAGGCAATTGGACTTTTCAGATAATACTATGTAATTGTAACCTAAACTAAGTTTTTATGGCTAATATTTAAGTAGCTATTTGAATGCCTACAGTATTTGGGTGAAAAGTCTTTTAATGTTTATGGTTATCTTTGCTTACAATACTAACCTTTATTAAACTATATGTATTTGCTCTCCATTTTATTTTCCCCATTTGGTTTCTGTGACACCAGACACTTAGATCTTTACCTCTGTGACTGTTCCTTTTTCGTTTCCCTCATTAGCTTTTCTATCTACTCCTTAAGCCTTGGTGTCTTTTTCTTAGGGTTCCATGCTCAGTCACTTTCTCTTTTTTCTGTCCAGAATCTTCCTGCTTCAGTGACCCTTATACTCCATTTGGCATTCTTGTATATCTGGCCTAGGTATCTCTACTTTGACGTCCAGATTGTATTTCCAGCTACCTCTGTTCTGTAGTCATGAGGAGTGTGCAGGGCCTGCTGTGTGTTAGGCATTGAGCTTAGCGTGTCATACAGTGGTGAGCGAAACATGGGCTCTGCCCTCCTGAGTTTATTAGTGGAAATAGTAACTCAGACTCTTTATGTCTAAAACTGCTCCCTCTCACACCTCCCTACTTTCCGAAGCACGCACACACACACACCCAGACACACCCTCTTGTGCTTCTCAAGCAGCGACTCTTGGGGACAAATTAGGTAGTCAGTGTGATTGTGTCCATAAAAATATTAGAATCCTGAACTAAGACAGTGGCAGCAGTGGAATGATCATTTGTTGGCTATCCTTTCCCCGTTAAGTTTCTGACTTAACAGTTACTCTTCTATGTTTAGCTCACTTCTGCTTAAAGCTGTCCGTGGATCCCCTGCCCCCATGGCGGGCAGCATTCGCATACCTCTGAGACCTCTTACATCATTTATCATTCACGCTGTATCATAATTATTCCTTATTTGCTTTCTCTGTTAGATTGTGAGCATCTTGAGGGTAGAGAATGACTTCCGTCTGTTTATCCCCAGTGTCTAGCTTAGTGCCTGGCATCGAGTAGTAGGCCTTCAATAAATATTTGGGTAAATTGGTGAGTGAGGTAAAATCAGCATACCTTGGTAGTACTAAACGTTTAGAGTAAAAGAAGTATCAAGCATGAAAGGTTTCTGTCTTTGCAAACTGGGTGTCCTGTGGCACTTTTAACCAAGATTGGGAGGAAAGTAGGAAGGATGGTTTTAGCAAGGGAAAACTAAGTTCACCTTGAAATTGGGAAGTTTGGTTGGAAATTAGATTCTTCAGATATGGATTAAATATTTATGTTTGGGTGCTTTTAAATTCTCCGCCCCAAGCTAGGAGATCGCTAAGTAATCTTGTTTTGGAGACTGGAGAGGTTTTTTGAAATAAGTTATATTCCCTACAGAGGTATTCTTGTTAAAAAAAATAGTATCTGGTGCATGAAGCATGAATCGGAGCAGTGAAGTTTTATTTTGGTGTGTTGGTGATCAAAATTTTGTCCTACCCAGTTACCTTTGACGTTGCCCTGTTTGCAGTAACTTTAGCCATCTTGTTTTCCTAGTGTTTTATGCCTGAGTACTTTGAACCTCAGATTGAAGATATAAGTGAGGCTGCTCTGCAGGAACGAATCAAGCTCAGAAAAGTCAAAGCTTCTGTGGACATGTTCGATCAGCTCTTGCAAGCAGGTGACCAAGTTCATTTGAAGCCTCTCTGGGAACATGGGCTTGGAGGTGGGCCACAGTTACGTATGTGATCCAGATAAGTTACGAGTATAAGTTACAAGTGCTGTGCTACTTCCTCTGCTCAGTGGCTGTGTTTGTGTTTTTTATAGTTTAATAAGTCATATTTCATGTTCTGCTTGAGCATCATTTTAAAACCGTGGGTGGGGTAGAGTTGCAACTTTGTTAGTATCTTGTCCTCTTGTGCTGTATCAGAGGCAGACAAATTATACAGCCGTTCTTCCTTAGCTTCTGTTTTTAACATCAGGTGTGTACATACTCTATTCACATTTCCTATATTCTTTAAGTATGTTTGGAAGGCATAAAGCAGACAAAAAAGAAATATTTAAAAAGGAAAGAGCGCTAAGCTGCGGGATCAGAGGTTTGGATAGGTTCTGGCACCAGTTAGCACTGTGGCCTCGAAAAAGTCACTTCTGTCCAGTCCTGCGGCTCTGAATTCGATCTGGGTGAACCTCCAGGGGTGTAGATCTAGGAGCCAGGGCTTGTAAGCTGTCATGAGAATGTACCTATAGTAACATGGAAGGCCGCAGCATTAAGTTTTAGAATCCCGAGTGCTGTTCAGTGATTTAGGAGAAAAATCAGCCAAACGTGCAAGAGATAGAAACTGGACTGAGTCACTCAATACAGCCTTAAACTCAACAAGAAACATTTGCAGAAAGCTGTGTTTGATTTGAGAATTTTGGTGTGTAGCCTGTTAAAGCTTCGGGTGTACAAATGAATTGCTGATGCAGGTTATCATTTAGGGAGGCTTTTCCCCCTGCTGGTTGAGCACGATAAACATCTTAGTGCTAAGACTTGTCTTCCTTTGTTTTACACGCTGTGTGGTGTAGGCACATGCAGATGTTCAGTAAGCATTACTACAGACAGTGTGTCGAACCTGTAACACTCGACTCATTCAGAGTAATGGAATGAGGCAGCATACTGGGAGAGGAAACAAAATTTTATTATCAGGCCCCTAATAAGTGCCATGTACTTTGCTAGGCATTGAATTATACACCTTATGAGTTGGTGTGCTTCTCGCCATTTTATAAAGGAAACTGACTACAGGTAATCTTTAGGGTTACACAACTTTGAGATGGTAAGACCCAATCAAGTTACACTCCATCACCGGTGTCCCATCCACTCTGCCATGCTGTCTTTTCTGGGCTTTTAAGTTTCCTGATGGGCATTTGTATTATCAGTATATTTTCTTTAGACAAAGGCAGTTAGTTTTCTTTTAAAGCACTAAATTATGTTTCATACTTCTTCCTGTTCCCTTTTCTCCCCCTTCATAAGAGTCAAGATGGGAACATAATGTTTTGAGCAATAATTTTTTAAAGGCTACTATAATTAGGCATTTATGCTAGTATTTCTAGGCAGGTATTTCAGTGAGGGCCTGGGTCCAAGTGGAATAGTTCTGCTTGCATTTGTAAAAATGGAACTGGCCCCGGGGGACGACGTGGCAGTCATTTGCAGAGGGTTCAGTTTGAAGATGATAGTTAGAACCGTGAGATAATTTCTCTGGGGATATGAGTCCATAAAATAAATGAGCACAGGGTCAAACTTGACCTTGTGTTTTATCTTTTCTGTCACACGGCACTGTTAGGGATCGTGTCCTGTCTGCGTCGCTCCGCGTGTTTAAGCTGATGTGGAGTGCACACTCATCCCTCAAGAAGGTGATGGCTGAGACTGAATAGGTGGCCAGGAAGGCCACAGCTCATGGAAAAGTGAAGAATTTTCATCTAGTAGGCTCTAGTTCTTGGATGCCTCAAGGTTTCTTTCCCTTTTTTCTCACTACCCACAGGAACCACCGTATCTCTGGAAACAACTAACCGTCTCTTGGATTTATTATGTTACTATGGTAACCAAGAGCCCTCAGCTAATTATAATTTTCAACAACGTGAACAAGCAGAAGAGTTGGTAATGGCTTTGGCAGTGATTTTTAAAGTTTCTTTTGGTAGTTATACCTCCTCAGAGTAAGGCAGGTTCTTGTGCCATGTGTTAGGGTCGAAGAGATTTGTTCTGAGGTGTGGTGGGGCATGGTACATAGCCTGGACAAAAATGTGGAGAAGGAGACGGATTTTAACAATTGTTTTGCCCTGGTTCCCTCCTTAAAAATATTTTGACCTTGCCTGCCACATGCAGCAAACCTTTGACCAGAAACGTTTGGACAGGCCCCTTTGTTGTTGTTACTTAAAGTGATAGTATGATGTGTAAGGGACGGGGGCAAAAACCCCTGGTTCCAGCCCCCTCAAAAATTCATACGTAGGTGGGCAGAGAGGAGTGAGCATACTCTACACTTTAGAAATTAATATTTCTTAATAAACACTGGGTTTCCTTTTTGCCTTCTATTGGATCTGTATTTCCTTTGCTTTTCTGAAGTTTCCTCAGAGAATGCATTCCATTGTCATATTTTGTTTTATATCTGTTGGTGATGGTTCATTTCAGGAAGAGGCCACGGAGGGAAGTAACGAGAAACCTAAGAAGAAGGCTGGTCATCAGCTTGGAGTTACTTGGAGGTGTGTTACAGCATGATTAGAACTTTGTGTTATGGCTCCGTACAGTGCGTGGAATGTTCTCCATCAGCCCCTGAAGAAGATACGATCCTGGAATATTCTAAAATGCAGTTTGTTTTCAGTGTGCAGTATAAATGTCTCAGTTGGTTTTCATATGATTTTGGACCGTTTTTCATTAGATCTTTGCCTCCAGCCAGCAGCACAAGGTTGACACCTGACTTCTTTTTTCCATCTAACTCCATGCAACCTTCATGGTATGGTTCTTTTGGTAGTTTCATCAGTAGTCCTACCTTGCAATATATACCTCTAATTCTAAAAGATTCACAGTTTTTTATTATGTTAGAATACACATGCTAGAGCATAGTTCTAAGTTCAGACTAGTGGCCAGCAAACAGAAGTATTCACTTCCGAACAAAAGGTGAATATCATTTAACATTTCAGAATTAAAACTGAGTAGAAGCTCTAAATAAAAGAAAGGTATTTCATATGGATGTCTGAAAAAGGGAAGCTACCATTAATATCTAAAGTCTTTTTTGAAGTGATAAAATGAATAGAATCAAAAATTAATTTTTTTCAGTAGATATTAATAATTTCTCATAGTGGTTAAGAGCATTGACTGTGGAGCACCATTTTGGCCCAAATCCTGGTTCTGTCTGATTTCCAAGACATACTGGTAACAGGGAGAATCAAGGTACAGCGTGATTTGTATAACATAGCACATTGATAGGCTAGAATAGGACAAAGGATTCTAGAGACACCGCTTGTCTGTGGTTGCCTCTGGGGAATTGTATCCAATTGAAGGAGGGTGGGGAAACGTCACTATGTACCCTGCTGTGCAGTTTGCTTTTTGATTAATACCTTGAGTATATATTACACCTTTTCAGTCCTGGTTCTGTCACTTAGCCTGTAAAGCCTTGGACAACTTGAGGTCTTTGAGCCTCAGTTTTTCCTGTTTTCAAAATGATGATAACCATGTCTTCCACTCTGGGTGGCAAGAATTACTTGGAATTATACACATAAAATGCTTAGCACGGTGCCTGGAACATGGTAAGTTGGTGGCTATTACTGGTTTTTCCTGTTTCCTCTGGTTCACATTTACTTTCTTGTGTCTAGAGCAAAAAACAATGCTGAGAGAATCTTTGCTCTAATGCCAGAGAAAAATGCACATTCCTACTGCACAATGATCCGAGGAATGGTGAAGGTAACGTTTGTTTTATATATATATATATTTTTTTTTTTTTTTTTTCGGTATGCGGGCCTCTCACTGTTGCGGCCTCTCCCGTTGCGGGCACAGGCTCCGGACACACAGGCTCAGCGGCCATGGCTCACGGGCCCAGCCGCTCCGCGGCATGTGGGATCTTCCCGAACCGGGGCACGAACTTGCGTCCCCTTCCTCGGCAGGTGGACTCTCAACCACTGCGCCACCAGGGAAACTCTGTTTTATGTATCTTTATCTTCCCCTAAATCAGCACTTCTCAACCTCAGAACTGTTCACCGTTGGGCCAGATGATCTGCTCTTGTGGAGCTGTCCAGCGCCTTGAAGGGCGTTGAGGAGCCACTCCTGTCCACTGCATGCCGGTGGTGCATCCTTCCCGCCCCAGCTGTGACAGCCAAAATGTCTCCAAGCATTATTCAGTGTCTCCTGGGAAGCAGCGTTGCCCCAGTAGAGAACCACTGCACGGAGGATACGTTTCTTGAGAATGAGACCATATCTGTTTACTACTGTGTTCCCAAACCCTAGAGCAGTCGATACGCACATATTTCTTAAATGAACAAATTTGATGATCCTTAATTTTCATACTTTCCCTTTTCCAGCACCGAGCTCCTACGCAGGCATTAAACTTGTACACTGAATTATTAAACAACAGACTTCGTGGTAAGTGTGTTTGGAGAATTCCCCTCTGTCCTTCCTCTTCTTTCCTTCTCTCAGGCATCTATAAAATCTCAGGATTTTACCTCAGTCATTTGTTCATTCTTAATCTTTTCCTGTGGTATTGGTGATTGAAGCAGGAGTCCAGAGCCAGAGAAAAGAATAGTTTTCTAGTTTTGTAGACATGTGCGCATGTCTTTGCCTTTAATCTTCAACCCCAGATTTTGTTAAAGTAGTTTTCTTCTTTTATAGCTGATGTGCACACCTTCAATTCATTGATAGAAGCAACAGCATTCGTGGCGAATGAGAAAGCAGAAGAAAAATGGAATAATATACTGGTAAGGAGGAACTCTCACTTTGTCTTCTAATAGGCCTAAAATATTCTTTGCTAGGAGTACGTGGGTTGGAGACAGCATTCACTGAGCATCTTCATGGCAGTCACTGTGCTGGGCGCTCAGCTCATGGTGACCTGTTCACACCCTTCCAGCAACCCTGTAGTTTACGTAGGTGTATCTGACATGTGACCCAAGCATACAGCTCGAATCCAGGAAGACCTGGGTTGCTCTATTCACTTATTTCTCGTAATGGTTTTTTCATTAAAATGAGACACATTTATTGAAAAAATTTATTAGCTAAGATTTAAAAAATTGAGGGGCTTCCCTGGTGGCACAATGGTTAAGAATCTGCCTGCCAATGCAGGGGACACAGGTTCAAGCCCTGGTCCAGGAAGATCCCACATGCCGCAGAGCAACTAAGCCCGTGCGCCACAACTACTGAGCCTGTGCTCTAGAACCCTTGAGCCACAACTACTGAGTCCACGTGCCACAACTACTGAAGCCTGCGTGCCTAGAGCCTGTGCTCCACAACAAGAGAAGCCACTGCAATGAGAAGCCCGTGCACCGCAACGAAGAGTAGACCCCGCTTTCCAAAACTAAAGAAAGCCCACAGCAGCAACAAAGACCCAATACAGCGAAAAATAAAATAATTTTTTAAAAAGATTGAAATCACTGGATTGAAGTGACAGGAATAGAAACCGTGTTATACCATACTGCGCATGTAAAAAAGGAAAAAACGCAATCCATTCTAGTCTGCTCTCTTGCTTCAGTCTCAAACTCACTGGGCCGCTAAAGACAGTTGGACACCTTGATCACATGCTGTCAGGGTAACTGATGGAGGGGCTTCTCTAAGGGGCAGAGTTACTCGTCCTGCTAGTTACTAGATAATTCTGAAATTGGGGATGTATTTATAAATCTACTTTAAACATAGGCAGAGACCCCAAGTCTTTTTTAGTATGTTACATTAGTTTATTGGATAAATTACCTACAAGCCATAAAAAATACTTCCTGCTTTTGATTCAACTAGGACCTGTTGAAACAAATGGTTGCACAGAACGTGAAACCCAACCTACAGACTTTTAATACTATTCTGAAATGTCTCCGACGATTTCATGCAATTGGAAAATTGCCAGCCTTACAGACCTTACGGGAAATGAAAGCCATTGGAATAGGTGAGGATGTGTCTTAGTGTCCCTCACTGAAGACAGTGCTGACCAGAGGTTTCAGGTCCAGACAAGCAAAAAAGAGACTGTAAACTCTTTTGCTGTTTACATAGTATGTTGGGAATTCCCTTTCCACCATTTAGCACATTTTAATTATGTGTATTTACTATGATGGGAACTCTTTTATCATCTTTGTGTTGTTTATAGGAAGTTACATTCTTTTAGTATTTTAGGTACTTTTTTATGGATTTCTTAATTCTAGGGAGAATTGTTCTCCTACAGTTGGCTGGTTTTAAACTCGTGACATTTTCTAGTATAAGTATTTGAACCCAGTTGTGTGCCTAGTGTGTTGTATATTTTTCAGTAATTACTTTATTGAAGGATGTTTTGGGAATCAATTCACTTTGGTATGCTTTAGTTTTCTTAAATGACACTCATTGTGCATTGGCTGTAATAGGTGTCTGGACTTTCTAAGAGGGATTCGATCTCTGACACCTTTCCATCTTTACATTGATCATATGAGCTAGCAAATGTCTTTGTTCAGAGGAACAGAAATGTATCTTTTACTTAAATACCAAAATTAATATGTTTTTAGATCTGTGCCTCAGTGAGCTGTATTTTGTATAGCTGTGTTTGACTTATTTTATTTTTTTCCTCTATGTACCTGGTAATACAAGAACCCTCGCTTGCAACGTATCACTATATTATTCAGCTGTTTTATCAACATGGTATGTATGGCATTATGCTACTAATTTATGTAGAAATTAGGCTAACTTCACTGCTTATGAATTAAGACTAGACAGTTCACAAAATAACATTGTCTACAGCCTGAGCAAACCGTTATTCTTGAGGAGAGTAACATCTTGTTTGTGATGTAAAACTTGAGCTGGAGGGGAGGGAGGTCATTAAATGTACTAACAAGGATGGTGGGGCTTCCCTGGTGGCACAGTGGTTAACAACCCGCCTGCCAATGCAGGGGACACGGGTTCAAGCCCTGGTCCAGGAAGGTCCCACATGCCACGGGGCAACTAGACCCATGCACCACAACTACTGAGCCTGCGCTCTAGAGCCCGTGAGCTACAACTACTGAACACATGCGCCTAGAGCCCATGCTCCGCAACAAGAAAAGCCACCGCAATGAGAAGCCCACGCACCGCAACGAAGAGTAGCACCCGCTCGCCGCAAGTAGAGAAAGCCTTTGCTCAGCAACGAAGACCCAATGCAGCCAGAAATAATTAATTATTTTTTTAAAAAAAAGAAAGGATGGTGGACAGTTTTGGTCAGGAGAAACTAGTCTGGAGTTCCTTTTGCTCTCCAGAGCTGTGCTGTCCAATACAGTAGCCACTTAGCCACACATGGCTATTGAATTAAAATGAAATAAAATTAAAAATTCCTTCATGGCATTAGTGCTCAGTAGCCGCTCGTAGCTGCTGGCTACATGTTCAGCGATGCAGGTGCAGAGCATTCCCATCCTTGCAGGAAGCTGCTGGACGGTGCTGCCCCACAGTAACCTTAACTTTCTTTTGAAACCTCATGGGAGAACCTTGAGGCTCTGTCTGTCACCTAGTTTTAGGTCAGCTGTGCTCTATTGAATGGACTTTGGAGCAAGGCACACCTGAGTTGAAATTTCACCTCTACCATTTACCACCTGTGTCAGCAGGCACTGGATACTTTACCTGAGTGATGCCATCACGGTGTAATGATGAAATGAATTATGCACAGTGTCCTGTCCTGTGCTTGGAAGGCAGGTAGTAGGCACTCACAGTCTGTTGGTTCCTATCCATTTGCCCCAACCTGAGAAAGAACCTCTGGGTTCAGAAATGACAATTCTAGTCCTTCTGTCCTGTGGTAGACTTTATGTGTGAAAACAACAGAAAACCTCGATTATCTGTTTTGGAGGGCTAGTTTTACAAAATTCACATTCTCACCTGTCGGGAAGTAAGGGCAGTTAACTGACTTTATCTTGAAGACAGGTAAACAGTTTCCATGGTAATTCTGTCTTCCAAAATTTTACTCAACTTTGGTGTCATTTTGCTGAAGCTATTATTTCTGACCCCAAAGCCTATTCCATTTCTCCTCAACATTGCATATCACTTTGGTTCCATTGCTAACTAAAGTCATTGGTACTTGTGCTTCCTAAGTAATAACCAGGGCCGTGGGGGGAGGAGTGTTGGTGTGTCTGAGGGATATAAATTGGCTGCCTGTAATAATAATTTCTAGGAATTTACCCAAAGGAGAAAGCCTAAAATAATGAAGAAATGATACATATGAAATAGGTTATTATAAAACTAACAGAATAATTAGGATTGCTAACAAATGAAAACATGCTTGAGGAACTTCAAAAGTACATCTGTGCTGTCATGGAAAGTATATTATCACTTGCATATGGATAAGGTGGGGAAGGGATGTGGATTAATAATGTGAAATGTTTAACTGGAAATGTCATAGGTGCATTTTAATTCTACAGTTTTCTTTTTCTTGGCTCTCATCCTGGTTATATTTAAAAGGAGCGCAAATGTTTATTAGCAAAAACATGTTTGTTTTCTAAGTATGCAGGCTTAGTGAGGGTCTGTCTGTCTCCCGTTTCAATGCAAGTCGACCTTGTGAGGAGCCTAAGAAGGAAGGGTGGAGTCTTTGTTGGGAGCACCTGTAACTGTCCCAGGTCTTGGGGAGAGCTGCACTCTGTGCAGAGGGTGCACTCGTTGCTCGAGCAGGGATGTGCCCGGCCAGCTCCGTGCCTTGGGTGGAGGAAGGAGAAATGCGGCCTTAGGACTAGTTCTGCACACCCGGTGGTTGTACAGGAAGTGAACTCATGAGAAAACCCAGTTGCCTTCTTGTTCTGCAGAAAACCCTTCAAAAGGATCATCCCTCATCATCTATGACATCATGAATGAATTAATGGGAAAGAAATTTTCTCCAAAGGACCCGGATGACGGTATGTACAGAAATTGCTTGTATAAGACAGAGAGCCCTGTTTTCCTGACTGCCGGGTATTAGAGCCTTGATGAGGACAGGGTTTAATTTAGCTTAGTGATTCTTGGAAGCTGTATGCTTCCTGTGCTTCCCCTCCTGAGTTTTTACGCCGTTAGGTTTGTCTTACACGTTACCAGTTTTGTTGCCAGGATTTTTATTAATGTTACTGACTTGAAAACGTTTTATCCATAGTAACCAACGCTCTTGTGAACTTTGATTTTCAGATATGTTTTTTCAGTCAGCCATGAGGGTTGTAAGTACAATTTCTTGCTTAACTTTTGTTTTCCTTTTTTCTTTTATCCATCTCCTAAATTCATCATTGGGGAGGTGGGGGGATTCTCCCTGATTCTTTCACTTCCTGACTCTTACTTATATTCATGTCTTTAGTTCTAATTTTTATTCCTCTTAAATCTCTACAAAATCACAACATTCCTGCCCTGTGTTTATTGTATACATTTTCTTTTTTCATACCTTTCTTCAGAAAGTAAGGTTTGAAAGTAAGGTTTCAGAGTATTTCATATTTGCCTATTGGTAACTTTTTAAATTGATGGTTTTTAAGTTTGGTTTTTCATCTTATCATACTAATCATAGGAAAATTTTCAAACAGTTTCAGAATGAATTAGCATATCCTATTATTCCCTAAGGATATATATTATTTTATATATATATTATTCCCTAAGGATAATTGCTGTACATTTTAGTGAGTGTCCTTCCAGGTTTTCTCCTTTGGTTATTCAGACATGCACGTCCAGACTCATTTCCATGTTATCTTGTTTGTTGACAGCAGTACGGTTATTTCACAGGAGGGAAGGACTTCTCCTGTGGGTGGGTTTTGGAGTTATTTCATGGGTTTTTTGCCAGTATAGTGATGCTGGAGTGAGCACTCCAGCTGTCTTGTGCATGGCAACCAGGTGTTTTCATATAGTTACTAAATATAGGTATAATTACTAGATTAAGGTTATTTTGTTTTAAATTTCACAGAACTTGGTGATTTGTTTTGATTCCTCCCTCCCCCCCATTTTCTTGTAATTCATTTGCTGTCAACCAATAATAATGTTAAATCAGCATAGATGTTTCCGCAGGTAACTGTACTTCTTTATATAATGAGCTCTTTATGTAATGAGCCACTGTTGGGCTGATAAGGATCGCAGAATGATGCTTATTTACTACTTGTAAATTTTCAGTGCTCATCTCTCAGAGATCTAGAACTTGCTTACCAGGTCCATGACCTTTTAAACACTGGAGACAACCGGAAATTCATTGGACCGGATCATCGGCGTTATTTCTACTAGTAAGTGTATTGGAAATGTATCCTTCTGCATTAACGGAGCACCTGTATGCAACCAGTAGTCAGTTCTGCCAGTGGGAGGCTATTGGCAGCCTAATTTTAGGCAGCTTGACCCTGACTTAACAGTGTAAGTTAACTGAACACTTGAAGAGTCAAGCAGTGGTAAAACTGATTTGTCAGACTGAGATGTCTGCTGTGTATCTTTTAAGCTGTTTTTATTTGTGACACTTTGGGGGGTTTTTGTTGTTGTTTTTGTTTTTTGTTTTTTTCACCGCACAGCGTGCAGGATGTTAGTTCCATGACCAGGGATCTATCCCGCAACCCCTGCAGTGGAAGCGTGGAGTCTTAACCACTGGACTGCCAGGGATGTCCCTGTAACACTTTAAATCCGTATATCTTTTCCCTGTAAACCCTCCTATTTTATGTTTTTGAATTCATAGGAGGGTGGGTCCCTAAAGATTTCATTGCAGCCTCATTTGTTTTTGAAGATGAACATGTTGGAGCCCAAAGAGACTCCTTAAATGGGTTTGCTTTTAAACAGAGAAAAACCAGAACTTAAGGAGGCAGACTGTTTATAGGTGTGTGATGGTTCTCTTCTATGTGGTCCAAATCCTCGCTTTACGTTGAACGCTTTTAAAATGAATAGGAGATCTGCTCTCTCCTCACCATGAGCTGAGAGTATAACCAGGAGGTGGCATCAGTGACTGGTTGAGGATTAGAAGGTGTTAACTGGGAAGTCCAGAAAGCACGCAGCACCTCCTGGGTCCAGCATTGGCCTGTGTAACTTGAAATTGTGTGTAACTTACTGTCTTTAAATTCTGTGTAACGTGTCATCATATGACTGTGCTGTAATTTAGTCATTCCCCTATTAAGCACGGATTTTAAACTAAACATGCTTTCTTTCTCCATTACAGTTCCAAGTTCTTTGGTTTGCTTTGTCTAATGGAACAAATTGATGTCACCTTGAAGTGGTATAAGGACCTGATACCTTCAGTAAGATGATTCATTACTTACCGTTTATCATTGTAGATGTTTGTGGTTGTCTTTGCTGAGTAACACTTAAAAAATGTATTTGTATTTTTCTGAATCAGGTATTCTTTCCACATTCCCAAACACTGATAGATCTTCTTCAAGCATTAGATGTGGCCAATCGTCTAGAATTGATTCCTCAGATCTGGAAAGGTCAGTTTCAGCTTATGTGTCCTGACCCATCTCATTTTGTCTTATGTTTTGATTAACAAGCATGTTAACACTGTTAGGGAAGAAAACTTCTTTTTTTTTAAAATTTATTACTACTCTTTATTTATGTTTTGGCTTTGTTTGGGTCTTCCTTGCTGTGCGCGGGCTTTCTCTAGTTGCAGCGAGAGGGGGCTGCTCTTCGTTGCGGTGTGCGGTCTTCTCATTGCAGTGGCTTCTCTTGTTGCGGAGCATGGGCTCTAGGCATGCGGGCTTCAGTAGTTGTGGTACGTGGGCTCAGTAGTTGTGGCTCGCAGGCTCTAGAGCACAGGCTCAGTAGTTGTGGCGCATGGGCTTAGTTGCTCCGCGGCATGTGAGATCTTCCCAGACCAGGGCTCAAACCCGTGTCGCCTACGTTGGCAGGCAGATTCTTAACTACTGTGCCACCAGGGAAGTCCCAAAAACTTCCATTTTTGACTAAATTGAATGCAGTAGTTGAGGTCTACTTCAGGGTCATTTGCTCATGTTACATATTGGATTGTATGAGTGACAGTGTAGTGGAAAAGACCTAAATTGGTTCCTTTGTGACAAGAAAAGGCTGGGTTTTGTGCAGTTGTGTGACATCAGTGTTAATTACCTGGGACACCCAAAATATCAACCCCCGAAGCCTGTGCCGTTCGTTCCTCTATACCATGTTGCATCACTGTGCTTCAGTAGCTAACCAGGGGCTTCTCTGGTGGCGCAGTGGTTAAGAATCCGCCTGCCAGTGCAGGGGACGTGGGTTCAATCCCTGGTCCGGGAAGAGCCCATATGCCACAGAGCAAGTAAGCCTGTGCACCACAACTGTTGAGCCTGCGCTCTAGAGCCCGCGTGCCACAACTGCTGACACCCGAGCACCTAGAGCCCATGCTCCGCGACAAGAGAAGCCACCGCAATGAGAAGCCTACGCACCGCAAGGAAGGGTAGACCCCGCTCGCCGCAGCTAGAGAAAGCCCGCGTGCAGCAACGAAGACCCAATGCAGCCAGAAATTTTAAAATAAGTTAAATAAATAAATTAGAAGAAAGTTAACCAGTCAGTGATACTCAGGTTTCTAAGAAACAGCCATGACTGGGTTTGTGTGTGTGGTTATGTGTAAATTGGCTGCAGAAGATGCTGTATGTCATCCACTAGGTGACTGATCATAAAATCACTTTCCGTCTGCCTCAAGTTGCCTTGAGACAGAGGCTATAGCCCCGCCCTCCTACCTTACAAGGCTGCTCTAATGATAGTGTACAAGGACTACTGACGATTCCCACGTGCTGTAGAGCCGCGTGGAGCTGGTGGCTGCTGGAGTGTGGTGCACGTGCCGCGTTAACACTTGCCTGGGAGCACGTCACTGGTGCTGGCTTTCACTGCTCATTTGTCCTTTCCTACCATGAATCATCCTGCTAGTTTTCTGGAATCCTGGAATACATGTCAGCAATGTATGTCCACCCCTCCAAACAAATATGGGTGACTGCTGACAGTGGACAAAGGTCAGCCAAAGAGTCTTGGTTTTACATGCCAGTGACCACTTCTCACTCTGTTCTTTTTTGTTTCTAGATAGTAAAGAATATGGTCATACTTTTCGCCGTGACCTAAAAGAAGAGATTCTGATGCTTATGGCAAGGGATCGGCACCCACCAGAGGTAGGCTTGTGTTGACACTCAGGTTTTGCTGTCGTTATTAGATGTATACTAACCAGTGTATCCTCTAATACTGACAGCCGGTGAGGGTCATTTCCATGGTTTTACCTATCATTGTGGAGAATTCTGCCATCTAAAGTCACTCTTATTCCTCTAGTCCAAAGCAAGCAGCATGAAAGTGGATCCTCTCGATCCTGACAGTTAATAGCAGCTTGCCTTCTTGTAAATTTCTCTCTAAAAAGAAAACCCGTAGTTGGATTTGAAATATGTGGCTGATCCCATTATTACCCCAGGGCAGAGTGCTTTGCTTTTTTTTTTTTCTTAAATACTGTATTACTGTGTGCTGCACATGTGATGTGTTCCAACGGTAAAATGCATTGCTTAAAAATTTTAATGGTCCTATGGAGTCTCCCGAACTTAAATTCTCATAAAACCAGTTGGGCATTTCTGCTGACTCTCAGAGCGTCTCAGCTGCAGGTGGCGTTTGCTGACTGTGCTGCAGATATCAAATCGACTTACGAAAGCCAGGATGCCAGACAGACGGCTCCCAGTTGGCTGGCCAGCTCTCTGAACCACATAGCCGTCCTCTTCTTAAGGGCCGGGAGAACCCAGGAAGCCTGGTGAGTACAGTACATGCCACACACGTCACTGGAAGCATCTGTACTTGGATCTCAGAGAACTTTTACCCGGTCGTTAGAGTTTCTCTAATTTGGCTGCACACTGTGTAGTTTATCAGGAGACAAACGAGTTTTCTACGTACTGTGTTTTCTATAGGAATTTCCAAATACCAACTAAAAAAGCAAACTTGGGGAAGAGGAACCAGTACACATGATGAGTTTAAGAGAAGGTGTGGTTCAGTGGGCTCATTCTTTCCGTTTTTGTTTTCTGTATTTGTGGGCGAGTCACTTCTCCGTTCACTTGAGTAGAACAAAGTGATTAGAGAATCTTAATTTTGAAAATGTTTTGGTCATTTGGTTTATTCAAGTCATCTCACGGATGCTTCTCCGTCCCCCCCCGCCCCCCAGCTTAAAATGTGGGCTGTGTACTGGGACTTCCAGAACCTGGCATTTTACCAGTTTACTAAACCTGGCCTTGACTAGAACCCGTCTTTGGTTTGTGCCACTGTATTCTAGTTCTGTGTGTTCATCAGCACTTCACTCACATACTAATTTCTGGTGTTTAACTGTGAATAGAGACGTTATGCATAGTCGTTTTTCCAAAAGTGGAGAAGTCAGTGAGAGTCCTTGCTAGGGGCGGTTCCGATGTGTATTGTTTTGGATATAACCGTGTGTTGGTGTTAAGAGCCAGTGACAGGGCTTCTTGTGCCTGGCTGTTCACTGGAGAGGACCGTAATTTGAACATGATGGTCAGTCCACGGTGTGGATGTTTGCTCTCTCCACGAAAGGCTGCTAAATGTTTTGCTGCCTCCTCTGATCATAACTGGTGGCAAATCACACAGCCGGCTACACAGCTGCTGACAAACATTTGATGCTTGGACTTGTCGACTAGGGCAGGTTGACACACGCTTGTTATGAATCAGGCTGTGATGATTGGCGCAGGGGTACGGACCTCAGCTGATCATGGGAGCTGAGTGTATGTGTTTGTCCTTTGTCCTGCGTGTGGCAGGATGACAGCAAGCACTTACATGAGACTGATGCCTTAATCTGAGCCTGCTCTTCATAACGTCGTTTTAGGACACACTGAGCTCACACTGGATTGTAAGAGGAAAGAGATCAAATTGTATTTGCGTCCCTCTCTTCCCACTGCCCACATAATATCATACATTCCCTCCCCGGGGGGACAGAAGTGATCCTCTGGAGGAGGATATGCCCCAGCAATTCTCAACGCTGGCACCGAAGCAGATTTGCCTTTGAAATTTGTAATGCTATGTGCATATGTGAAATTTGGGAAGAGGGGGCTGAGGCACCTGGGGGGATTCTGATGGGAAGATAGGGCTGGGAGCTGGTGGAGCTCACAGACGTGTCTCCAGGAGCTTCCCCTCTGCTTGTCAGGAAGGACACTTGGTCTCTGAGTCCAGGAGAAAAGCTGTGGTCATTCGGTTGCCTTCTGTTCTATTAGTATTCATAATCTTTTTCCTATCTCATCTTGAACAGGAAAATGCTGGGGCTTTTCAGGAAACATAATAAGATCCCTGGGTAAGTTCAAGTTAACAGGGCTGCCTGGGGACATCCTGGATTAGCCACATGCGTTTAACTCTTATTGGGGGAAGGGGGTTGGAATTTCCTCACGTACCTCAGCCATGGCAATTGGGCACTTTTCTGTTAGGCAGGTAGGTGATCGGTCACTCCTACCATCTAAGGCACCCTGAGGCAAGCGCTGTTTTTTTCAATCTGTGCTCAGTGATCACAGCACGCTGGGGATACATTGGCTGGATCCTCAGTGAAGGCATAATGAACCAGTGTTCATTGTTTATTTGGCCCTTTAAAGTCAGATTCCATGTAACTGTCTGCAAAGCTACTGTTGAGGATTTTACGACTGATCTTTGTAAGGTACTAGATTTTGTATGTGAATCTTTGAGGGGTTTAGTTGGGGAATGTTGACATTTTTGCCTTTCACAGGAATGAGCTGCTGAATGAGTTTATGGACAGTGCAAAAGCATCCGGCAGCCCTGCCCAGGCCATTGAGATAGTGAAGCTGGCAGGTGCCTTCAGCTTACCTATTTGTGAGAGCCTCACCCAGAGACTAAGGGCTGACTTCACCCTCAGCCAGGAGCAGAAGTAAGTGGGTCCTGTATCATCACCATCAAGGAGAGTTATGAAAATGGAGCAGACCATTTGTCTGTCTGCCCATTCAGATGCTTGTAGCTTTCTACCCCCTGAACTTCCTTTCCTTGCAGAAAGTCAGGATGTATTGGTTTAACGATATTTTTCGTTGGTCATAAAAGTCAGGGAGGCCTATAGGTTTATTTGCTGGTTGGAACCTTTTCCTTTGTTGCTTTAGTGCAGCTGCAGAGTCCCCCAGCCCCAAGCCTGAGTTGCAGTGTAACCCTCCCATTTATTTTTCTTACAGGGAAGCCCTGGGAGATCTAACTGCATTGACCAGTGACAGCGACAGTGACAGCAGCAGTGACAGTGACAATGACGTCGGCGAAGGCAAATAAAAGTGGTCGAATCAGGAGCTACTGTGGCCTAGCGTGGCTGTTGTGATTACACTTGAGAACTGAGATGTTAGTATTTAATTGTAATGTGAAGAAAACAAGAGAATACAGATTTGGTGAATCTTGATAACAACGCTCACTTGTTTACGTTTAATTCCTGAACTAAACCATCCATGCCAGGGTTCCCACGTGAACAGAAGGGGCACTGCCATTTTCATTTCTTTGGACACACGTTGTGATGTTAAGCTCCGCACAACTGCAGTGTTTGTCAGCTGATGTTGGTGTGGTGTGCCCCTCCCCCATTGGGGACTGTAGCCTTTGTTGGCTGATGCTATGACCTGACACTTCCTCCGACTCAGAAAGCGTCTAAAGGAAGTTTTTGTACAATTACATCACACTTGATACTGGGTCAGTAGTAGCCAAGTTCAGGGATATTTATATGTGGGAAATTATGAATCTTAGAACTGATTAAACAACGTCAGGAGTTTAGGCTGCACAGCTGGGAAGATGAAGACTGGAAAGAAACACTGTAACTGAGGTACGTATGTATGCATTTCCATTATTTTTATAGAATAGCCCACAGCCTCCCACTAGGCTTGGGGCTTGCACGAGAGTTTCATCCCCCCTTTCTGTGTGAGTGCTGGGACCTTCAGTTGTGCTGTACTTAAAGTGGCCTGAATGTATGTGATGACAAGAGGATTGAAGTGTCTTCTTGATATAATTGTGTATTGCTGGTAATCGACTAGGTCGAGAAGCTCTACTCCAGCCTCTCTCATGACTTGCAAGTGGTCTGGGAAGCAAACAAACAGGAGCTTGTGAGGCTTGCAGGAGCTTCACAAGGGCTTCTAGCGCAGGCTGCTTAGCTCATAATCTGATCGCCAGATTTACCCAGGCATCCCAGGAGTTCTCGGATGAGCAACTTCATCCTTACCCTGCCGGGGTTGCCATTTATGGGCTACTGTGTTGTACATGTGCCTGTCCCCATCTCCATTTGGCTATCCTCTGGCCAGGACCCAGTCAGTCATACATCCTCAGAAACCTAAGTATTGACTCATGTTTTCTCCTAGATCATCAGAATTTAAGACATCTAAGTGAGAGACAGAGGGCAGGGGAAATGACAGCAACTAGCTACTTAAGTATTCATGTGCATCGCCCCAGTAGCCCCTTGACATAGCAAATGAGCAAAAGGGATAGGTAGGGCAGATTAGCCTGTGATCTTGCCTTAAAACCTGCAAAGAGAACTTGGCTGCCTGGAAGCTTCTGTAAACTTGGCCCCTCCCTTTCCCTCTGGTTCATCAGCACCTGGAAATGGCTGATTCTTCTGGGCCGAGTATGCATTCAGTGCAGTCCTTACAGATGCAGAACACTTACATTGCCGGGGAATCCTGCCAGAGAACAGTCCTCAGCATCGTGCTTTGCAGCTATGGCGTTGATGGGGGAAAGGTCCATCTGGGCTGATGGCACGTGAGTTTGTAGTGGACTTTCCAAGTGGGTGATGTTGTGGCCATGTGGTCTTAACTCTGTGCTACAGACATTCCAGATTCCTATTCTGGGCAAAATAACTGCTTTCAGCTTTCCAGAAAAAAATTAAGGAAGGCCTGTAGGATTGGTCTCCATTCTCTCTTTACCCTCTAATAGTATAAGGTGTTCTGTTTTTCTATGCCAAAGTTAATAACCTATCAATTTTGGTTTTGGTTCAATAGAACATTTGAGTACTCTTAATAAAATGGATTGTCTTACATCCTTCAAACTGCATGGTTTGAAATCAGTTTTTGCAGAAGATGACTAGAATATTTTAATGAAATGGATTAGAAAATTAAGTACATTGTATATGTTCAAGTTGTGTGACATTCTTACAGCACCACAGATATATGCATATTGATAAACACGTATAAGTGTACCTGATGGCGATGTAAATTATTTTACTACTGGTAAAAGGACGTGCTGTAAGATGGCAGTCACCAGGAGTGTGGATGGGCAGGGCAAAGTTTACAGAATCACTTAGCTTAGATCTCAGTGGTAGAGTGGCAGTTTACCCGAGAAATGGGCATACTTTATTCGGTTGATTAAGGTGGTGTGCTAGGACATGGAGTGAGCAAATGTAAGGTACACAAAGTGGGGGTGAAGGAGTCTCCAGCCTGGCCCAGGAAGGAGCCTAACCTGTAAAAGAATGTTGTCTGGGGCCTTTCCTGGACAAAGTAACCATCACCCATATGATCACCTTCAACATCAAGATACTGTCCTTGGACTTCCCTGGTGGCACAGTGGTTAAGAATCCGCCTGCCAATACAGGGGACATGGGTTCGAGCCCTGGTCCGGGAAGCTCCTACATGCTTCGGAGCAACTCGGCCCGTGTGCCACAAGTACTGAGCCCCGCGAGCCACAACTACTGAAGCCCACGCGCCTAGAGCCCATGTTCCACAACAAGAAGACACCGCAATGAGAAGCCCGTGCACCACAAGGAAGAGTAGCCCCTGCTCGCTGCAACTAGAGAAAGCCCGCGCGCAGCAACAAAGACCCAACGCAGCCAAAAATCAATAAGTAAAATAAATTTATTTTTTAAAAAAAGTTGTCTAGCCAACCTGCATAGCTGTGGACTTTATAGAAGATTTTAGAAGGAACACTGGAGATCAAACCCAAGTTCACAGAGCTCAGCAAGACTTTACTCTTGAAAACTGAGAACGTCCAAGAGAAGTGAAGGTGACAATAGAATTCATCCCCAGGAAAACCTAAGCTTTGCCGATACCAGCGCCATCTTTTCCCACAACAGCAGCGCCTTTGCTGGCTTGTGCCCCACAGTCCCTCCAGAGCCCCTCCTCTTTCTTCCTGAGACCCCAGGGCAGCGTCCGTACAGCTAACCTGGACCAACCAGTGAAACCGTGGCACCACCCCCTGTGGAAAAGGGTGGTGTGCCCAGGCAAAGCCCCTCCTCCTCAATGCTCCCTCTGCTTTCTCAGATCCCCCAGCCCCTGAATGCATCCGCAGGGAGGAAACCAGGGGAGCTGAGCCGAGCCCTGCTTCAGGTAAATGGTGCCCACTGGACCTGATGAGTGATTTGCCTGAAATGTAATCACTTTTTATTTCCTGTTTATGTTAAATTATCGTTTCTTCTGCACTGAGTTCAAATTACTTTAAAAGTCGTGGGACAACTAATTTGGGACTTGGAGACTGCTTTTATGCAGAACCTGTTAAGAAAGCAGAGGGTTCAAGTCAATACTAAGGAACACAGAAGTACCGTGCCTTAAAAAAAGAGACTGCCTAATTTACATTTTACTTACTTTGCTGATTTAGAAACTTTAAACAACATTAAGGCAAGTATCAGAGTTTTAATGATTCCACCTCCTTGAAGGTAGAACTGAGAACCCACGTAAAGGCTCTTTAGGCCCAAGTGAAGGCCCTTTTCACCTAAGGGGTTGCTGAGTGATAGCTCAGGAAGATGTGAATCTTACTGGGCATGAGGAAGAAAAATCAGGGTCTGGACAAGCAGAGTCCCCTTTCAACATCATCTTGTTTCTCAATATGCAGTGAGGGTTGGGGAGGTTTGCTAAAGGAATACTAAAATTGAAAGCCAGTGGCTTTTGTTATTTGATTTAGAGAGCTGAAATAAACCGCTCAGTATTGCTTCCTTCCTGTGAGCTCAGATAATCACATCCGAAGGAAGTTATTCCTGGGCTCCTAGAGAAATTTACTTCCTTTTAATCTGTAATGTTTTACACATTTCCTGAGTAAAATAAAAATTATGAACACTTCTAACATGACAAATAAGTTAGTCAGCTTTGCAAGTTAATGTATTCCACAATTTCATGCTATTCCAAAGGGAAGAAAGGCTTAATTTAGAACAGCCTCATTATCTTCTAGTCAAAGCTTAATGGCCCACAGGTGCCGAGAGTACCTCTACCTGCAGAGATTAAGGACATCAGACAAAGTGTGTGTTCCAGTCAGAAACTAGATGTGCTGAATTAAGAATCCACTTAGGAGGAACATAAGGACCGTTAATAACACCAAACGAACCACTGGGTCCCCAAATCAAAGGACAACGTCAGGCACCATGCAGACCTGAATGTAACCATCAGGAGCCGGGACAGGCCTGCAGAAATACATAGACAACCCTTTTTCATGATTTCCAGATATGCTGCTCAGATAAAAATGCCTCTCAATAATCTGTTTATGAACACATAAACCTCAACAAAAAGGACTTCCCTGGTGGCGCAGTGGTTAAGAATCCGCCTGCCAGTGCAGGGGACATGGGTTCGAGCCCTGGTCCGGGAAGATCCCACATGCCGTGGAGCAACTAAGCCCGTGCGCCACAGCTACTGAGCCTGCGCTCTAGAGCCCGTGAGCCACAACTACTGAGCCTGCGCTCTAGAGCCTGTGAGCCACAACTACTGAAGCCCACGCGCCTAGAGCCCATGCTCCGCAACAAGAGAAGCCACTGCAATGAGAAGCCTGCACACTGCAACAGAGTAGCCCCCGTTCGCCCCAACTAGAGAAAAGCCCACGCGCAGCAACAAAGACCCAACGCAGCCAAAAATAAAATACGATAAATAAATTTATATAAAAAAAACCTCAACAAAAAATCATGATTTTGAAAAAATATGTTGACGGTAACTTCATGAAGTAAAAAATGAAAGGTGAAACACTGGTTAATGTTTACCCAATATGGCAACTGTTCTAATCTTCAGAGAAGTGAACTATGTAAGCAAGTTCTCTGGGTTTTACAGCAATCCAGTTCAAATATACCACAAAATTATTGAACCCCTTTAAGATTCCAGGCTCCCCACCCCCACTTCAATGGAGAGATTCACAGTCCACATACCAGAAAGGAGCAAGGTCAACTACCAGTGTTCCAGAACTGGGAGCCACGGACTTTTCTGAGGGCTGTGGAATTAATTTGTGGGTAGAGAAGACACCAACATTTTTCTAATGCCACAGACCGGAACACAGTACATCACAAGTAGAAAGGAGAAGCAATGGTTCCAGAAACCGTTTCATGTATACATTCATATAACGGTGCGTGCGGGTGTATTGGATCCCAATATAAAATATTATTTTTCCCTGTGGTAGCAATCGAAGTTTGGGATACAGACTATTTCTAGTGCCTTTGAATCACTGGAATGACATATCTCCAATTATAAACATATTGGCATTTTGGCTTATATTTACATCACTCTTGAGTTTGACCAGCAGGAATCAGTTCACTAGGACCTTCAAAGCCAAGAACAGGCCTAGGGCTTCTGAAACCCGGTTCACAGCCTGGCAACTCTGAGCGCCCAGGAGTTGCTACTTCTGCTACTTCTGCTTCTCAAGGAAATTTTCCATATACACAACAAACTAGAAATGATACTTTTTGAAAAGGGATAAGCTGCTCAGTTTTCAATTTCTGTTTTATTCAGTTTGCTCCAAGGGCAAAACCAACAGTACAGTGATCGCAAACATTATTTTCACTGGCTCACAAGCCTGATCAGTAAAACCTGAAAAACAGAAAATGCTACCCAAGTTGCAAATAAAGTGCTCCTGGAGTTGACTGACATGACAGCAAGAAGGAATAATATAAATGCAACAGGTGTTAACATTTAGAACAGTACCTGTCACCTGCTCATTTCTAGGCAGTTCTGAGACCTTGTTGCAAACCCTTCATATATTACTGCCAATTTCCTTTGACATGAGATGTGACTTTACAAGACTCTTCCTAGACCTTACTCTTGCTGCACTTGAGTGGTTCCTATTCCTACAGCGCTGGCGTATGCTGTCAGGATCTCCACTATCTGCTTAGTTTCTAGGGTCATTCGGGCTTCCTTCAGCCAGTCCTGTGCCACTCGTCTGGACTCCCCTTTCAGCTGATTGACAAACTTTGCTGCCAGCTCCAGGTCACCATGCTCAATGCAATAGGAGGCGTATGACAGTAACTTAAATGTGTTTGTATCCTCGGGGCAGAGCTCTGCTGGTGGCTTCAGCTGCTTAGGTGGGAACAGCAGCAGGGACTGTAAGTAGGAGAGGAAGTACTGGTATAAGCTATTCCTGGTCTCATCGATCATGGCTACCCTGTGGGCCAGTTTTTGGATGGCATAGAAACGGACTCTAAGGGTCTCTTCACTGTACACCCCACGGGTCAGGGACTCTGGAGGGAGGGCTGCGCTTAGAGCCTGGGCAAATTCACTATCGGAACAGCTGACTCTGATGGCCTCCACTGCGCTACCCAGGGGAACAGTGGGCAGGTCTGCAGATGCCGTCTTCATACGGTACTTTAACGCCTCCACAGAGAGCCAGAGCTGGTGGGCTTTTCTGGCCTCCTCTTCAGCAACTGCGTGACCTATTAAAAAAAAAAAAAAAAAAAGGCAAAGACAGACTTTTTTCTCCACCTGACTATGTCCTCATACACAGAGAGAACTGGTACACCTTCCACAGCAGTGGAAGACGGGGCTGGAGAGAGCCTCTTCCAAGCCCATCCCACCACTTATTTATGGTGCGTTCTTTCCTAGCTGGCCTCTTCACATGAGGCAACAAGGCACGACATAATCTGCTGAGGACTTGTTTTTACTGTAGCCGTGGAGAAAGCTGAGAGGGTGGATGTGCACAGATGAGGCTCCCTTCTTTCTTCCTGTGACATCTAGGAGAATGCAGGGTATCTAATTCAGATACATTTATCTTTAGAAATGTTTGAGAAAGAAATGTGATATTTAAATTAAGCCAAGACTTACATTAAGGCCACAGAAACTTTACTTTCTACAAAGGAACGGACTACTGGATCTTGAAACTTCACGAGTACTTAGCTTATTGCTATGCTTATCTGACAAAAAAGATTCCATCATATCCCACAGAAACCCATTTTTTTAATAAAATCCTCACTGTCAGGACATTTCCCTTCCAGTGTGGCACATGGAGGCCTCAGCATAACTACCATCCATTTGGTGGGTGGAACAAGCAAGTCACCACCTCCAGGTAACCCTCCAACGGCAGAGCCTGGAGGGCAAACATGCAGCACACTGACCTTTTTCTCCACTCGGCACGTGAGACACCACCAAAGTGTGTTGGGTAAACTGCCTTGTAAATGGTGATCTCATGCCGGTCACATAAGGAGTAAAACTTCAAGTTACTTAGGTTTAATTTTTAGATCCTTTTAAATTTCTTCTCACAACTCCCTATACTACAAACTTACCAAATCTGGGGCTAATTTTCTAAGAAATGAATAAAATTTATTAGAGGGACTTTGGCATCTTTATTCCCTAATGTCAATGCATGTATACCGTTATCCTCATAGCAAGAATTTACCCTGAGAAGTAGGGCTGATGAAATTAGCTGTAAGAGGTCCATGTGCTTACTCTGAACAGCCTGCTCGATTCCTCTCAGTCTGGCATAGGCAGTGTTTATATCCAGAGTATAGTTGTCAACTTGCTCTTGACTGAGCCGACGAAACTGTAATTCTTGTTCAGCGAGTTTCTCAGACAGGTCCTGAAATGGTAAACAGCGCACAGAGAAAGTGATGCTACCTCAGTGCACGTCACTGATCGGCCACTAAGTCTTCCAGTAACTGCTGCCTCCCAAAGTAAAGAAGGCCTTTAACTAATCTCAAAACAGGTGTCATGAAACTCCTACATTATGTGTAAGGTTTCAAAAATTTCCTAAAGCACATGTGATGTTTCATCTTCTACAAGTTTACTGGTGGAACCTAATATTAGAGGAAGAGGACCAGGAGGGGAAGAAAGAAGTCTATTAAAATGAGAAAATGACAACTTTAGAAAATACAGTAACTGTATGGCCACCCAGACATTAAATTGTATTCAATATCTTCCACTTTAAGAGTTCATTTTTCTCAAAATACTCATCAAAGAGAATTCAAAGTAATATACCTTTTCATATTGGTATAAATTTCAATTTTCTGGAAGATTTCCTTACTTGGAAAACTTCATTCCCTTCTTGTGAGACAAAATAATAAGTTAATATATTATAAATGACTTGCTGAGTAGAAACTAATTATGATTAAAGGTATCCTGATGGTTTGCTGTGGTTTCCAAACTTAACCTCTCCGGGATGTTTCCTCCAATATAAAAATCTCAGAACTACCACATAATCCACAAGAGTTTGTGGAGATAAAGCAGGCGATACATGTGTCAAGTATTATTACCTGCTTTCCTGAAACCCCCTGTACCAACCCTCCTTCAAGCTTGAAGGCTCCAAATGACTAGGACATAAATACAAAACACATCTGATCAGTAACACATAGGTACACCTTTATGTAAAAAGGAGCAGATGTGAAATATACAAAAGTCCCCCTCTAGCAAGGACAGGCACCACTAGAAATCTTTCCCCATTCTTCCACACTCTCAGACTGAATGACATGGAGCACATTAGAAGGAAAGCAGAGACTGTTTATAGTGTAAAGGGGAAAAGGAGGTTGAAGGGAGACAATGCTTTACGACAGGTCCTCACCTGCTCAAACTCATATTTCAGTTCCTGTTCTTGGACCCTAAGGACATCTCGTAAGTGATCGGTGTGGGCAGCAGCCTGGCGGCGAAGCTGGGTCCTCATTTCATTCTCCATGGCATCCCTGACTTCCTCCACCTGTGAAGCCAAGCACAGTGATGAGGAATTCTCAATTCTCCACATACGCTTTTAGCAAAAGAGAAAGACCAGTAACCACGATGATGGCAGCCTCCACGTCCAGAACCCCTTACGATGAGCCGTGCACGGGAACACATTCTTATTTCAAATTCTCGTAGGAATCAGAAAGTTGAATGTTGGAAGGTGACTCAAACAATGTCCCATGGCTGTGGCGAAATCAGATTTCAAACAGAGGTCTCTCTAACCCCCAGACTTGAGTTTCTTCCATATCACCAGGCTGCCTCCTGTACCAAGCAAACACTGTCATTTCCTGCATCGCATACTCCCCTGAGAATCAAGAAATCCGAGACCACAGAAATAACTACAAAGACTTGGGATCAAACACAGCTTCACCACAACCATCTGTGTGGCCTTAGGGAGATTATTCATCTTCGAAGTCTCCATTTTCTTGTCTGTGAATAATAATGCCTACCATGCAGAACTGTTAAGAAAAGTAACAAATGTCTGACAGTTACCGAACACAGTTTCTCTCAACAAAGAAAGCTCCTCTGAAACTGCTTATTTTAGTATGAATTCAGACTCAACACAGGCCAAATCAAGCCCAAACTATGAAAAGCCTACAATGTCTGGCCTAACAATTAGCCGTGGGTCATATTACAAATTATTTAATACTAATTACCTGGAAATCATAACTTCCTTTTTCTCAGAAACAATAGAGTTAATAAATGAATCCATTCGGTCAGTGCATAAATATTTATGCAGTGCCAGCCCTGTGCCAGGCAGTGCCTACTGTAAGCTTGGATGCAATGGTGCTCAAGGCAGACAAACTCCTTGCTCTTTTGCAGTATACATTTCAAGAGAGGAATCAGTGACAGGCAAAACGGACATCTCAGACTGTGGTACTTGTTTTTAAGAAAATAAACAGGGCAATATGAGAGAAAGTAATACAGAGACTCTACTTTAGATTGAAGGGAACAGGACGGGGCTACCCCAGGGCAAAAGATGTAGTCAAGGCACCAACACAACAGCAAGAAAGCCCAAGGTACCTGGTACACTAGGGAAATAGGGAAGTAAGGGAAGCCTGGCTCACAGCAACAGGAATGAGATCAAGGGGCTTCTCTGGTATAAGTTAAGAATTTGGATTTTATCTTAAATACAGTCGGCAGTCAGTGTAGGATTTTCAGCAGCATAGTGTCTGATGAGAACACATTTTCTAAGGACCACTTGCCTGTGTAAATAGACATAGAAAGATGGGTATGCAAACAGGGACCCTGTTAAGACGATACTCTGAACTAAGGTGGTGGTGACTGAAGGAGAGAAAAGTGGAGCATTTAGGGATTTATTCTGAATGCAGAGCTGGTAGACTCTGTCAATGGTCTGGATGCAAAAACTGATTGAGGAACAACTGAGCATGATTTCTAGTTTGATCAATGAGTGGATGGAGGTTTATTTAGAGAGAAGCAGCTGAGGGGCTGGGAGACAGTTTGGAGAGAATCAAGAAATTTGTTTTGAACATGTTGAGTTTGAAATGTCTACTGAAAATCCAGCTGAAGACATCAAGTCAGCTGCTGGACAGCCCTTGAAGCCAAGGCAGAGGTCAGAGCCAGCAATATAAGTGTCAGTAATAGACGGTATTTGAACTTCAAGGCCACAGGACTAGCAAAGAGCACCTGGAGGCAGCTTAGATGGATAAAGGTTTCAGAACAATGCCAGTGCACGCCGCTATTTGAAGGCTGAGCAAAGGAAGCCAAGGAGCGTCAGCAAGGCAGCGGGAAAGGCCAGCAAGTGTGGGGTCTGGCAGCCTAGGGAAGAAAGAGCTTCAAGGAGGAGGAAGTGGACTTCCCTGGTGGCGCAGTGGTTAGGAATCTGCCTGCCAGTGCAGGGGACATGGGTTCAATCCCTGGTCCGGGAAGATCCCACATGCCGCAGAGAACTACGCCCGTGCACCACAACTACTGAGCCCGCGTGCCTAGAGCTCGTGCTCCGCAACAAGAGAAGCTGCCGCAATGAGAAGCCTGCGCACCGCAACAAAGACCCAACGCAACCAAAAATAAATAAATTAATTTTTTTAAAAAAGGAGGAGGGAATGGTCAACTGTGCAGCTGAGAAAATGCGAAGGTAGGATGAGTAGTCAGGTTCCCAAATCAGCCTGTAGACACCTATTTAATACATGATGTGCTCAGACAGAAGACTACAGCTATTTCATCCATGCTTCACCACTAGCTACTTAGAAACGCTTGCAGAGAGGGGTCCAGCGGTTGGGGCTCAGCACTTCCACTGTAGGCGGCACGGGTTCAATTCCTGGTCAGGGAACTAGATCCTGCAGGCCATGTGTTGCAGCCAAAGAAACCCCAAATAAACAAACAAAGAAACAAAAAACAACCCTTGAGGAGAAAAATATAGTCGGAATCCAACAGACTCAGCACTGCTTAAGGGGACAGAGGCTCCACTGGGAAAAGGCAAGCTAGATAATCCTGGATGACAGCAGCTCGTTACTTTTTGACACTCCTGCATCAGCTCAACGTAAAGGCTCTCTGCTAGACCAATCCTTCCCTAGAAGTTCTGACTAGAACAAGGGCCAAAGTTCCATTCAAGAGGGGGGTTGGCCTGACTTAACAGCTAGTATTTTAAAGTCAGTGACTGCTGGTATTACCTCTAGAAGCAAACAAGTTAGATTCACTTTAAACATTAGGCAGTTTTGCTCATTTCTTTACCTTTCTGTCCTGTTCAGCCTGTATCTCACTTCTGTGATGTTCTAATGCTTTTGCCACTGCAGAGTCAAACGCCCGCTTTTCCTCCAGCTTCTGTTTCTCCAAGGCTAAGGCAATGTGCTGCTTCTCCGTGGCTTTCTGTTCGGCCAGCGCTCTGTTCAGCTGGTCGATGCGGCGATGCGCGTGAGCAATCAGGGAGTTTAGGTCGTCAGGGGACAGCCTGTCAGCTAAACAAAACCACATGAAAATGTTAATGATTTCACCAAAATCATACATCTACGAGGTAACTTGCCTCAACTGATTGTAACTTAAACAGCTAGGAAGAAAAGCCAAGAGGAAGGAGCTGACATTTCAAAAGAGATGTAGAGGCTGCCGTGTAATCAGAAATTCACAGCTCATGGCCAGCAACTAAGCATTTTCAATCCCAAGCAAAATAATTCAGGGAGGCCTCCAAGTATAGAATCAGTTTTTTTCCAGGAACCCAAATGAGCAGTACTTCCAGTGTGAACTGATTATACATTGGCTTTATAACTCACCATAATTCTGCCTCTAAGGACAAAGCTTACAATTAAATACAAAGCTTACAAACGTACTCACTTCTACGTTTTCTGCTAAAACGTGAATCAAATCCAAGTTCTCTCAGACTTTTCCCTAATAAGAGTTTTCTACTTTTTCTTACACAGATAATATGATCCAGGACAGGGATCTGCAGCCAGAGCTGTCCATCAGAATCACTGGTAGAGCTTTTAAAAATAATCATACCCAAGGATTCTGATTCTGATGTTTTTTTTTTTTTCTTTCCCCAATCTCACACTCCAGAAGTGTTCTGATATATTACCACAGGTTAGGAATTATGGCTCTAACAGCAAAATAAAGAATATGGGAAATACTATGATAAACAACTCAATTCCACGATACGTAGATTGAAAAGCAAAAAACGAAGTGAGGATGAGAGATTTATTGCCCAAATTCACCATGTGTAGCTCCTCTGGATACTGATTTGAACAAAACAACTAAAAACACTCATTCTATAAAGTGATTAGGGATATTTGAACACTTAAGAGATATCTTTGATGACATTAAGGAATTATTGTTGACTGGGACAACGGTATGGTCATCACATTTTTCTAAAAAACATACTGAAAGTTTTTACAAGCTGAAGAATATAATGTTTGGGATCTGCTTCAACATAAGTTGGGGGAATAAATGAGACAAAACCAGCCATGTGTTGGTAACTGCTAAAGTTGGGTGATGGGTAAACAGGAGTTCATTATCGTTTTCTTACTTTTTAATGTTTCAAATTTTACAAAATAAAAACTTAAATATATATATATTTATATAGATATATATATCTCTTTTATAAAAGAGATATATCTTATATATCTCTTTTATAAAAGATATATATATATCTATCATATCTACAGGTTTCCAATCACATAGTGAAAACATTTTTGTTCCTGAGAGCACATGGATGACAAAAATATACAAATCAGATTTATCACATGCAACATAATTCTACTTTAGATTAATTCAGACGGTTTAGTATAAGAATCATAGGCAAAACGAAAAGACTTGAGTCCTTTAAGACTCAAAACAGAAGCCTTTAAACATAAAATACACATAATTACTCACCTAGGTCAGAAATACCTACAAAGAAAAAGAATAAGTTTGAAAAAAAGTAAGTACATGTTTCAGTTATTAATCATTAAATAGGAATATCCAAAAGAAAGCAAGAAGGAAGCAGAAGCTAGTAGTAGAAAAAGCATATTTTGGTACTGGAAAGTAAAATGATGAGTTTATTTCCTAAAAATTTTTTAAAGGATCATAAGACATTACATAAATCAAGGTAAATTCTAACATTTCAGAAAATAAGAGAGTCAATGATATTAAAGTAGTCTTGGTTTCTGGGGACTCATCTATAACTACTTTTGTAAAGCAATCAACTTGGTTAGTTTTTACATGGAAACTACAATTCTTGTTTATCCCATTTGCATTAGTTCGTAGACTATTTCACGAAGGCAGAGTCCTGACTGTGTTCTCAATACCACGCCTCTCCTAACATTGCAAATACTTATAAAATTAATTTTTCTTCTTTGGAAATTTGAAAACAGTGAACTCACATTAAATTTGTGCTTAATGGGTGCAAATTAAACTAAGAACTATGACTGCCTGACGTGGCGGAAAGGCAGAATAACATTCTGAAGAGTTCGGATGATCTCCGAACTCCCCGCCACGATCACAAGTGCCACTGCGTGAAGCCCTGACAGGAGAGGACCCGCAGCCAGTCTCCTGCCTCTCAGAATAAGCTTCTTAATATCCTGGGTATGACCCTTGGATTCAACAAGTTCAAAGACAAGTATTTTTCATCCAGAATGGCCCTAAAAGTTCAACTACTTAATCTGGTATTCAACCAGAGACACAGGGATCTGTCCCAATGCTGCAGGAAAAACCGGCAAAAGATGGACAAGGTTAAGAGATAATAGGTCAGTGTCAACGTGGCACGCAAGTATGGCTACATATACTAGTCTACTAGCAATAAAGGAAATGTCCCTCGGGAATACTGACAACCTACAAATTGCACCTCATTCTTTCATCCTGGCAACACCCATGCGCACACCTCCTAGTGGCTCCTCCTCCCTCCTCCCACAGTGGTATCCACTATCTGAATATAGTGTTTATCACTCATTTTGTTATACTTCACATACGCATGCATCCTTAAACAGTATATAGTTTCATTTTACATGTTCTTAAGCTTCATGTAAGCGGTATCCTATTTTACATATTCTTCTGCAACTTTTTGCTTTTCCTTAACATTTATGTTCAAGAGAAATGGTCTGGGTCATTCATCTGCACTGCCATATGTGTGGTATTTAACTGTCTTTGATTTTTCTGCTCTTACAAACAGTGCTGCTATAAACATTTTAATGAATCTTCCTGAGCACCTGTGTGAGTCTTCCTGAGCTCATACCTAGGAACTGAACTGTTGGATCGGGAGTATATACACTGTCAACTTCACTAGATACAAGTTATGGTTCAACAGACCAGTTGCTGGGAATTCCCTGGCAGTCCAGTGGTTAGGACTCAGCGCTTTCACTGACAGGGGCCTGGATTCGATCCCTGGTTGGGGAGCTAAGATCCCACAAGACGCACCGGTGCAGCCAAAAACAAAACAAAACAATTGGTGAATGACCACTTCTAAGTCTCTTTCCTATTCCTCATTTTCAGCGCCCTTGGCATACACACTGGGTGACCCATATCACTTCGCCCTCAGATTACTCCAGCAGCTTTGAATAGCTTCCTTACCCTGAAGCATCCCTCCCTACGTCAAACTCACCCTCAAGCTCATAAAAATGAATCTTCCTACTTATGATAATCACATCATCCCTCTTCTCAAAAGCTCAAAAGGGGGTCCTGTGCTGCCAATACGAGTCAATCAGCCAGAGAACAGTGAGGCTAGTAGGTAAGAATGAGATCCTGGCCCTAGCCCCAAACGTGGACAAACTACTTAAGCCCTCTGTGTCTCAGTTTTCTCATGTATAAAACGGGCATAATGATAAAACTCACCTCAAAGGATTGTTATGAACTTTAAAAAAGTTAGCTACATGTGAAGCACTCAGAACACAGTGCTAGAAATAAAATAATGCTCAACAATGTTAGCTAAATATTGTTATGTTTGCCACTGTGCTCAGCTATGGAGAACACAGAAAAAGTACTAGACAGATGAGTATCACCAGGATACTTATAACTTAGGGAAATAAGACTAATAAGAGAAAAATAACTGGTAACAAATCAGTACTAATGAGCTTAGTACAGGTCTTAAAAGAGTTCAGATTTCAGAAGCGAGAACATATATTGAGGGCTGAGGTAATCATGGAATAAGTCACTATCTCCAGAGGGACACAAGCAATTAGCAGCACTGGCAGGAAAACTCTGCAGCTGTAGGCATGGCTGGAAGGGAAAAACTTCAGCAGGTGCCATTTGTACCTTTCAATCTATTTAAAAAATAAGAAATTAAATGGAGGTTGCCTTCCTCCCTCTAAAAAATAATCCAAAGATTACACTGCAGAAGATTTTCCCTTTCTATACGATACGTTTCTTTCATGCTGGGTCTTTCAACCTTGGTACTACTGACTTTCTGGGCCAGACAGTTAGTTGGAGGGGCTGTTCTGTGCACTGGAGGGTGCTGAGCAGCACCTCTGTCCTCCACCCTACATGACAGTAGAACCCCCCAATGTGACAAGTCTGTCTCCAGACATTGCCAAATATTCTCTGGGGGCAAAAATGCTGAGCTGAGAACACCTGCTTTAATGTTTTCATGCTTTACAATGGGCAATTTTCTAATCAGCCAAAAAAAAATCTTTATTTTATTTATTTTTATCTTGGCCGCACCACGCAGCTTGCAGGATCTTAGTTCCCTGACTAGGGATGGAACCTGCACCCTCGGCAGTGAAAACACTGAGTCCTAACCACAGGACCACCAACGAATTCCCCCCGACCCAGGTCCCCAAATTTTTTAAGCTAAAAACTTCACAGGCTGGCATGGAAAAATTAGTAGGATTTAGCCTACTGGGAAGACCAAAGACAAGTATTTTAGATGAGAGAATGCAAATTTCTAGGGATGGCACTCATAACTAACTCTCTATAGGCAAAGCCTGACCTGCCCTTTCAACCTTATTTAATTTACTGCAGCCAACCTAGACTCCCTACTATCTACCAACGTCAGGTTTAAGCCAAGGAGCTTACATCCAACGGATAGAGATACACACACAACAAACAAAAACCAGTGAGTAAGTATTTCAGAAGGATTAAAAAAAGGTAACGTGGTAGAGTGACTTGTGGAGGAGGATGTCTCTGGGATAATCACATCTGTCTCAGTTGTAACCTCAGTGAAGCCCAGCCCTTGAAAGATTCTGGTGAGGGAAACGGTACAGATGTGGCTGAAGCAGGCCTGCTCAAGGACACACTGTCCACACTGTCCCCTCTGCTGCTAGTCAGTTCAAACAAGTTTAACCAACAATGTTCAAATAAGACTGACTCACTGTTCCCACACTAAACTTTGTGTGATTCTCCATTTAATCCTCTCTTACAAATCCTGCTTTTATTTTTTGCTTTGACAAGAATCTGGTATCTATCTCCCTCTTAAGTGAGTCAACTACATTAAAAAAACTAACTACATATCTGAGTTAATAACAGCCTTGACTCCACTTCTTGCCATGACATCTCCTTAGTTGGCTATGATGCTGTGAAAATTCCTGCACTGTCTTTATTACCTGAGCTCCTTAGACCAGCCACGGTTCTGTGATGCAGCCTTGACACCTTCACCCCAGAGAGGTCTATAATGCCAGTTCTTCAGGTGCTACCTGATGTTCAGTTTCTAACAGACGCTGGCATTTAAGAAGTACCGTTTTGATTTTGTTGAGCCTGGTAATCTCCGTGATTCTTATTACTCTCACAGAGCTTCAAGGAAATGTGACTATTCCCTGCAGTTACAACGTGTAATTGTTGAGCCATCCAAGTTCCACGCAGTCTGAGCTATTTGCAAGTTGAAGGCCACACAGCAGATTTCCTTTCCACCCAGCACCTCTGGGTGAGTTCTCAACCACAGTGTTGTCACAAAGCAGTCATAAGGTGTGCCTTATGTAATTCATTATGAATATTTTTAAAGTCATGAAGGTTTTGAATAATTTTACATATATATAAGATGCTAACAGAGTCAAGGTTATGTCACTTCACTCACTTAGATTCCAGATTACACTGGCTGGAACTTGTGTCCACCACGGCTAAACCAGGTGTGTCACCTGTCACAGGTGTGACTGAAATAAAATGTGGAAAACACAATACTGCATATCAGATGAGATGTGCATGCCAGAGGGGTTTAGACTAGAGAATGGAGCTGAAGCAAGTTTAGATCAGTTGATCAGTTGTTAAAAAAAAAAAAAAAGGGAAGGTACCAACACTTCAGTTGTACTTACTCATCCCTTTCCACCCTGGCAAGACTTCCGGAGTAATACTGTCCAGTTCTCGTTTAAAGTCATCCCGGGCTTGGACTACCAGCTCATGATACTGAGACACAACCTTAGCCTCAGACTGAGCCGCCTTAACCTGCACAGATACAAGGGGTATGTGGTTAAAGTGAACAAAAAGTACCATAAACATTCCAAAATACTCTAAGTCACAGTCATTTATTTATTTACATTTGGATGTGAATATATAAGCAATATACAGAAAGAAATCTCAAGCTCAGAAAAAGGAACGTAAGTCTTGTCTTTGTTTCCTTCTAATTCTATTCAAATGCCATGGACAGGCCCTGTCCCATCTCACTGTGCCCCTGTCCCTCTTTCTCTGGGTCACAGGAAATTACCCATACACATCACAAATGCAGACTTGTGAAATTTCCATAAATGGTAATGACCATGAGCAAATGTTTACCTATTATAAAAAGTATCAACAATACTGAAGAATCCACTTTGTGTCCAAAGCAAGTTTTTAAAATTAGTTACAACTAATATTCTTTTCAAGGGAAAAGAGAGAAAGATGATAGGAATCTTACTACATTCCAGAATTCTTAAAAATCCTCTGACAAAACAATTACATTTAAAAATAAAAAATACTTGTACAAGATCTAAGAAACACACCTTTTGGACCACATTATCCAGATCAACTATCATGTTGTGAAGTTTCCCCTCTGCAGCAGTTATATAAGATTTGGCCCCAGCAACCTCTTCTTTCTTTGCATTTTCAATTACACTTTTCATCTTCTCTAACTCTTCTCTGGAAACCAATAAAACAAAACAAAGGTTTAGTATTAGTCCTTATCAACTTTATTAAAGAATATGACAAACAATTTGTTAAGTCTATGAAAAATTTAATTTGGAAAAAACTACTCAATGCTTTTTCAGTCAACAGGCAGAGAACCTTTCCTCACCAACAACTGAAAACACCTTGGTAAGAAGCTCGATTTATAGAGTGAACCAGACGAGTAGCATGGTGTGCAGGAGAACATACAGGCTTCAGAACCAGAGAGACTTGGATTCAGCTCCCAGACCGGCCTCTCCTTTGCTGCTCACCCTTATACAGGGAGTAGAGGTAATTCATGCTAAGTAACTTGCACAGTGCCTGCTACATCAGGAGCACTCAATAAATGGCAGCTTTTGCAAGGATTAGGTTGACTCCCCTGCCAATGAGAGCTTGAGGAAAGCAAAGGCAAGGGAGGAGGCCTAAGAGCTCACTAAGCAAATAGCTGGGTCTTCAGGAGCCCTCACGATTCAGGCTGGATGGACTATGGTCTACACAACCACAAAACACAGAACTCAGAGCCCTGACTCATGGTCTACTGATGTGAGCATAATGCCTTCAATCTCCTAAAAGATATGCTGGCTTTATTAGAAGGCTTCTCTTTCTCTAAATATTTTGTTAAGACAGCAAAATTTTGAATGACAAATATTGATTAGGTGGGCCAAAAGGTTTGTTCAGTTTTTTCCATAAGATGGCTTTAGTAGCACTTAAACAATTTTGTTAGATTGTATGTGACAGCTGTCGTATCAGCACACATTAAAAAAAAGAATTATCAGGGCTTCCCTGGTGGCGCAGTGGTTGAGAGTCCACCTGCCGATGCAGGGGACGCGGGTTCGTGCCCCGGTCCGGGAGGATCCCACATGCCACGGAGCGGCTGGACCCGTGAGCCATGGCCGCTGAGCCTGTGCATCCGGAGCCTGTGCTCCGCAACGAGAGAGGCCACAACAGTGAGAGGTCCGCGCAAAAAAAAAGAATTATCAAAATTGGTGAATTTTTTGTGTGGCCATTTTAATATTGAAGGTGGAAGAAAAAAAGCAACATTTTCGGCATATTACACTTTATTTCAAGAAAGGTAAAAAAGCAACTGAAACGCACAAAAAGATTTGTGCAGTGTATGGAGAAGGCGCTGTGACTGATCGTACGTGTCAAAAGTGGTCTGCAAAGTTTCGTGCTGGAGATTTCTTGCTGGACGATACTCCATGGTCAGGTAGACCAGCTGAAGCCGATAGCGATCAAATCGAAACGATAACTGAGAACAATCTATGTTACACCACATGGGAGATAGCCGACATACTCAAAATATCCAAATCAAGCACTGAAAACCATTTGCCCCAGCCTGGTCATGTGAATCGCTTTGATGTTTGTGTTCCACGTTAAGTTAAGCGGAAAAAAACCTTCTTGACCATATTTCCGCCTGCGATTCTCTACTTAAATGTAATGAAAACGTTCCATTTTTAAAACAAATTTGTAATGGGCAATGAAAAGTGGATACTGTACAATAATGTGGAACGGAAGAGATCATGGGGCAAGAGAAATACACCACCACCAACCACACCAAAGGCTGGTCTTCATCCAAAGAAGGTGATGTGTTTATGGTGGGACTGGAAGGGACTCCTCTATTATGAGCTCCTTCCAGAAAACCAAACGATTAATTCCAACAAGTATTGCAAATCAGACCAACTGAAAGCGGCACTCGACAAAAAGCATCCAGAATTAGTCAAAAGAAAACGCGTAATCTTCCATCAGGATAACCCAAGACTGCATGTTTGATGCCCAGGCAAAAACTGTTACAGCTTGGCTGGGAAGTTCTGATTCATCCACCATATACACCACACATTGACTGCACCTTCGGATTTTCATTTATTTTGGTCTTTACATAATTCTTTTTTTTTTTTTTTTTTTTTGCGGTATGCGGGCTTCTCACTGTTGTGGCCTCTCCCGTTGCGGAGCACAGGCTCCGGACGCACAGGCTCAGCGGCCATGGCTCACGGGCCCAGCCGCTCCGCGGCATGTGGGATCTTCCCGGACTGGGGCATGAACCCGCGTCCCCTGCATCGGCAGGTGGACTCTCAACCACTGCGTCACCAGGGAAGCCCTATATAATTCTTTTAATGTAAAAAATTTCAATTCCCGGGAAGACTGTAAAAGGCACCTGGAACAATTCTTTGCTCAAGAAGATAAAAAGTTTTGGGAAGATGGAATTATGAAGTTGCCTGAAAAATGGCTGGAAGGCAGTGGAACAAAAGGGTGAAAACACTGTTCAATAAAGTTCTTGGAGAAAATGAAAAATATGTTTTTCATTTTTACTTAAAAAACTGAAGGCACTTTTTGGCCCACCCAATAATAATTCCATCATGTTGATGAGAGCCCTTTATTCAAATGAAGGTTCCCATTGTCAGAGGTTGATCTTGTACCTGGTTTGCTTGCTTGATCCTAGTTTTAGCCAACTTCCAGGAAAGGTCAAGGTGGCATAAAACTAGACTCATTATACGCTAACTACTTTGGTAGTTAAGGCAAAGAGACTGTGACATACTCTTTAATTTCTGATAAAACTGCTCAAGACATCCCAGAAACATCTTGAAATGATGGCAGAGCCTCAGTAAGTCTGTAGAACACATATCACCTAAATAATAACCCAAAGAAAAACTTGATTTTTATACAAGATCTTTTATATAGGCTTCTGCCAAGTTTATTTTGGCTGGGTTATATATCAATATTTTATTCCCTCTCTCCCTTTTAAGCTTCCGTGCTCCTATCACCAATACAGTACAGGCGGAGAGGGGAGGGAAGGGTTTCTCTGCCTCCTCTTTCTATGCAGACAGTACAAAGAAAGCCACCAGGAGGCCCTAATTACTTGTTAAAGTCCATGAGTAATTACTTGGCTTTGAGAAGGGCATCGGCAGCCTCATCTACTGCCTTTCTGCGTTCCTTCAATGCACCCTCCACTGTGCGCCACTGAGCTGACTTCTTGTCACCTGCAATCTAAACAAAAAGTTTTAATTATGTAAACAAGAATAACTGCTATTACTGTCACAATAACATGACTAAATGCAGAAAGTAGTGACATAAAAGTCAAAGGTAAAAAGTTATATACACTGTTTCTCCGGAAGAGGAACTCTTAATCTAATGTTCACGGACAGGCTCAAAGAAATCCATGAACCGTCTCCCATCAACCACCCGCACCAAAACTATAAAAGACTGTGCTCCAGCGCACATGATATTTTTTATCAGAGTCTCAAAAGGAGATATGAAGCAGAAAAGATCAGTAAGAACAATAACTTGTCATGAATTGTTTGTTGATTAAATCATTCTTCAATGAAGCACCGGTGCTTAAAATTTTCTTATTTGCAGGTCTACTGAAATCACAGTAAGAATAAGTAGAAAGTTTACCCATTTGTAGGGTTCTTACTCCTCCAAAACATTACCCTAAAGAATGACCCTCCATAATTTTTAAGGAGAAAATCAACTACTGTCAAGAACCCCACTCCACCCTGACCTGACTTCTACAGAATATGTATTTTATATATATATATATATATATATATATATATATATATATATATATATATATATCTCCCTTGCAAATTCCTTAGGCAGGTCTAACATGTTTTGCTCCAGCACTGGAACCAACTGCCACTTCTTCAACTGAGCAGAGTTGGCTAATACTTAGGCGATCCATCATACCAAAACCAAAAACCACCTCTAACACTATAATCACACTCAGTGCAGCAAGATGCTCACACAAGAGAGGTGTAAGAAAGCCCATCACTGAAGGCGTGGCATAGGCAAGTCCAGCTTGCATCCCCCTCTCACTTTGCATCATATAAACAATGAGCAGAATGTTATTTGGAACTGTTTCAACTCTTTAAAACTATTTTTTAAATCAATTATTAACTATTTTAAATGACATTTTTCCCTCCCTTTTCTTTTGCCAAGTACATACAGTTTAAAGTAGTACATTATGTGTAGATATGAAGCAAAAACCACCTTATGGCTTCTCTTCAAAGTACAGTTGACCTTTTAACAAAACAGGTTTAAACTGCATGGGTCCGCTTATACAAAGATTTCTTTCAACACAGTACTACACAATCTGCAGTTGGCTGAATCCACAGATGCAGGAGGGCCAACTACGGGACTTGAGCATCCGTGCATTTTGGTATCCGTGGCGGGTCCTGAAACCAATCCCCTGCAGATACTGAGGGGTAACTATATACTATGCTAGGACCTTAGAGAGGAATAGGAACATACTAAATTACCAAAGAATGAAATATTTTTTATCAAAGAAAAAAACGACTGAATTGGTTCAATAATTATATTTCAAGTCGCCCAAAGAGGGCCACTACAGGGGCTGCTGCACACTTAAAACATGAGTGCAATCTCAGTGCGGTGTCCTGGGCCTTGGATGCCCAACCCGTATCTTCCCTTGTTAGAAACAGAAGTGGTTTTGCCTCTGCAGCCCTAAGCCTGTACTTTAAGGGGAATAGGGCTCAGCAAAAGTAATGCCTCTGGTTTGGGTCATTCACAAGCAATTCTCCACATTATGTTCCTACTGACATCTAGTGTGATCTCAATTTTAAAGGTACATCCATTATCAATGGAAAGTTTAAACAACCAAGTTCCTTAAGGCAGGATTAACCCTGCCACCGGACCACTGTGGCAGTCTGAGGAAGCCTCTCGGGGTAACATTTTTAAATGCTTAAAATGAAACTATTAGATTGCAGAGAAGCCCAATTACATTGAAATATGGTCATAAAATATACATTTTTTTAATTTTATGAAATAGAAACCAAGATCTAGTAGTAGAACTAATAAACACCCTAATCCAGAAGTAGTGATGGGCATAAATGATATTTCAAGAGATCTGCAAGTACCATAACGTAATATGAAAATACCTATGCTTTCTCTTAGTAATAAAGTCATGGATACTACTATACTAACACTACTGCTTTTGTTGTCCCTATTCGTAATTGAAGAAAAGCTTTTGAGGCCAGGGAAAATAAAGATGTTTTCCATCCAAGTTCAGCGAGCCCCTGAATTCTATCCACAGACCCAACTCTAGATTAAGAACCCCTGCTTTTAGAAGAAATACTTGGTACTTCTTTTCTATCTTTGTATCTCACTTTTCTAATTTTTATGTTCTACATAGATTGTTGCAAAGTGACAAAACCAATTAATTTCATGGTGTGGATAATCAAGTTGAAGATTCAGTGAACTGCCACTTTAGCCATCTTGCAAAATAAAATACATCAAAAAAGTTGCTGGTTTGGGGCATATCAGTATCCTGTATAAAAAATTTTCCAAGACTTTATCATATACTGTTACAAGACCCTGGTATTGTATTAAGATAACTCTTCATAACTAACCCAAACAGACTCATGAATCATGTAAATGTCAATGACATATCTGGGGGCCAAAATGTGTCTCCCTCTGTTAAAGGTATTCCTGTTTACAGAGGTCCAAGGATAAGCTGTCCTGTGAAACAGACAGCGGATTCCCCCACGATCAAGCCTGGTCCAACTGTTTACAAACAATGCTTTGAGAAATTAACTCAGTATATATTATAGAATAGCCCATGTGCACCTACAGCTTCTTTTACTACACGAAACAGGGTTGGGATCAATTTTTAACACTTCAAAACTTGTGTTCAATACGTTTTTCTGATTATTTTGTTAACACCAGCTAGTATTCCCTAATCTGGTTAACTGTGCTACTATAAAGTATCCTTTAGTTGTAACATCTTTATTGTAAACGATCTCATACTGTCTAATCCACATGCACTACGTTATGTGTTCAGTGGGAAGAGGAAATACCCTCTTATGCAGCCTTCCACCAAAGCAGTACCATGGACATCTAAAGCTTCTAATCACTGTCCTTCTGAAAGAACCTACCTGGGTTTGAACTCAACTTCCTGATATCATGCAACTTCCAGCCTTCTCTATACATGTGTCTAACCAGCATAGTAAATATTTCCTGTGTGGTTTCTACTTTCCTGACTGAACTCTGACTAAGATTTAAATTTTTCTCGTGGATTTTGAACAAAACAGAATTTTCTTTTAATTTTTCAAAGGTTGTAGCTTCTTGACTGTTTGCATCAGAGGTCTAATTTAACTCCTTTGTGATGCACGTACATACAACTAAAGCAATCTGAAGTGTATTTAAATTTTTTAAAAACCACAGTCATGGTGGCAAAGTAACTTTACGGATCATGCATGATCCTGATTCCTGAGATCTATAGGTTCTCTATTTCATTTTATTCTTTAAATGACTTGGTGTCAAGATACATTTTTATATACTGAATAACTGAATGTAATTATAAAGGAAATTTATTGAGTCCCAGTATTACATTTTTTAAAATATATTTATCTATTTATTTTTGGCTGTACTGGGCCCTCGCTGCTGTGCACAGTCTTTCTCTAGTTGCGGCGAGTGGGGGCTACTCTTTGTTGTGGTGTGCAGGCTTCTCGCTGTGGTGGATTCTTTCGTTGGGAGCACGGGCTCTAGGCGGACGGGTTTCAGTAGTTGTGGCACACGGGCTCAGTAGTTGTGGCTCACGGGCTCTAGAGTGCAGGCTCAGTAGTTGTTGCGCATGGGCTTAGTTGCTCCATGGCATGTGGGATCTTCCTGGACCAGGGCTCGAACCCGGGTCTCCTGAACTAGCAGGCAGGTTCTTAACCACTGCGCCACCAGGGAAGCCCTAAGTCCCAGTATTAGATTTTAATTAGTGTAATTACTTTATTCTGTGAAGTGTCCAATGTAAGTTAAATAATCAACATATAAGCATTTAAAGTAGCTGGTGTTTTGGGGTACCTGGGATCTCTGTATTATTCTTTTAACTGTGTGTCAATCTAAAAGTATCTCACACAAAAAAGTTTATTTTAAAAAATGGCTGGCGATTTTAAAGCAAAAGAAAACAGGCAAACAACAAATACATTCAAGCACTATTAAGATATGAAAGCAAATCTGAACTAATTCTTATATCATATCACCGTTGTGAGATAAAGCACCATTTATAAAATTCATTAAAAAGAACACCTGAAATTTTTTTTTTCATTTTTGTTTGTTTTTCTAAAAAGACAATCATTCTAGTTCGTTTTCGCTTAGTGAGAGAAAGCCCAACTTAGAAGGAAGAAATCGTGTCTAACGTTCTTTGGCCCACCTCAGAATCGTCCATGGCTGTTTTCAGTATGTTGGCGTGGGCAGTGACAGCCTGGACCGCAGCATTCTGAGCCACAATAGCCTGCTGAGTAATGTAAGCAGTCTGGCTCAGAGCATCTTCTAAGCTCTTGGCTAGTGCTGAAGTTAAAAAAAAAAAAAAAAAAGTTAAAAACTAGATCTCTCCTGCCAAATGACTTTAATCTTTCCCTCTTCACCTGTTGAGTCTTACACTGCATTTCCCCCTCAAAACAAACAAAATACAGATTTAGCGAATCAAAATTTCACTTAAAAGTATGATAAAATATTAATAATTACTGAATCCAGATGGTGAATCTATGTGGGTTCATTACACTATTTTTTACTTTTATGTATATCTGAATTTTTTCAAAATAAGACATGTTTTGGGTTTTCTATATGAAAGGGAAAATCGCAATAGGAAAGGCAAATATATAAAAAGATTGAAGATCACTTAAATAAGCCAGCATATAGTTTAAGAAACAATCAGAAAAATTTTGTGAAAGCGATTATAACTACAGTGAACAGCAAAAGGATAAACATGAAGATATAAAATAGGACATCAAAATCACAAAATGTGGAGGAGGGGAATAAGAAAATGTAGATCTTTTACAATGTGTCTGAGCTTATATGACTACCAGTCTAAAGCAAGCAGATATAGCAACGGGTTAACACACTTGAAAACAAGGGTAACCACAAATCAAAACACGCTACAGATTCACAAAAACCGAAAAGAAAGGAATTCAAACATAATACAAATGAAAACCATCAAACCCCAAAAGGAAGAACAAAAAGAAGAAGAAAGGAACAAAGAAGACATTCACTGGATAACAAGACTTTAAATGGCAAAAAATACATACCTATCAATAATTACCTTAAATGTCAATAGACTAAATGCTCCAATCAAAAGACACAGAGTGGCAGATTAGATAATAAAACAAGAACCTACAATATGCTGCCTACAAAAGACCCACATCAGGGCGAAAGACACACACAGACTGAAAGTGAGGGGATGGAAAAAGATATTTCATGCAAATGGAAGCAATAAAAAAGCAGGGGCAGCAATACTCAGACCAGAAAAAATACATTTTAAAATAAAGGCCATGGAGAAAGACAAAGAAGAAAGACAAAGATGGACACTATATAATGATAAAAGGATCAATACAAGAAGAGGATATTATACTCATTAACTTATGTGCACTCAATATAGGAGCATCTAAACACATAAAACAAATACTAACAGACATAAAGGGAGAAACTGATAGGAATACATTAATAGTAGGAGACTAACATCCCACTGACATCAACAGACAGATCTTTCAGACAAAACATCAACAAGGCAAAAGAGATCCCAAATGGCACAATAAAACAGTCAGACTTAATTGCTATCTACAGCGACACTACATCCAAAAAACCAGAATACACATTCTTTTTAAGCGTGCATGGAACATTCTCTAGGACAGACCACATACTAGGACACAAAACAAGCCCGAGAAATTGAGGATAAGTAATTAAAGATAGTAATTATTTCAAGCATCTTTTCTGACCATAAAGGCATGAAACTAGAAATCAAACACAGAAAGAAAAATGAGGAAAAACCTATTACATAGGGACTAAACAACATGCTACTAAAAAACCAATAATAGGTCAACAAGGAAATCAAAGAGAAATCAAAAAATACCTCGAGACAAACAACAATGAAAACACAACCATACAAAAATCTATGGGAGGCAACAAAAGCAGTCCTAAGAGGGACATTCATAGCAATAAAGGCCTTCCTCAAAAACAAACAAATAAAACTCAAATAAATAACCTAACCTACCACCTAAAAGAATTAGAAAAAGAAGAACAAAACCTAAATTCAGCAGGAGGAAGGATATAATAAAGACTAGAGATGAAATAAATAACACAGAGATTAAAAAAATAGAAAAAAAACAAAGCAGGAGCTGGTTTTTTGAAAGGGTAAACAAAATCGACAAACCTCTATCCAGGCTCACCAAGAAGAGAGGACCCAAATAAACAAAATAAGAAAGAGGAGAAATAACATCTAATACCACAGAAATACAAAAGAAATCATTAAGAAGAAAATACTATGAACAGTTATATGCCAACAAAGTGGACAACCTTGAAGAAATGGACAACTTTCTAGAAACATACATCCTGCCAAAACTGAATCAAGAAGAAACATAATTTGTACAGACTAATCACTAGAAATGAAATAGAATCTATAATTTTAAAAAATTCCCTGCAAACAAAAATCCAGGATCAGATGGCTTCAATGGGGAATTCTACAACAATATACAAAGAACTTATACCTATCCTTCTCAAATTCTTCCAAAAGACTGAAGAGGAGGGAACACTCCCAAGGTCAATCTATAAGCCAATATCACCCTGATACCAAAACCGGACAAATACACTACAAAAAAACCCCGAAAATTACAGGCCAATATCTTTGATGAATGGAGATGTCAAAATCATCAACAGAATATTAGCAAACTGAATACAACAACATATAAAAAGGATCATATACCATGATCAAGTTGGATTCATTCCAGGGTCACAAGGATGGTTCAACATATGCAAATCTATCCCTGTGATACACCACAGCGACAAAAACCACATGATCATCTCGATAGATGCAGAAAAAGCATTTGATAAAATTCGACACCGCTTCATGATAAAAACTCTCACCAATGTGGGAGAACATAATAAAAGCCATTTATGGCAAACCCACAGCCAATATAATACTCAACAGTGAAAAGCTGAAAGCCTTCCCACTAAATTGTGGAACAAGACAAGGATGCCCACTCTCACCACTTCTATTCAACATAGTACTGGATAGTCCTAGCCACAGGAATCAGACATGAAAAAGAAATAAAAAGGATCCAAATTGGAAGGGAAGAGGTAAAATTGTCATTATATGCAGATGACATGACATTCTATATAGAAAACCCTAAAGATTCCACACAAAAACTAGTAGAACTGATAAATGAATTCAACAAGGTGACAGGATACAAGATTAATATAAAGAAATCTGTTGCATTTCTTTACACTAACAATGAAACATCAGAGAGAAAGTAAAGAAACAATTCCCATTTAAAGTCACACTAAAAAATAAAATAAAATACCTACAAATAAACCTAACCAAGGAGGTGAAAGACCAATACACTGATAAAGGAAACTGAAGATGATTCTAAGAAATAGAAAGATATCCCATGTTCTTAAACTGGAAGAATTAATATTGTTAAAATGTCCACAGTACTCAAAGCAATCTACAGATTTAATGCAATCCCTACCAAAATACCCATGACTTTATACACAGAACTACAACAAATAATCCTAAAATTTATATGGAACCAGAAAAGACCCAGAATTGCCAAAACAATCCTGAGGAAAAAGAACAAAGTTGGAAAGATATCCCTCCCAGACTTCAGGCAACACTACAATGCTCAGTAATCAAAACAGTGTGGTACTGAAAGAAAAAGAGACATATGGATCAATGGAACAGAATAAAGAGCCCCAAAATAAACCCACACAGCTAAGACCAAAAACCAAATGCAAGTAATCAAACGAATGCCCTACATCTGCGCTCATTCTGGCCCTTCTACTCTGTACACAATTCTAACAAACTTGCCTCCCAGGAGTAGGACAGAGCCAGCAAGTTGAAGGAAAACAAGAACCACTCAAGACAAAAAAAAAAAAAAAACCAGAAAAACGTGATGGAGACAAAAAACAAAAAAACCGAAAAACTATAAACAGCTGTCCTAAGAATTTAAAACTAACATCTCTTGGTCCAGCAAAAAGCTACCTGCACACTACCTCCAGGGACATCAATATATTGTAGCACAGTACAATAAATTATGTTCCAGGTACCTCGTTTAAGACAGGAAAATACATTTTTAGGTAACTTATATCCGTGTTTTATTTGGCCCTGTGGCAGGCGGGCTCTTAGTTCCCCGACCAGGGATCACACCTGGGCCCTTGGCGCAGAGTCCTAACCACTGGACCGCCAGGAAGTCCCACTAACATCTTTCTTTAAGCCATCAAAAAACCTAATGTAAAACTGAAACTTAAAAAGGAATATGCTTCGGTTAGGTGGAAACTAGCAATGTGTGGAACATTCCATCCCCCAATGATGTCAGATAAGGGGGCGGCCAGACTGAGCCCAGAGGCCAGGTAATAAACCAGAGTAGGAGCCATTCCAACCTGCACAAATAAATGTATGAGTGTAACAGTTAGAAGACTCTTAAGCAAGTGGCCAAAACATAAATAATTTGTGTTCCGCAGAGTATAAGGAATCTTCAGCACTAACCATGATAAAAACAAAAGGACAAAGTACGTGAATCACTTGAATTTATGCGTATTAGAATAGCCCTTGTCACCTGGGTAAAAGTTTAGATGGAAAGAACACAAATGATGAAATAAAGATGGTGAACAGAGCAACACCACTGAAGGAACCACAAAGAGCTGACGGATGAGAAACTTGTGTGACAGCTAAAGAAGAGAGCAACCGAGAGAGATGACCCAAGTACTTAACAAGCGTCAGGTTTACATACACTCAATCTTAACTTGTTCTTGCTTCTCCTGTTGTGCAAGCCGAGCTGCAACTTCTTCAGGTGGCCGCTCCCTTACAGAAGTTGAGGATGCTTCCTCTTGCAGTAAAACTAAATGAAAGGCAATCAAATTTCAGCACAGAATTTCAACAGCTAATGGGGACATAAAAACACCATCATTTGTGCTTGCCAGATGTATCAACTTGAGGGCATTTTTGTGATAAAGATTCTAAAACCACATCATCACTCAACGATTCCAACATGAAGAAATAAAGGGTCAGCTCTCAGCAATCCCATTATTGGGCATATACCCTGAGAAAACCATAATTCAAAAAGCGTCATGTACCAAAATGTTCATTGCAGCTCTATTTACGATAGCCCAGAGATGGAGACGACATAAGTGCCCATCATCGGATGAATGGATAAAGAAGATGTGGCACATATATACAACGGAATATTACTCAGCCATAAAAAGAAACGAAATTGAGCTATTTGTAATGAGGTGGATAGACCTAGAGTCTGTCATAGAGAGTGAAGTAAGTCAGAAAGAGAAAGACAAATACCGTATGCTAACACATATATATGGAATTTAAGAAAAAAAAATGTCATGAAGAACCTAGGGGTAAGACAGAAATAGAGACACAGACCTACTGGAGAACGGACTTGAGGATATGGGGAGGGGGAAGGGTGAGCTGTGACAAAGCGAGAGAGAGGCATGGACATATATACACTACCAAACGTAACATAGATAGCTAGTGGGAAGCAGCCGCATGGCACAGGGATATCAGCTCGGTGCTTTGTGACCGCCCGGAGGGGTGGGATAGAGAGGGTGGGAGGGAGGGAGACGCAAGAGGGGAGAGATATGGGAACATATGTATATGTATAACTGATTCACTTTGTTATAAAGCAGAAACTAACACACCATTGTAAAGCAATTATACCCCAATAAAGATATTTAAAAAAATAAATAAAGGGTCAGCTCTTAAACCCCTTGTTTTCAAAGATTTATTCAGACTTTGAAATTTAGGGAATGCCTAGACATTGCATAGTTCTGATGAGCATATCATTTACATAACCACAAATACAGATAATTTAACTACCTGAAGTTGCAGGCTTGGGTTTTCCTTCACCAGTTTCAGGGTGATCAGTTTCTGTAGATTCCTCATGCTGAACCAAAGGCGCTGGGACGGACAGTGTATCACCTGCCGCAGAAATAATTTGAGCTGCCTCTGTAGGTGCTATAAATATATGTTACACATGGTATTTACAGTTTCCTGGGTTAACAGAGAAACACACAGGAATCCACTGCTACTACCTCCCACTTCACATCTGACTCCTTAAAGACACAAACACATGTGCTGCCACTACTCAAACACACAGTCAGGGGCGCTGTCCACTGCACAAACCCACACACAATGAGCAATGGCTGGGAAAGCACAAAGAAGAGTCTGGTCAGCATCCACCTGCATTTCAACCATTATTCTCAGGCAAGCCTTCTAATAACAGTACTAAATGGTACTAAATCTTGACATGAGAAGGGGACGTAAGATTTACATAACATGGAAAAATAATAACAAATGAGAAAAGAGCCTGTAATGAAGAAGGTAGATAAAAGAAAGTAACCAAAAACTATTTTTTAATTGCTCTGAAGAGTGGCAGAGGTGAAAGAGGTGTGGGCAAGAACAGCACAGCAATTTTAAACACAAAGAAGACAAGTTCACAGTTTAGATGGTGAGTGAGTAAAGGACAGGACTCGGTTAAAGAAATTACTTCACAGACATATTTTTAAAGAAAAGAAGGTTGAAAAATCAAGAGCTTATAAATTATAAATAAAAGTGTTGATGGAAGAGAAATGAGTAATTCTGAAGGTGGAATAGATGGTGGGGTGGGGAGCAACTAAATGGAGAAAAAAAAATGTAAATAAACTGAAGGTCCCATTTAAGAGTTAAAGTTGGATTATCACAAGGCCCATTAACTGGTCTCCTTGCTGCGTCCGTGGCTCCTTTATCTATTCTCCACAATAGCCAGTAATCTTATTAAAAGTCAGCTATCAAAAAAAAAAAAAATGTCAGCTCTCAACCCCGGCTCATAATCCTCCCAACAACTTCCCATCCTACTCAGACTAGAAAACAAAACTCTTATGATGGCCTCCAACGACTGCCACTATAGGCTTTCTGCTCCCTCTCTATTATTGCTATTATTCTCCTCTTACTCTACCCCGGTTTCATTTGCTCCTTGCTAGAATACCCCAAGCCTTTGCACTAGCTAATCCTGCCTGGATGCTCTTCCCCACCAGCCCTTTACATGACTGACTCCCTCATCTCTTTCTAGTCTCTGCCCAAATGACACCTTCCAGAGGAAACTTTTCTTACCCACTCCATTTAAAATTGCAATATTCCCTCCCACACTTATCACTGTATGACATCCTAGACATAATTTACTTGTATATTTATATGCGACTTCCCTGCCCTCATCCCACTAAGGAATCTTCACAGCATTTGTCTGTTTTTACTGTTTTGTTCACTGCTATAACCCCAGTGCCTAAAAGACACCCAGCACTTGGCACACAGTAGATACTCAGTATTTACTGAGTGAAAGTCAGGTGATTTAATCAAGGACAGAAGTGAAAGGAGAAACATAATAAATTCAAATGCATGCAGACCAGGTTAGGACTAGGCACTGCTATAAATTAGTGTGGGATTACAATCATCAAGGGGAAAAAATCTGCAGATCAAAACTAGATGAAGACACTTCATCACTAAGAAAGAAGAGAGAAGAAAGAGCTGGTGAACAGGCAGAAAAAAGAGGTGTGGAAAGAGAACAAATCTTAAAATCTAAAGAGAGGGAAAGCTAGGAGTCAGAGAAAAGGAAAAAGAAACAGAAAAATAAGTGTGTTGCAGGCAAGACAATTCTTGTTACCATTACTTAGTAGCTGTTCACAATAAAGCCCAATTTCATATCCCACTCAACCCTTAAAAGGAGAGCCAAGATGACAGGTGAGAATACTCCCTCCCCAAGGTGAGGGAAGAGTCCTTCATGGGGACGGGCCCCCCTCTTGACCATGGGTACAAATACATTAAAACAATTCATTTACCTATAATTTTAAAAGAATGATTCTAAATATAGGTACCTGTTGTTGAAGCTGAAGCGTCTCCCTTTTGTTTCTGGAGCTGTGAAGCAGGCTGTTTAGATTCTTTCATTGCCTCAGATACACTAGAGGTTTTTAGTGGACCAGACTGAATCTTGGAAATGAAAAACATTTAACATTTCAGATATGACAGTGTTCTTAAAAACAGGCAGCACAAAGTATCTTGTATTATTTTAAAAGTCAAGTTTTTCAGGCTTTTAACATAAAGGTATCAACAATTTACAACAATGTATTTTATTTTTTAATTTTTTTTAAGCTTCTTTATTGGAGTATAATTGCTTTACAACGGTGTGTTAGTTTTCGCTGTATGACAAAGTGAATCAGCTACATATAAACATATATCCCCATATCCCCTCCCTCTTGCGTCTCCCTCCCACCCTCCCTATCCCACCTCTCTAGATGGTCACAAAGCACCAAGCTGATCTCCCTGTGCTATGCGGCTGCTTCCCACTAGCTATCTATTTTACATTTGGTAGTGTATATATGTCCATGCCGCTCTCTCACTTCGTCCCAGCTTACCCTTCCCCCTCCCCGGGTTCTCAAGTCCATTCTCTACGTCTGCGTCTTTATTGCTGTCCTGCCCCTAGGTTGATCAGAACCATTTTTTTTTTAAGATTCCATGTATATGTGTTAGCATACGGTATTTGTTTCTCTCTTTCTGACTTACTTCACCATGTATGACAGACTCTAGGTCCATCCACTTCACTACAAATAACTCAATTTCCTTTCTTTTTATGGCTGAGTAATATTCCATTGTATATATGTGCCAAAACAATGTGTTTTATTAACCATAGTAAGAGAAGCCATCGTACTAGAAAAACGCAGTCCAAAAATGTCATTCCAAATGACCAGTCTATATTTTAATAGTAACAAAGACTTCTCTTAGGGCAACTAATAAAGTACATGATATATGACCTTCCCTTTAAACACCATTCCTTTTATATATACAACACTGAGAAGGCTATTTCCATTCGCATTCTAAATCCAGTTATGGTGTCTTCTAAATAAATTCAGTTAAAAACAAATGTTTTTTTAGAAGGCTCTGAGTAAAAATGAAAATTCATCTTTTTTCTCTCTAATCTCCAAGATTCCCATACCTGCACGCTAAGATATATGATCTAATTGTGAGTAATGCCTGTTTTTCTCTTTCTCAATAACCACCTGCCTTAAGTTTAAGGCACCACTCATTAACAGGACTGCCAGGTGATGTGCCACAGAAAATTACTGAGTAACAGAAATATTTTCATTCACCACCTATGCTGTCCCCTTTTTTGCCAGAACTTGGCAGTGGGACTCAGATATCCCTAAGATGTCTACTCAAACATAATAGAAATGGTTCTGAATTTTGTCACTACCAGAAATCAGAAATATATCCATTTTCGGGCTTCCCTGGTGGCGCAGTGGTTAAGAGTCCGCCTGCCGATGCAGGGGACACGGGTTCGTGCCCCGGTCCGGGAAGATCCCACATGCTGCGGAGCGGCTGGGCCCATGAGCCATGGCTGCTAAGCCTGCGCGTCCAGAGCCTATGCTCCGCAACGGGAGAGGCCACAACAGTGAGAGGCCCGCATACCGCAAAAAAAAAAAAAAAAAAGAAATATATCCATTTTCTTATTATTAAAATTTTGTTATTTTTTAACTCATGAAATGCATGCTCACTATATAACAAGCAAAATAACATACATCAAGATACATCATTGTTTTAGTTTGCCCCTTCATTGCTCCTTCCAGCACTCTCAGGGAGCCACTGCTAATGCCCTGAAATCTATCCTTCCACCCATGAGCTCAGGTATATATACATATACAATTTTTCATTTCTTTAAACAAACTAAAATAGTTAATTTTATATTATACAAATTATCATGTAACCCTTTTTTCATTTAACAACATATTATGGACATTTGCTTCTGGTCAAGAAATTCTTTTTAGTTGAATAATATTCTAATTTAATTGTATATCCTAATGGAGTGGCAAATCCCATAATTTGGTCAATTACTCCCCTACTTATGGACATTCAAGTTGTTTCCTGATTTTTGTTAAGCATTCTTGTCCACAGACAACTGAAAAGCACTAGAGTGTGCTGTCTGCAGGATAGTTGCCAGAAGAGGGAGTGCTGGGTCAGAGGGCTTGTATATTTTTAAGACATTACCACTTTCACATAAGGTTCTGGCAACTCACACTTCTCACAACAAATGTGTGTGTATGTGTTTGTGTATAAATACGGCGTATTTCCAGACTCCGTTGTTCTGTTCCTCTAATTTCTATTCCTATGTCAAAACCTTATTGTTTGATGAAAGTAGGATTGTAACAGTCAGTATCTGGAAAAGCAAGTGACCTCTGACCCCCTACCCCAACACTTTTTAAAAATGTCCTTGACTAGTCTTATACATTACTTATTCCTCCACATGAACTTTAAAATCATCTTGTCTGGTTCTTCACCCTCTGGAAAAATCAATTAGAATTCATATCAGATGTCTGTGTGTGTACTTATGTACATATACACACATATCATAAAAACATTATTTCTCTCAAATATATACATATTTAAGAGAGATTTGAGAGAAATGCATATATTTAAGAGAAATGACATTTTTATATTACATCCCATCCAGGAACATAACATTTGTCACCATTTAGACAGGTCTTATTCTATGTCCATCAAAAAGATTTTAGGTTTATCTTCTCTCAGTATTTACTGTCTATGCATAAATAACCATGTTGACACTAAAAGGGTTACCATGAAATAAAATGCATAGTTTCTAAAAGAAACAAGTTTGTAAGAAAGCACAACAGTATAGAGTGCTGAATAAATGGTACAAATTAAAAAATAAAAACAATAATTGCTATTGGAATTCAGCTGTGTAGTGAAAGATGCAGGCCTTGAAGAGAACACTGAAAGACAAAAGAAAGGAAGTCACTCTGAGTAGAAGACAAACATGAGAAGAGTTGTACATATGGAAAGGATCACTCTTTAGTTCTCTAGTTTACCAAGGACCTTGGAAGAATGCCTGGTACATAATAAGCACTTGATTGACATTTGAGTAAATGAATGAATGAAAAGCACAAGGCATATTTGTAAGGTAAACAAGTATGAAACTAAGTATTTATGAGCAGGACCATACAGAGATAAGACTGGAAATGTAAATGAGAGCCAGAATGCCAAGGGTACTAAATGTCAACCTAAGAACCAGCAAAAGTCATAAACTACAGAAATAAAGGAACCAACAGCCAGCTCCTAGGTTAACATTTAACCTCCTGGCTTCACTTTCCTTATTCAGAACATGAGACAATCTCTCTTCTGTCTTTAAAACAATAGGAATCAAAGTTCTTGATTAAGTGATATGATGAAAATATCATGAAAACATCACAGCACTTATTCTAGAAGATTCTCTGATACTGATATAAGGATGGCCTAGATCATGTTAGGAAGAGAGACTGGGGGGTTGGAGACTGGGAGGAAGTGGGAAAGGCTGTGTGTCAGGGGAGAGGAACAGGGCTAATTTAAATACAAAGTGATAAAGGTCAGAAATGAGATAAAGATGGTGGAAAGAAAACAATAAACATTAGAGATCTAACAAGATAGGATAGCTAGGACTTCCCTGGTGGCCCACTGGTTGAGAACCCGCCTGCCAACGCAGGGGACACAGGTTTAAGCCCTGGTCCAGGAAGATCCCACATGCCGCGGAGCAACTAAGCCCGTGTGCCACAACTACTGAGCCTGCGCTCTACAGCCCGCGAGCCACAACTACTGAAGCCCACGCACCTACAGCCCGTGCTCCACAACAAGAGAAGCCACTGCAATGAGAAGCCCGCACCACAACGAAGAGTAGCCTCCACCTGCCGCAAGCAGAGAAAGCCCATGCGCAGCTACGAAGACCCAGTGCAGCCAAAAATAAATTAAATAAATAAATGAATGAATTAAAAAAAAAAGAAATGAATGACATTAAAAAAAAAAAGATAGGATAGCTACAAAATATGGGCAGCTGTGAGGATGAATCCAAGAATTCTAACTGAGCTACTTGACAGCGTGGTACAATCTTTAATACATAAAAAGCAAATCAGGAAGAGCGCAAGTTTTGAGGTGGTGGAGTACAGACATGCAAAGTTCACAAGTGGCAATGTTCAGCAGGGTAGGGAAAGTGGGGCAAGAAGAGGCCAAGGCTATTTAGAATGACACCTGAAGTCATGTCAAGGGAGAAAAGAACACTACTCTGAACTGTTCAGCCTGACTGTATGCTCCTGAAATTGCTTCCAGCTCTTTCTCCCAGGTCTTGGAGCTTAAAATAGGCCCAGGACTTTAGAATGAAGCCCTAGGATTCTGCTCCTCGACTACTGAAGCTGCAACACTACCTCCCTCAGCCCACGTGGACATTTTAAAGTTCAGATGGAAGAATAAATGCTGTAGAAGACCAAGAACATGTTGAGTCATTTGGGGTGGAGGTGAGAGAAGTCAGAGGACACCTGCTTTTCCACATAGTAACTCTGTCAAAGGATTGGTCTCGAGACCATGTTAGATACTGCAGAACAGACGTCTACCCAGTTTCTAATAAAGAACTGGTCAGCCATGTCCAGCCTCACAGCATAAAGAAATATCCAATACCAAAGCAGCAAAAATTCATGCTCTCTTTTATACATTTTTTTCAAGCACCCGTTTGAAAGAGGAAATACGTTAACATGTTTAAAAAAAATTTGTAAGCCTAATGGGGGAAAAAGGGTGAAACTGAAGAATATGCACAAAGTTCCAGGAATACGAGAAGGTATTCCCGTCACAGAATCGGCATGTACCTGAAAATTCTGTGGCTGTTTTGAGGTCTAAAAGGAGCCATTACTAACTATGACATGTGGGTCCTGTGTCATGGCCATTCTACGTTTATGTTTTTAGTCTTCTAAGTCAGAGTTTGAAGGCTGCAATGCTGTAGGCTGACACAGAACCCCCTCCATCCACAGGGCAGCTGGGGTTACTTCTGCCCGAGCTGCCCCTTCCATTTAGCCTTGTGTGCCACATAATTATTTTCTATACGATGTGGACTAAAGGAGAGCACTTATGGGACTCCAAAGGGATAAAAATCCAGCTCTACGTAATATTACTTCAATTTTTTAAAAAATGAAAACATATACCCGGCAAAATATTTTCAAGATGAAAACAACCTGCTTTTCAAAGTATTCTCTAGGATAAGCTGAAATTGTGCTTAAAACTCTTACCGGCTTCTTTGGCAATGGAACAGTATACGGTGGGGAACCAAGAACCATCTCAAAGAGCTTGTCTGAGTAAGGTATGGTTTTCTCTACATTTTTCCGGAAATGGGAATCCCATTTGGCATACAGGATAGTGCCACCGATACCGCCACCAACAAACAAGATGCCAGCTCCAGCAATTTTGCTAGGAGACAACCTAAGTGAAAGAAACAGGAAACACATTTTTATTTTTTGGCTCTCCTAAACCTACTTCCTTAGACTAATGTAAGAGTCTCAAAGACCTCAAGCCTCTATTTCTCTACCACGGATTCAGATCACAGCAGCCCAGTTTATCACCACAGCTGCACATCACCTTTCCCTGATTTGTTTTTTAATATGTTCACAACAAAAAATAATATTTCTTTATGGATAATTTTTTAACACAGTAATATCTAGGATAGGAAGAATGAAGCAATCTTCCCTCTAACACTTAAAACTTAGCATGTTCAGGGACTTCCCTGGCGGTCCAGTGGTTAAGAATCCGCCTTCCAATGCAGGGGGTGCAGGTTTGATCCCTGATCAGGGAGCTAAGATCCCACATGCCTCCTAGACTTTAAAAATGGTCCACATCAAAAAAAAAAACAAACCTTGGCATGTTCACAATCATGAGGCTTCCTTTGAACCCAAAAAACAAGTATCACTAATTTTCAACAGTCCTCTCCCTTAAACATTTCCATAAATACAATAAAACAAATGTCAAGTAGAACAAATACTTTTAAAGTTCCAACGTGCTGAGTTCTGGATGTATATCTATTTGCCATAAAGGGGTGGGGGGGGGGTCTACCTTGGATGCCATCCAGTCACCAAAGAACCAAAAGGAGCACCCTGACAAATTTTCGCCTACAAATAATGCTCCAAAGATATTATGGCAAAGCTCCAGTGTTTGTACCCCTTAAAAAAAAAAGATTTTATGCAAACATTCTCATATCCAAAGAACGAACACACACACACGCCCCTCAGCATACAGTTAAAAGCCTATTTATTTACAGGGAGACATGCTACATACCGAGAACCGCCTGGAGTGGAGTATCTACGGCATGGTCGCAATGGACGGAGTACAAACCTCCCACAAAGACAACTCTAGAGAAGAAGGAAAAAACACCACAACCAATAGAGTTATAAGAATCTGGGAGGACTTTAGGGTTGGGAACTCAGTAGCAGTACTTTTACTACCAATACAAACGTCTTCATTAAACAAAAATTTATTTTACTTTCAGAAGCCAACTTACCTTACCATGAAACATATTTACAAACCCTTAAAAACAGTGATGCTTCCTACGCCCCAAAGGCTCATATAAAACGACTTTTAAGATTTCAAAAAACAGGGACTATGAGACCATGATCAATTAGCATTTTTTTATATTGAGGTACAGTTGATGTATGGTGTAAGTTTCAGGTGCACAACATAGTGATTCACATTTTTAAAGGTTATATTCTATTTATAGTTATTATAAAATACTGGCTATACTTCCTGTGTTGTACAATATAGCCTTGTAGCTTATTTATTTTACAAATGGCAGTTTGTATCTCTTAATCCCCTACCCCCGTCTTGCCTCTCCCCACTTCCCTCTCCCCACTGATAAGCACTGATTTGTTCTCTATATCTGTGAGTCTGTTTCTGTTATATTCACTAGTTTGTTGTATTTTTTAGATTCCACGTATAAGTGATATCATACAGTACTTGTCTTTGTCTAATTTATTTCACTTACCATAATGTCCTCCGAGTCCATCCATGTTGCTCAAATGGCAAAATTTCATTCCTGTTTATGGCTGAGTAGTATTCCATTTTATACACTCACACACACAGACACACACAGACACACACACACCTTCTTCATCTGTTGGTGGACACTTAGGTTGCTTCCATCTCTTGGCTATTGTAAATACTGCTGCTATAACACTGGGGTGCCAATTAGCACTTTTAATGTTATGTATGCTAATTATTTCTTAGAGACGATTTGCCATGTTTTCTTTTTTATAAATTTATTTATTCATCTAAATCTCAAAGTTCATTTTGGTTTCTCCTAATATATAATCAGACTAAAAGTCAATAATTTTAAGAAAAAAAACTAAGTTTACTAATGTCATAAATGTTCATGTAAATACTTATCTCCCTATAAGTTGTCTACCTTTACACAAAAGCAAATGATCAAGACAATGCTGTGTGATTTGTTTTAATCAAAGTAAAGCACATAACATCAAACGTTTCTTAACAAAATGTAGATCCCTTAAATAAAAGAAACAAATGGGCATCTAAATACTATTTGGGGAGGCTTTTGATAAACCTAAGGCCATGCATAGCTATCAATTAGAAATTTCAAACTTATTGTATCCAGAAATAAAATCTTTTTTTATACCAAGTAGGAAATCAAACAGCAGCAAGGGAAAAAAAAATGCTTTCTCTAGGTTCCTTGATGAAACTGCATCTAAGGAGTAACAGAAAAACACAAACTTTCTTTTAAAAGTATCTTAAATTTTAAGAAAATATATCACATGATCAGAGAGCACATGAAATTACTCTAGAATTATAGTTGCATTTACATTCTATTTGCCAAAGCCTAGAGGTAAACATCAAATTAACATATTAATACATTTGGGGGAGGAAAAACTGTATGTTTTACAACGTGTAAAGCAGCTATAATTGGTATTTTAAAAGTATTTCAATTATTACCTTTAGTGTAGAATTCTCAACTGAAATTACAAGAAAAGGGTGTTTTCCTACTGTTCTATAAAGCAGGTAGCATGAAATTTCAAACAGAATTGCATCTACTTTCATATATCAACAACTCCATTTTGTTCACTTAGGGATGAAATATTAGGAAACCATTAAAGTTGTGTTTTGTTTAAGAAAGCATTTTTTTACCTCAATGGGTATAAAAAGGTATGAGTCAAAAATGAAGGCACTGTTAACGGCGGACAATTAGCTAATTGGAACGTCAAGCAGCAAACATAATAATGGATCCTTGATTCTGTGTAATACAGAGCCAGATTCAACACTAGAGTCTGAGAACACCCTAATTCACAGCAATATATACTTTTTAACCTGCTCCTTTATCCATCTTCTACTTTTACCCTGCCCCTCTTCCCTCCCTTTGACAGATATATTTGATGTGATTGTAAGTTTACAGTTCCTAGCATTAAGTAAATTTAAAATCTGAAATTCAAAATCAAAATGTTTAGTTACATACAGAGTGAAGTCTCCCTCATGCTTCTGTCTTCCAGCCACTTAGATTCCCTCTCCATAGGCAACCAATGCTATCTGTTTCTTATATATTCAGATAGTTTGTGACGGAGAAGTCCGGGCACGCCCCCTTTACACAAATGATACCATAACATACACCCAGTCCTGTACTAAAGTTCACTCAACAATATACACTTGAGCTCATTCTATATCAGCACATGAAAATCTTCCTACTGGATTTGAGTGATTCTGTACTCCACTGTATGGTTGGTTGTACGGCTGTTAGCATAACTGATGCCATCTTAGGCCCATACAGTTCCTCCTGTCCTTCCACAGACCCTGCCCAGGATGGTACTGTGTGGTAAATCGCTTCTCTGTCATCAAAGGCTTTGTAGTTAATAGATATTGTTTAATAATCATTAGGACCAGGGGGCCTCTACGCTCTGTTAGTCCCCAAACATTGAAGACCTTTGCTGACGTATTCCCCTACCCATGAGACCCGTTACCCACTCAATCATCTTGACTTAGGAATGCACGTCCTGTTCCCAAGCACGTACCCCTGTACTCTAGGTTAACTATAAAATCGTCCCAATAGCCCCTCAGACATGCGGAGTGCAGTTGTGAACGCTTCTGGATCATTGCCTGCTGGATCCCACCCTGTAAGTTACCCTATAATAAACTGATCTGTTGATTATGTGGAGCTGTCTGCCTTGTGTTTTGGTCTCAAGACGCTCTCAGTTTGGTGGGTACATTTCATTCCCTCTGGCCTCCAACAGTTGTCACTTAATATATTTAACCAGCCTCTTTTTGATGGTGACTGAGGTTTTGTTTAAATTTTTATTATAATAAACAATGAGAAACATACATCATTTGGGGTCAATTCCTAAAAGTATTCCTAAAAGTAAAATCTGAAATGTTGGTAAATATTGCTGTATTAGGGGCGTCCCTAGTGGCACAGTGGTTAAGAGTCCGCCTGCCAGTGCAGGGGATGGGGGTTCCCACAGCCTCTCCAACAGCCTTGCAGTGCAGTTTTAATCACAGTTTCCTTTGTTATGACTGTGCATCTTTTAATATATTTATTACCTATTTTACTTCCTTTTCTATGAACTGTCAGTGTATCCTCTGACCACTTTTAAATAAGATTGATCATCTTCATGTTCTAAGTGTTCTTTACATACAAAGAAAAATTAGCCATGTCCCTGCTACTTGCAAATGGTTTTATCCAGTTTGTGATACTTTTATAGCCAAAAGTGTCCATCTTTTATGATTTCCGGGTTTTCTCCTATTCTTCGAAAGTCACCCTCTGATGATAAAATAAGTCTTCCATGGTATTACTCTCATGGTTTCATCTTTTTTATATTTAAATCTTTGAATCCAGTGTAAAGTATATGGCATGGATTCAACTTTATTTTTTCTTAAATGTCTATTCAGTTGTCCCTAAATCGTAGACTGAATAATCCATTTTTTCCCCAACAATTTGAAATGCCACCTTAAAATATACTCAATTCCTTGATGCACTTAGATTTCCTAATTTGTTCCACTGTTCCACCTATTCACACACTTCTATTCATAGACTAACCCCACAATGTTTTAACTACTGCATCTTAGAATTAGGTTTTAACCTGGTAGAGCTAGTCCTCTCTTCTAGTACTATTCTTTTTCAGAATTTTTCTGGATATTCTTGCTTTTGCTTTTGTTTTTGAAAGCTGAGCTTTGAATTAAACAATTGTAAAAATGCGCCAACTGTAATATGCACCCTGATTTAAGAAGGGATAAAACGTGAAAAAATTTATCTTTTATGACCAAAACATAGTAGCAATAAAAGGTTTCACACTTGGGACTTCCCTGGTGGCGCAGTGGTTAAGAATCCGCCTGCCAATGCAAGGAACATGGGTCTGATCCCTGGTCCAGAAAGATCCCACATGCGGCGGAGCAACTAAGCCCATGTGCCACAACTACTGAGCCTGTGCTCTAGAGCCCGTGAGCCACAACTACTGAGCCCACGCGCTGCAACTACTGAAGCCCGCACACCTAGAGCCCACGCTCCGCAACAAGAGAAGGCACCACAATGAGAAGCCTGTGCACCACAACAAAGAGTAGCCTCCGCTCGCCGCAACTAGAGAAAGCCCACGCACAGCAATGAAGACCCGACGTAGCCGAAAAATGAATTTAAAAAAAGTTTCATACTTCTGTACAAAAAAAAGAAAATTGATTGTATCCTGAGGCAAATAAACAGGTTTTTTATCTGAAATAGTGGCTCCTGGTTTAAAAAATTTAAGTATCCTATTCATTAGGCTACCATCATAGTCTATGTTGCATTTCATATTCCAAACAGAGCTTTAAGAGTCAAAATACTTAAGTTTTTCATGGTTTTATCACCCAAGTATGAATCCCTAGATACAAAGTTTAGTCTTGCCTATTAAAAAAATATGGGTATCTTCTAAGTCTATTAATCCATAGGTCTTTTACTCTATAGGTGTTCCCTCCAGTAATTATTCTGTTGAAGAAATCTGTTTGTTCAACCTGCAGAATTTTCCACAGACTGGATTTTGTTCAAGGTGCAATTTAACACGTTCCTGTCCTCTGTATTTCCTGCAAGCTGGAGCTGGAACCAGACACTTGATCAGACTCAGGTTTACTCTCTTTGGCAAGACTTTAGGGGGTGGTGTTTTCTTTCATCGGGAGGTACACAACATCTGCTTGCCTCTCTTTTTGTGCTGTTATCAATTGTGCTGATGTACAATGTCTAGATCCATTAATTTATTGGAAGTTGCAAAAAGTGGTCTCTAATTCTATTTTTCATTTATAATTTGACGTATTTTATAGAGATGCTTCCCCTCATCTACAATTTGATTACTCAATAGTACAGTTCACAGAGGAAAGGAGGATAAATGGTTGATTCTTTTTATCCTTTTATCCAGTTATCCTCTGATGATGAACAATTGTGCGGTTTTTTGGTTTTCATTTATTAATTGTGACAGATTGTATTTTCCAAAAACTGCTATAGTTCACAGCTCACATGCTTTTCTAGAACCTTGCCACTTCCCCAGAACCTTGCAAGCTCATGAGACCCCAAGAACCTCCTAATGGAACCTCCTTAGAAATGAAAGATATTTACTTATATGTTATTTCCTTATAAGTATATACAATACAATTTTTATCTGTATAATAATAAATATTATTTACCATAAAAGAATAAATAAAGACTAGGTTTGGGGTGATCTGTTTTACAGCTATAACCAAACAGATGCTTGTACCTGGAAATAGGGTGCTACTATAAAACATAAAGCACGTGTTAATGACTTTGGGACTGGGGGGTGGGGAGTGAAAGTTGGAAGGGCCTTGAGGAGACTGTTAGCAGAAGCCTAATGGCCTTCACAGAAGCTGTCTTGGTGAGGGCTTAAGAAAAGTGAGAAAAATATTTTTGGAACCTGGAGGAAAAAGGGATCTTTGTATGTAGTGGCAGAAGTTTATCAAAATTGTCACCCGTGGTAAGACGTGGAAAATAGAAAATTAGGTATAGCTATACCTAATGAACTGATGGATTTAGCTAAAGACAGTACTAAGCAGAACGTTCACAAGTGCCAACTGCTTCCTTTTAGCAGAGTATGATAAGGATAGCACCAAGCTTCTGAAAGACAAACAAACCGAAAAAAACTGTTTAGCTTTCAAGCAAAATTTGAAGGAAATATAAAGGAGCTAGTAAAAAAAAAAAAAAAGGAGCTAGTACTTGGTGGGTTAAAAAATAAGACTGTTTCTCATTCTCAGCCTCTCCAGTTAGCAACGATCCTTTAAGACCTCAGAAAGATCTCAGGAGGTGCTCCTCACAGAACTTTTTATACTGAGAAAAGGCCCACTAAGGACCTTATGAGTATGCATCCCATATTCTTTTTATTAAACAACAGGGCAACTGAGAATCTTAGGGGTTTGAGACCACAGCAGCCTCACAGGGAGCCCAAAATTGGAGAAGAGCTTATTCTGATCAGATTTGTGGGTGTGGCTCTTGTCTAATGGAGAACACCCCAGTAAGACCCACAAGAAACCCACAGAGTCATTAAGATGAAAAACAGGCCGGCCTGGATTTAAAGGTGAAGAGTATAAAACAAATAGAGGTTTTGGGCCTCTAGAACCTCTACAGACAGAAAGCAGTCTGAGAAAACGATTCAGCTGCCAACAGGCGACACATCTGGAAAAGGAAGGATGGGGCTTCCCTGGTAGTGCAGTGGTTAAGAATCCACCTGCCGATGCAGGAGACATGGGCTCGAGCCCTGGTCTGGGAAGATCCCACATGCCGTGGAGCAACTAAGCCCGTGCACCACAACTACTGAGCCTGCGCTCTAGAGCCCGCGAGCCACAACTACTGAGCCCACGTGCTGCAACTACTGAGCCCGCGCGCCTAGAGCCCGTGCTCCGCAACAAGAGAAGCCACCACAATGAGAAGCCCGCGCACAGCAACCAAGATCCAGCACAGCCAAAAATAAATAAATTAATTAATAAAAAGAAAAGGAAGGATGATTCAAAGGGTGAAACCTGAAGCCCAGAGGGTAGAACCAAGAGCTATGGAGAGGGACTTCCCTGGCGGAGCAGTGGTTAATACTAAGCGCTTCCACGGCAGGGGGCTCGGGTTTGGGGAACTAAGATCCTACATGCGGCGCAGTGCAGCCAAAAAAAAAAGAGCTATGGAGAAACATTCCCAAGCAAGAAAACTAAGTCCTAATTAAGCAAGCAGCAACATGTGTCAGTTGGATTTGACATTTGTTATGAACAGTGACTGCTGTGTGCCTCTTTGGAAGGGAGTGTCACACTATATTGTGTGTAGGGTATATGGGGAACAGATAACTTGTCTCTTTAGTTCACAGGTCTTTAGACTGAAAGGAAAAGCACTTAAGGAACTGTACCCAACAGATCACATTCAAGATGTCTTACCTGCAAAGGGATCTGACTTGATGGCAAGATCCTGGTCCGTTAGTCTAAGCCTGATGCTGTGATGGGATGAGGTTTTGGAGGGTTATGAGGAAGGCTGTGAATGTATTTACATGTGGGAGGAATGCAAGTTGTCATGGCTACAAGGCAGACTGTATTGTCCAAAACTGACTACAACAATATTTCCTGTAACACATGCTCTTCCAGAAACTTGCTACTCCTCCAGCAAACTGAGCCCTTCCCTGGAACAAGGGCATGCGTTAGTTACTAATTTACTAATAGAGGGCAGTGAAAGTGAGGCTCTGTGACTTCTGAGACCAAGACATAAAGGGGATACAGTTTCTGCCTGGCTCTGCCCCTCATCACACTTGCTCTTGGAACACAGCCGCCAAACTGGGAGGAAACCCAGACACACATGTAGGTGTTCCAGCCAACAGACCCACTGAGGTCTCTCAGCTGCAGCCAGTATCAGCTGTCAGACACGGGAGTGAGGAAGCCTTTGAGATGACTCTAGCCCCAGCCACGGCCTGACTACAACCTCACGAGGGACACAAAATGCCCAGCTGAGGCCAGAAACCCCCAGAACTGAGGGAGGCAGTCAATAAATCTTTTACCCCAAGCTCAAGGTGCCTTAGCAAACCAAAACAGGAGGCAACTCATGGATTTAAACACTTGTGATGAACTTAAACCAGTTGCAACTGTTATCCTTTTGAAAACTCAAATTGTCCCATTTCTGGCTAATGGATGCTACTTCAAGTTTATTATATATTATTTTATATTACTTTAATTATATATATATATTTAAGTCTAGCTCTGTATATATCAGGCCATCTGCAACTGCCTGGTGTTGAGTGTTTTGTTTTGTTTTTTTCTCTGTGCGGTAAAAATCGCTTATAAAATTCACCATTTTAAAGTGTACGTTTCAGAGGCATTTAGTACATCCACAATGCTGTGCAACCATCGCCGTTACCTAGCTCCGGAACAGTTTCATCACTCCAAAAGTAAACTCCTGTACCAACTAAGCAGTCTCCCCATTTTCCCTTCTCCCCAGCTCCTGTCAGCCACTATCTACTTTCTGGCTCTACATTGGCAGGTGGATTCTTAACCACTGCACCACCAGGGAAGCCCCAAAACATTTTTTAATTTTGTGAAATCCAATTTATCTTGTGTCTTTTGGTGTCACGTGTAAGAAACCACTTCCAAATCCAAAGTCTACCTTCAGAACCCTCTTTCTTAAGCACCAAACTAAACTCTCTTTATTTATATAAACTGAACGTCCTAACTTTAACACACAAAATACTGGACACTTCTTAGTTCTGGAATACCTTTTTATTAATAATAACCAACAATGTAGAAAAGACAATACTGTTTCAAAACAATTTGCCTTGACATATAGCCTTGTAATAAATGTTATAAGGTTAGCATTGCTGCTTCCAACCTATAGAAACATGATTTTAACAAACAAAACCCCAAAAAGCAAGTTAAAACACACAATTCCCATGTAATGTTCTTGCAAAGACCACTTATTCCTTAGCTCTTCCAAATTAAAGTGAACATATAAAAAGAAACCACAATCCTGGAAACAGAGACTATAATACAAGTCCCCTCATGTGAACCCTATCTGGAGGTTGCAGGTTTCCCTTCTAGATGTGGCCGTTTGCTGTAACTGACATTTCGGTTTTGAGATTTGTAATAAGGATTCCTCCCACACAAACAAAAGGTATCCCGAAGTTAATGGCAAGTTCTACATTTAAATTACAGATTAATATCCAACAACTCTTTCTATAGTTGACTAAAAATATTTTATAGGAATCATGCATTAAGGTTAAAAATATATCACATACACAAATCCAATTAAGTTTGGCATGAAAGCAGTATTATTTCCCAGTAAAAACATATTCTATAGGAGAAAAAGTGCTTTTCAGTTATGACAAGGAAATAGCAGACATTCATCAGTATGGCAAAAGCAGGAAGGTGATATTTCTCTAGTTTTCTCTGCATATATGTGTGAAAATATATATTACCTATATACTCTCAATCTTCTGTTCTAAGTTATGATGTAAAATGTATTTCAAAATGGTTTGAAAGCAATTGGTCCAGAGAAATGAAAATGAAGAATAATAAAAAAGGATTCTAGACTTCCCTGGTGGCGCAGTGGTTAAGAATCTGCCTGCCAATTCAAGAGATATGGGTTCCAGCCGTGGCTGGGAAGATCCCACATGCCGCAGAGTAATTAAGCCCCCGAGCCACAACTACTGAGCCCGCGTGCCACAAATACTGAAGCCCAAGCACCTAGAGCCTGTGCTCCGTAACAAGAGAATCCACTGTAATGACAAGCCCACGCACCACAACGAAGAGCAGCCCCTGCTCGCTGCAACTAGAGAAAAGCCTGTGCGCAGCAATGAAGACCCAACACAGCCAAAAATTAAAACAATAAATTTATTTTTTAAAAAAAGGATTCTAATATGCATAGAAGCAAACAGGCTGCATCATATACTAAACTACTTTCTACCACGTGTGCCTCACTACCTACATCTATTATTGAGTAACAGTGTTTTATAACCCTAATGAAAAGAAAGAATTCCAGAAGATGACAGCTAAAAATGTCCACACACAAGTTCAGTCCTAAATTAGCCCTGATATCAAACTTGGTCTTAGTTAAATAAGCTAGCTTAGTCAACCCTCAAAAATAATGTTTCTTTCGCTTTTTCAAAATTATAAGCAGATAAGATCAATGCACGTGCAGATGACCACTCCCAAATTTGTAGTCTGGGAGAGGGCCAGGCTAGGCTGAAAGCCCAGGTCCTCCAAACCCAAGGCCCACCTCAAAAAAGGTTGGGCCTGGCCATGCAGTCTTGGGACTAAAAGAAGACAGATGGTGTTAGGTCTGGGAAGTAAAGTGAGGAAGAATCAGAGCTCTGAAGCTCATTTCTGGGAAAGAAAGAAAGAGCAATTCATTTCTGCTGAATACCCACATGTAAGGAATTTAAGGATGATTAAGTCCACACATTGAGGATAAGCCAGATGCCAGCCGTGATGGTAAATTTTTTATGTCAACTTGGAGGGTGTTTTTGGATGAAATTAACATTTGAATCAATGAACTATGAATAAAACAGGTTGCCTTCCATAATATGGGTGGGCCTCAGACAGTCAATGGAAGACCTGAATAGAACAAAAAGACCAGTCTCCCCAAGCCAAGAGGGAATTCTCCGGCAGAATGCCTTCAGACTGGAACTGCACCATCGGCTCTCCTGGGTCTCCAGTTTGCCAGCCTTCAGACTGAAAATGCACCACAAGCTCCTCTGGGACTGTGCATATCAAGCCTGCCAGCCTCCACAACTGCATGGGCCAATTCCTTATAGTAAATCTTTCTATCTACATGCACATCCTATCTGTTCTGTTTCTCTGGAGAGGTTCTAAAACCTATGGAGGTTTAAGTTTAAGGGAGGTCACATCCACTTGCAGAAATTAAGAAAAATTCACAGAACACATTTATTCTTTCATTCAAACATGTCATTCTTTCATTCAAACAGGTCACAAATGACACATCTTTATTTACTGAGCACCTATTAGGAGCTGGGACTACTGTGAGTACTGATATGGATACAGTCCCTTTCAGGAGGTTCCATTTTAATGTGGAAAATACACAATAAATACACAGTATGTCAGGTGGTGGTAGGGGCTACAAAGTAAAACCAAGTAGGGTAAGGGTAAGTTCAGAGTGATGCAAAGGAGAGAGTGGTCAGAGGTCTGTTTTAGATAGGGAAGGCCTCTCTGAAGGGGAGGTGATAGCTGAGAAAATATCTGAAGGGAGTGAGAGCTAAGCAAAGATGTGTGGGAGAACTTCAGGGTAAACAGCAAATGAAAAGGCCACTGCCTCATGAGAATGAGGCCGAGTAGAAAAATAAGATATGCAAAGAGCCAGATCGTGAAGGGCCCAGGGGGCACGGTAAAGACTTTAGATTTTACTCTGATGAGACGGGATGTCACGGGAGGGCATGACATGGTCTGTATGCTTTTTTAAAGGCCTTTGTTAACAACTAGGTGAAGAACTGACTCTAGGAGGGCAACAGTAAAAGCCAGAAGACATTTAAGAAGATGGTGTGTGGTGTGGGGCTTCCCTGGTGGCGCAGTGGTTGGGAGTCCGCCTGCCGATGCCGGGGACACGAGTTCATACCCCGGTCCAGGAAGACCCCACATGCCGCGGAGCGGCTGGGTCCGTGAGCCATGGCTGCTGAGCCTGTGTGTCCAGAGCCTGTGCTCCACAACGGGAGAGGCCGCGGCAGTGAGAGAGGCCCGTGTACAGCAAAATAAAAAAAGAAGATGGTGTGATGGAGTGGAAAGGATTTTGACAAAATCAAACAAGAATTTAGAAATTTGAGTACAAAGTTCAAAAGCAGAGGCTAGACAATCATCTGCTTAGGGATTAAAATTCTGAGAACTGATGTAATCCCAGTAAGAGAGCATATAAAGAGATGGGACAGTATCATTACATGCCTCTTAGAATGGCCAAAATCCCCAACACTGACCACAACCAAATGCTGGTGAGGCTGTGGAGCAACAAGAACTCTCTTTCACTGCTGCTGGGAATGCAAAACGGTACAGCCATTTTGGAAGATAGAGGGGCAGTTTCTTACAAAACAAAGCATATTCTCACCATATGATCCAGCATATGTGCTCCCTGGTATTTACACAAAGGAGCTGAAAATGTATGTCCACGTAAAAACGTGCACTGAAAAGTTTACTGCATCTTTATTCTTAACTGCCAAACCTTGGAGGCAACCAAGATGTCCTTCAGTAGGTGAATGGATAAATAAACTGTGGTACAGCCAGACAATGGAATATTTTTCAGCACTAAAAAAATGATCCATCAAGCCATAAAAAGACATGGAGGAACCTGAAGTATACTAAGTGAAAGAAACCAATCTGAAAAGGCTACATTCTGTATGATTCCATCTATATGACATTCTGAAAAAAGCAAAACTATGGAGACGGTAAAGAGACTGGTGGTTGCCAGGAGGTGGGGCTGGGCAAGTGATGAATTGGTGGAGCACAGAGGATTTCTAGGACAGTGAAAATACTCTATATGATACCATAGTGATGCATACATACCATCATACATGTGTCTTAATCCACAGAACGTACAACATCAAAAGAGAACGCTAGTGTCAACAACGGATGTTGGGTGATTATGATATGTCAATGTAGGTTCATCAATTGTAACAAATGTAACACTCCGGTGGCAGACGTTAATACAGGGGGAGGCTATGCATCCCACAGGCACAGGGTATATGGGGAATGCCCTCTAGTTTGCTGTGAATCTAAAACTGCTCTGAAATAATGTCTTAAAAGAAAAGAGAAAGGGGGAGAGGGGGAAAGTTCATTGGGGTACCAGAGTTCCTAGAGGTACAAGAAGAAGTCGACTCAACAAAGGAAAATAAAAGAGATGAAGGGTAAAATGGGACCCAAGATACTACATGAGAAGAGCAAAAAGAGTTTCACAACGCAACAGGAGCAAATACTATAGAATGAATGAGGAGATAAGAAGAATAAACCAATGAATTTTTCAAGATAGCAGCTTTAGGAAGGTAAGAAATCTTGGTTGCAGGCTAGAAAAGGGTTCATATTTTAATATGAAGTTTTAACCAGTTTTCTCCTAATTTCCTAATTGGGATCCCATTAAGTGGAAAATATTTTGATAAAGGCAAGGAAGGAAAAAGTAGTTTTGGACTTCAGGGCAGACAGAGACAGATCAGTGACAACCATGATTTAACAAGACTGGGCCTGAAAGGAGAGCTCCGAAAACATACCTCACCAGTTCTGCCCTGAAAGGCAGTTATGCTTCCTCCAACCTCCTAGCCCCACTTGGGCAGTATGATAGGCCAGATTCTAAGTCGGCTTCCATGATCTCTGCCCCCTGCAGTTAAGCCCATGATTAGAGTAGTATGGCAAAAGGGATTTTGCAGATGTAATTAGGTTTCTAATCAGTTGACTTGAACTAATCAAAAGGGAGTTACCCAGGTGGGCCTGGCCTAATCACATAAGCCGTTTAAATCTGGGTCTGGAGATCAGAAACAGGGAAGTTAAGAGAAATTTTGAAGTCTAAGAGACAAGCTCCTGGTAGCCTGCAAGAAAGTAAACATCTGTGTTACAAACTGCCTCTGAGGACCTTGCAGCAAGGAACTTCAGGCAGCCCCCAGGAAGGGTGAGGTGACAGCTAGCAAGAAAACAGGGACTTCAGCCCTACAGCTGCAAGGGACTGAATTCTGCCAACAAACTGAAGGAGCGTAGAAGAGAAGCTCCAAATGAGAACCACAGCAGGGAAAACACTTTGCATCCTTGTGTGAAAACGAGCAGAGAACCCCGACCATTCATGTCCAGAAACACTAAGATAATAAATGTGTTGTTTTAAGCTACTCAATCTGTGGCACCTATTATAAAGCAACAGAAAACTAACACTACCCCGCACTTTCCTACAGAAGAGACTGCTTCTCCTACCCTGGAAACGAAAGGGGAGATAAGCAAACTTGAAAAAAAAAAAGCTTGACTTTTATTTCTAACTCGCTGTGCCCAGGGAGTTTGCTCAATTGCTTGAGTCACAGTACCTGTTTTGCAAATACCACATTTTGCCAAAATACCAATTTTCTTTAAATTGTGAGCAATGGGAATAGGTTTCCTTTTTTAATTTCAGAAAATTACTTTGATAATTATGCAGAAATAAAAATAACTGGGTGTCTGGGCTCCTTGAATGTCTGCCAAAGTCGTCCCAGCACCTGAAGACACAGATCCTCAGGCTAATCTCAGAAATGAGCACAAGGTCATGACGCCTAACCTTCCTCGAGTACCAGGTGTTCGAGCTCCATAAATTACAATCTTTCATTAGCTCAAGAAGTGTTCTCCGCTACGAAAAGAAAGGCAGCCCCTCCTAATTAATTACAATCTTGACCCCCCCCCCCAAAACGCGGACTCTAGCAGTCCAGGCACCTCCTTATTAAGATGCAACAAGCCAAGGCTATGCATGTCCTGCTGGGAACTGCAGTTTTCCGTCGACCTTCAACCACTGGCTGCGCGAAACCTATCAAGCGCCCAACCGGCGACCCGGGCGCCAGCAGCCTCAATTGGTCCTAGACTGGGGCAGCGCGGGGCTGATTGGATGGCATGTCCCCGAAGCCGTGCCTCCCGTCCTACGCCCGCCTCCCCGCCACCTTCTCTTCTCCACGCCCCATCCCTATTCAGCAATAACCCTCAAGTCATTCCAGTCCATCGAACTGCCGAATTAACTGCCTCAAGGGCTCACCCGGGACTCTCGCGATAAGGGCGGCCCTGAGACACGCCTCTGTCCCCAGGCCTAGGCAGAGCCAAAGCCTCCCTTATTTTCCGCCGGCTGCCGGGAGTCAGTTTCACCACGCGCTCTCTCCCGGCGCCCGCGTCCTCACCTGGGCGCTGGAGGTCACGCCGGATAACTGACAGGCTCGCAGCATCTCTGCGGGGCTGACCGCGCTGCAGGTGTAAGTGGGAGCTAGGGCGGCGGTGCAAGTAGGGGAAACCTTGCGTCCGTGCGTGCTTGCGTCCGTGCCGCCTCTCCGCGCCGGGCGTACCGGAAGGGCAGCCAACGCCACTGCGCACGCGCAGCCCCCTCTCGTCCGTGTCCAGGCCGCTGGGAGAGGGTGGGCCCTGCTTAGACGGAAGGGGCGATTTCTCCTTCCGGGTCGCGCTCGGGGCTCTTGGCTGCTACCCCAAGCTCGGGTTACTGGGTGATTGAGGTGGGTAGCAGTGCGTCTGGACCTCGGGCTCTGGTCCGCGCGGAAACCGGGCAGGTGTGACTCCGGAGAATTCAAGCAAGAAAGCATCTCAGCTGTTTCTGTCAGCTGGATATTTCGTAGAAAGGAATGGATTTGCCCAAAGTTACGTAAACAGTGGTGTTGTCTCGGTTTGCGCGTTCTGTTCGTTTGGCAGCCCTTCTTCCGGGAGTCATCCTGCTTGTGGGAGACTGGGTGAAAGAACACTGGGGAGATCTTTGTGCAGAATGTGTCGTTCAGGAATCTAATAAATAGCACAGCAGGAATAGAAACTCTGATTCTTCGGGTTCCACAGCTTCTACTCCTTCATATTAAACCACACCGCTTTCTTCAAGTTTTTATTTTAGAAAGATAATTTTGGTCGCAATCTGTGGGATGGATGGGAAGATGAGGTCAGTGCAGAAACACTGTTCAAAGTATTCCACTGAGTCTGTAATCAAGGTAACACACGTTAAATACTGAACACTGTATTCAATGCTATTAGTACTAATCATGATCTTACCGTCAATATATCGTAGAAACTAAATAACTTGTGTGTCTCTTGCGTTTGCAAAGTACTTTTGAGGGGACTGCGTTCTACTTTGGTGGGAATAAGACTGAATTGACGCCCTGCATTCAGTCTGTGCTTTTCCTGGAGTTTCTTTTCTGAGGAGAAGGGCCGAGAAAGGGCCCTTCCAGGGCGCGGCGCTGGGTTGCCACATTTGGGACCGCCGCCTGGAGTTGGGCGCACAGCCTCCCGCCGCCCTGCCGTTGGGCTGGTGGAGGCCGCAGCGCTGTTAGGGTTGCATCAGTTTTCCCGTTTGCACTATTTCTTTTTGTAACCATGGCCCCGTCTTAAGTATTTCCAACTGAGAAACGAAACCTCAGGAAACCGAAACTTAACCAGCCGCTCTCGCTTCTCTAACTACGCTTGCTGACCCCCCCCCTTGTAATCATCCAACCAATCAGACGGCGTGTCTTTGTTTAAAGGTTAACCAATCAGTACTCCCCACCCCTGGAAAGTCCCGAACTTGATTGTACCTATCTGTAAAAGAGCTGAACTAAACTCCATCGGGACCTCTTGGCGCCACCGGCAACGAGTGCGCAGAGGTCCAGGTTCGAACCTGCAATAAATGACCCTTGCCGCTTGGCTTTGACTCTCGACTCTGGTGGTCTTGTGGAGGGGTCTCGCGACCGTGGGCATTTCATTTGGGGGCTCGTCCGGGATGCCCCCGAGCCCACCAGACATCAGGTCAACGGGTCATCGCTGACAACCGATCGGTAAGTAAGCCGGCTCAGGGTACCTTCTGTTTTGGGGACTAGGACAGTCCTGGCGGACGCGCTATAGGACACCTAGTCGGGTGTGGTTGGAGACGTCCACCACGACCCATCTGGAGCTGATAGCCCATCTGAAGCGCGCACGCGATAACCTCCCCTTCCTCCTTTTACAGGCTCCGCTATTGGGACGGCTCTTAATCACTTTCGTTTTCAGAGTAACCTTCTCTAACCAATCTCTTCCAGAACCCAGACATGGGCCAAGCACAGAGTACCCCCCTCTCCCTCCTTCTCGCTAATTTCGGGGATGTAAAGTCCCGAGGACACAACCTCAGTCTGGACATCCGGAGAAAAAAACTAATTACCTTCTGCCGCTCTGAATGGCCAACTTTCGGGGTTGGCTGGCCCACCGAGGGTACCTTTTGTCTTCCTATAATCCTAAAAGTTAAATCTAGAGTTTTCTTGCCAGGAAAAGAAGGCCATCCAGACCAGATCCCCTACATCCTGGTATGGCAGGACCTGACAGAAAACCCACCTCCCTGGATGACCCCCTTTTTGTCATCAGGGTCATGTAAGATCCTTGCGGCCCGACCAACTAAACCTCCCAAGCCTCAGGCCCCAACTGCACCCATACTCTCTGATAGCCAAGACCTCCTTCTCCTAGACCCCCCCCATATCAACCTCCTCCTTTGGCCCCACAACCGGTCCCCCTTCCTGCTCCTGGCCCTGCTCCTCTCCCCTTGGTAGAACCTCCTGCGGCCCCTCCCGAGGGGCCACCCAGGTCAGAACCGGAGAACCGAGAGGCAGAAGCACTACCGGTCCTCCTGCCCAATGAAAATAACTCCCATGGGCCGGCTGGACGCACCCGTGGACGCACTCAGCGCGACCCAGGGTTCCGCCATCCGGATTCCACCATAGCCCTACCCCTGCGAGAAATAGGCCCTCCCGATGAGACAGGGAACCCCCGTCTCCAGTATTGGCCATTCTCTACCAGTGACTTATATAATTGGAAAACCCAGAATGCCCGCTTCTCTGATAATCCTAAAGACTTGATAGCTCTTCTAGATAGCGTTATGTTCACTCATCAGCCCACCTGGGATGACTGCCAACAGCTCCTCCGGATCCTATTCACTACCGAAGAGCGAGAGCGAATCCAGCTGGAGGCGAGAAAACTGGTTCCTGGAGATGATGGTCAACCCACCGCTAACCCTGACCTCATCAATGCAGCCTTTCCCTTAACTCGCCCCCCCGCAGGATGAATGGGACTATAACACGGGAGAAGGTAGGGGACGACTGCTCATTTATCGCCAGACTCTAATGGCGGGTCTCCGGGCTGCCGCGCGCAAGCCCACTAATTTGGCCAAGGTATATTCAATTATACAAGGTAAAACAGAAAGTCCCTCCTCTTACTTAGAAAGATTAATGGAAGCCTTTAGGCAGTATACCCCTATGGATCCAGAGGCCCCCGAAAATCAGGCTGCCATTGTAATGTCCTTCGTTAACCAGGCAGCCCCTGATATTAAAAAGAAACTCCAGAAGTTAGAAGATCTGGAGGGCAAACAGATACAGGACCTACTCCGTATCGCCCAGCGCGTCTTTAATAACCGAGACGCCCCAGAGGATAAACAACTTAAAGCCACTGAGAAAATGACTAAGGTCCTGGCCGCCATTGTTCAGAAAGACCAAGAGGGCCCCCCAGCCACTCGACCTCCCAGGCGACCATTGGACAGAGATCAATGTGCCTATTGCAAGGAAAAGGGCCACTGGGCTCGGGAATGGCCCAAGAAAAGGCAGCCGCGCCCCAACCAGAGGCAATGGCAACCGAAGGCCACCCCAGTCCTATTTACACATGATGCAGAGTAGGGGGGACGGGGTTCGGACCCCCTCCCCGAACCCAGGGTAACCCTACAAGTGGAGGGGAAACCAGTCCAATTCCTGGTGGATACGGGGGCACAGCATTCGGTCTTGGTTAAGCCCCACGGGAAAGTTTCTAACAAATCTTCCTGGGTCCAGGGAGCTACGGGAGCCAAACGTTACCTTTGGACCACTCAGAGAACTGTGGACTTGGGCACGGGAAGGGTAACCCATACCTTTCTGATCATTCCCGATAGCCCTTGCCCCTTACTGGGGAGAGACTTGCTCACTAAAATGGGAGCACAAATTCATTTTCGGCCAGAGGGGCCAATCGTAACAGACCCTCACGACCAACCCATATCTGTGCTCACCTTGAACTTAGAAGATGAGTACCGACTTCACCAGGAACCACCCTCCCAAAATCAATATATAGAGTCATGGCTTCAGCAGTTCCCCGAAGCATGGGCAGAAACAGGTGGGATGGGACTAGCCAAACATCGCCCAGCCCTATTCATAGAGATCAAACCAGGAGCAGATCCTGCACGTGTCCGACAGTATCCCATGCCCCTAGAGGCCAAGACTGGTATCACTCCTCATATTCGCCGGCTTCTTGACCTGGGGATACTGCGTCCCTGCCAGTCGGCCTGGAATACACCCCTGCTGCCAGTCCGCAAACCTAACAGTAAAGACTACCGCCCAGTGCAGGACCTGAGAGAAGTTAACAGATGGGTCATAGACATCCATCCTACTGTGCCCAATCCATATACTCTTTTGAGCGCCCTTAGTCCAGGAAAACAATGGTATACTGTGCTGGACCTCAAAGATGCCTTTTTTAGTTTACCCTTGGCGCCCAAAAGTCAAGAACTCTTTGCCTTCGAATGGTCGGATCCCGAGAGAGGCATAAACTCACCTGGACCAGACTTCCCCAAGGATTCAAAAATTCACCCACCTTGTTTGATGAGGCCCTACACGAGGATCTCAGTGAGTACCGGAGACAAAACCCCGATGTAACCCTCCTGCAGTATGTTGATGATCTCTTAATAGCTGCTGAGACCACTGAAGCCTGCCTGCAGGGAACCAGAAACCTCCTACAGACTCTCGGCACCCTGGGATACCGGGCCTCTGCCAAGAAAGCGCAGATCTGCAGGCCTGAGGTAACTTACCTGGGGTAGCTATTGAAAGGGGGGCAACGATGGCTCACAGATGCACAGAAGGAAACTGTCCTCCGCATCCCCAGACCCACCACGCCTCGACAGGTGAGGGAATTTTTGGGGTCAGCGGGGTTCTGCCGTTTATGGATACCCAAATTTGCTGAAATGGCCAAACTGCTATACTTAGCCACCAAAGAGCAGACGCCCTTTAAATGGACAGAGGAGGCTGAGCAGTCATTTCAGCAGATCAAAACTGCCTTGCTATCCGCACCCGCCCTGGGTCTCCCTGATGTCTCCAAACCCTTCCACCTCTTTGTGGATGAAAGCAAAGGCATAGCTAAGGCCGTGTTGACCCAGCCCCTCGGTCCTTGGCCCAGGCCTGTCGCTTACCTATCAAAGAAATTGGACCCAGTGGCTGCCGGCTGGCCTCCTTGCCTCCGGATGATCGCCGCCACGCCCCTAATGGTAAAGGAGGCTGACAAACTAACTATGGGACAGGAGTTGCATGTCACCACCCCCCACGCCATCGACGGGGTTCTCAAACAGCCTCCCGACCGATGGATGAGCAATGCTCGACTGGTCCACTACCAGGGTCTACTGTTAAATCCCCTCAGAATCAGCTACACTCCGCCGCGGGCATTAAACCCTGCCTCCCTATTACTTGACCCAGATTTGGACTCCCCACTCCATGACTGTGCAGAGGTACTGGCCCAGATCCATGGGGTTCGGGAAGACCTACGTGACCAGCCCCTACCGGATGCACAAGTCACATGGTTCACTGTCGGCAGCAGCTTTGTCCAGCAAGGTCAGAGGTATGCGGGGGCAGCGGTAACATCAGAAACTGAGGTGATATGGGCAGAGACTCTCCCCCCGAGGACCTCAGCCCAAAAAGCTGAATTAATTGCCCTGACCCAAGCTCTCAAGATGAGCAAAGGCCAAAAAGCCACCATATATACAGACAGCCGGTATGCTTTCGCTACCGCACATATACATGGGGCAATATACCGAGAGCGGGGACTACTCACAGCGGAGGGCAAAGACATCAAGAACAAAGAGGAAATCCTGGCCTTGCTAGCGGCCATATGGGAACCCAAAAAGCTAGCCATTGTACACTGCCCGGGGCATCAAAAACCCACGAATCCAGTCGCCCGAGGCAACAATTTGGCAGACCAGACGGCTCGAAAGGCGGCACACACTCCAATACCATTACTTCCCCTGCACCTGCCGGATCCAGGGCCCCGGGAACTACCGCCCCAACCCGACTACTCGGAGGATGACATCAGATGGATGAGCAAGCTCCCTCTAACCCAGGTTAGAGACGGATGGTGGCGGGACGCTAAGAACGATATCCTCCTTCCTGAGAAACTAGGAACCCTGGTCCTTGAACGGATCCACCGTAGCACCCACTTGGGCGCCCGACGGCTACAGGATCTTATCAGGCAGACTGGACTTAAAATTAAAAATGTCTCCGAGAAGACTGAACGACTGGTTGCTGACTGTGCAGTCTGCCAACTCCATAATGCCAGCACCCACCCGTCAACCACTGGCATCCGGGAAAGAGGAAACCAGCCCGGAGCCTACTGGGAAGTGGACTTCACGGAGGTAAAACCTGGCAAATATGGGTATAAATATTTACTGGTGTTTATAGATACCTTTTCAGGTTGGACTGAGGCATTCCCAACCAAGAAAGAGACTGCACAAATAGTAGCTAAGAAACTACTAGAAGAGATCCTGCCCAGGTATGGCTTTCCAGTTATGATAGGGTCCGACAACGGGCCAGCCTTCGTTTCTAAGGTAAGTCAAGATCTGGCTTCCATACTTGGGGCTAATTGGAAATTACATTGTGCATACCGCCCCCAGAGTTCAGGACAGGTAGAAAGAATGAATAGAACTCTAAAAGAGACCTTGACTAAATTAACCATGGAGACTGGCGCTAACTGGGTAGTCCTACTCCCCTACGCTCTGTTTAGGGTGCGAAATTCCCCCTATAAGCTAGGATTTACTCCCTACGAAATAATGCATGGTAGGCCTCCTCCTATCATCCCTAACCTAAAGACTAACCTTATCCAATTGGACCCAGAAAATAATCTCCTGTCTTCCCTCCAAGCCTTACAGCGGACACACGAGACAATCTGGCCCAAACTAAAAGAGCTATATGCAACAGGACCCCCGCCTACTCCACACCAGCTCCGGCCAGGTGACTGGGTCCTTGTCAAACGCCATCGACAAGAGACCCTAGAACCCAGGTGGAAAGGACCTTACCAGATCATCCTGACAACGCTGACGGCCATCAAGGTGGACAGCATAGCTGCCTGGATCCATTACACCCACGTCAAGCCGGTGGACCCATTTTCTGACCTCATCAAGTCCACGAAAGCTGACGTCACCTGGACGGTTGACCGGAATAAGGACAGTCCCTTCAAACTGACCTTGCGCCGTACCCTCCCCCATGATGACCAAGGTACTGCTGATAGCCCTAATGATAGTCCTAACCCTCAACCCTCGGGCCACGAGGGGAGGACTCGGCCCTTACCCCGATAAGAATACTTTAATACAACAACTATATGGTGCACCGTGCGAGTGCAGGGGAGGTACTATAGAGACTCCTGTTGTTCCTCGAGGGTATACTCATATGCAGGACTGCGGGGGCATAACTGCATATCTTGTTCAGGAATATAAGGGCACCGGGGTCTCTCAAAGCTGGCAATGCTATCATAAGCCTAAGCCACTCCCCCCTCGAGCCACTTGCCCCTGTTCTACCTTCCAGGAATCAATGCATCGCATGTGCTATTCCTCTTACCAGCAATGTATAGGGGCCAATAACCAGACTTATTTCACAGCCATACTACAGAATAATAAAAGCCCCACCATTAGTGAGGGTAATAAACACCTTCAGGCTGGATGCACTGGCACCCCCGGGACCCCGGTATGCTGGAATACCAGGGCCCCCACACATATGTCAGACGGTGGGGGGCCCCAGGACGCAGTGCGCCAGATAGAAACCCGAAGGCAAATAGAAGAGGCCTATCGGCATCTGTACCCACAGCTCAACTACCACCCCTAATTCTCCCTAAGGTCGATCCCTCTGAATTGGACCCCCAGACCATGTCCATACTAGAAGCTACTTTTACGCTTTTGAATGCCACCAACCCCAACTTAGCACAGGATTGCTGGCTCTGCCTTCCTCAAGGACCGCCCCGCCCTATAGCCATCCCCACCTTCGCCAATTTAAACATCAGCGAACGATGTAACCCTACTTTACTCCCCGAGCCGTTCCCCATACAATTTTCAAAATTTTCAACCACCTTTAATACCTCATGCTTTGTCAAGAACGATTCCCTCTCTAACGCCAGTATTGACTTGGGAATCCTTTCATCCACTGGATGTAGTCAGTATAGCCCCGTGAACTCCTCCCTCTGTAGTCCTAACACCACTGTCTTTGTCTGTGGAAATAACCTAGCATACACCTATTTACCCCCGAATTGGACAGGGGTCTGCAACCTAGCCACCCTCCTCCCCAATGTAGACCTAATCTCGGGAGACACCCCATTGCCCATTCCCAGCTTTGACCTCTGGGCAGGGAGAACCAAACGAGCCATTACAGTCCTGCCCCTCCTGGTAGCATTAGGAATTACAGGAGCTGTGGCCACAGGAAGTACGGGTCTTGGGGTCTCCCTTCACTCCTATAATCAGCTGTCTAGGCAATTAATAGAAGATGTAGAAGCCCTCTCTGGTACCATTCAGGACTTACAGGACCAATTAGATTCATTGGCCGAGGTAGTCCTACAGAATAGGAGGGGCTTAGACTTGCTGACAGCTGAACAGGGTGGGATATGCCTCGCCCTAAAAGAAAAATGTTGTTTCTATGCAAATAAATCAGGCATTGTAAGAACCAAGATCCACCAGCTCCAGGAAGACCTAGCTCGCCGCGGCAGGAATTAGCGGATAATCCCCTTTGGTCAGGATTTCATGGAATGCTTCCCTTCCTCCTCCCCATCCTGGGCCCTCTGCTATGCCTCCTTCTCCTCTTCACTATAGGCCCCTGTATACTCAGTAGAGTCATAGATTTTGTCCGAGAAAAAATAAATGCAGTTCAGCTAATGGTATTAAGAACACAATATCAGCCCTACGAGGCCTTAGAAATTGAAGAAACTGAGCCTTAAGGACCCAAGATTGGCTCCTCTGGTTCATGAGAAAGGGGGGAATGAGGGGACTGCGTTCTACTTTGGTGGGAATAAGACTGAATTGACGCCCTGCATTCAGTCTGTGCTTTTCCTGGAGTTTCTTTTCTGAGGAGAAGGGCCGAGAAAGGGCCCTTCCAGGGCGCGGCGCTGGGTTGCCACATTTGGGAGCGCCGCCCGGAGTTGGGCGCACAGCCTCCCGCCGCCCTGCCGTTGGGCTGGTGGAGGCCGCAGCGCTGTTAGGGTTGCATCAGTTTTCCCGTTTGCACTATTTCTTTTTGTAACCATGGCCCCGTCTTAAGTATTTCCAATTGAGAAACGAAACCTCAGGAAACCGAAACTTAACCAGCCGCTCTCGCTTCTGTAACTACGCTTGCTGATCCCCCCTTGTAATCATCCAACCAATCAGACGGCGACTAGTGTCTTTGTTTAAAGGTTAACCAATCAGTACTCCCCACCCCTGGAAAGTCCCGAACTTGATTGTACCTATCTGTAAAAGAGCTGAACTAAACTCCATCGGGACCTCTTGGCGCCACCGGCAACGAGTGCGCAGAGGTCCAGGTTCGAACCTGCAATAAATGACCCTTGCCGCTTGGCTTTGACTCTCGACTCTGGTGGTCTTGTGGAGGGGTCTCGCGACCGTGGGCATTTCACTTTCAAGTCTTAACTAGGTACTCTATTGTAGTATGGTGTTCTCCCTAGAGGTACACAATGCTACTAAATCCCATTTGTAAAGTAGAGAAATAGGTTTGAAAATTATCTAAAATGAAATAATGACTTATGTTTATATAGGTTCAGTGCTTTTCAGGGTACTTTTGTAATTACATTACACTCTGTATTTCATATCGCCATCACTTAATAGCCTCCAGAGCAGTCTCCCATCTTTTTTAGTAATTTTAATTATTGAACTGCTGTCCCCCTGCCCCCCATCTCATCCCTGCCCACTGCTGTCATGCTGGGTGATGACTTTTCAAAAACCTTGGCCATAAACCTTTCAAGGCCAGTGAACATTTTCAGTCTCTTCCAGCCATGTATGCCTCGAGCCTGAACATCATTAGCAACTTCTCCAGCTTCAAGATTTCCAACTCCAAAATTAATTTCTGTAGTCTCCTGACCTCTCGTTTAACCAAGTCGTTAATCCTCATCTTCCACGTGCGGTTTAAGATTTTTTTTTTTCTTTTGCTTTAAAATGGGCTCTCCTAAAGTAACTCAGAAGTTTAAATCACTCCCTTGTTCAAAAACATGCCACATGGCAGTGACTCCCACTGCCAATTCAAAGACCCTTAAGAAATGTCTCAGAGTACTTTTCCAGCCTGTGTGCATGTTCTATGGCTCAAAGTGGCCACCATAGATGGGAGCTCAAGATAGCAACAATAGCGGTTCAAGCTCATCACCCACTTGTCTACCCAAAAACTCGGAGAAACTGAAATATAACCAACTCAGTGGTTCTCAAAGTGTGGTATGGGAGGCCCTGGTCCGCGCGGAAGGCCCTGGTCCCTGGCGAGCCTGAGACCCTTTCAGAGGGTCCATAAAATCAAAACAATATGGGACTTCCCTGGTGGTCCAGTGGTTAAGAATCCTCCTTCCAATGCAAGGGACGTGAATTTGATCCCTGGTTGGGGCACTAAGATCCCACATGACACGGGGCAACTGAACCCATGTGCACTCTAGAGCCCGCACGCCACAACTAGAGAGCCCACGGGCCGCAGCTAAAAGATCCTGCTTGCCACAAAGAACATAACCATGCGTGCTGCAACTAAGACCCGACACAGCCAAATAAATATATTTTAAAAAATCAAAACAGGGCTTCCGTGGTGGCGCAGTGGTTGAGAGTCTGCCTGCCGATGCAGGGGACATGGGTTCGTGCCCCGGTCCGGGAAGATCCCACATGCCGCGGAGCGGCTGGGCCCGTGAGCCGTGGCCGCTGAGCCTGCGCGTCCGGAGCCTGTGCTCTGCAACGGGAGAGGCCACAACAGTGAGAGGCCCGCGTACCATAAAAAAAAAAATCAAAACAACCTTTGTAATATTAAGATATTATTTGCTGTTTTTACTCATACATAATTGTAGCGTTTTCCCAGAGACTACAGACAAGTGATACCACAACAAATTGAATGCATAAGCAAATTTCAGAATCCAGCTTTCTATTAAGCCAGACCTTACAGAGATTTGCAAAAAGGTTAAACAATGCCACTCTTCTCGCTAATTTTTTTTAAAATTTTGAAATAGTTATTTTTCATAAAAATATCTGTGTCAATATGTAATAGGTCTTTTGGGGTTTTTTTGCTGCACCACGCCAGCATGCGGGATCTTAGTTCCCCTATCAGGGATCAAACCTGTGCCCCTGCAGTGGAAGCACAGATTCTTAACCACTGGACTGCCAGAGAAGTCCTTATAATTGTTGTTTTAAAATGAATTAATAAGTGCAATGGCAGAATACTTATTGCCCAGTAGGTCCACATTCTCCTAATCCCTGGAACCTGTGACTATGTTACCTTACATGACAAAAAAGAACTTTGCAGGTGTGATTAAGAATCTTGAGATGGGGAGACTATTCTGAATTATCTGTGTGGACCCAATGTAATCACAAGGGTCCTTAGGAGTGACGGGGGAAGCAGGAGGGTCAGAATCAGAAAAGGAGGTGTGACAATGGAAGCAGAAGTCAGAGTGATGTGATTCTTGGCTTTGAAGATGGAAGGAGGCAAGAAGCCTCTAAAAGCTGGAAAACACAATGAAACAAACTCTCCTCTAGAGCCTCCAGAAGGAACACAGCCCTGGATACATTGATTTTAGCCTTGTGAAACCCATTTTGGACTTCTGACCTACAGAACTGTACGATAATGAACTTGTGTTGTTTTAAGCCACCTAATTTGAGTTAATTTGTTATAGCAGCAATAGGAAACTAGTACAATACGTATTTAAATTTTTTCTCAATTTTACTTTCCAATATAATACATTCTTACAGATATAATCCATATAATTACAAGCTCTTTGGGATCCACAATTTTTAAGCATGTAAAGAGGTCCCAAGACCAAAAAGTTTGAAAACCACTGCTCTAAATAAATCCTGTGTCTCTCTGTCTTGGCTTCCTCTCTTCTCACCTTAGCTCTTGATGCTCTTACTGCCAACAGTGACCTTGCCCTCGTTAAAAAATCCTCCCCATTCTTTAAGATCCGTGTTATACTCTATCTCTTTGTCCCTGATCACCCCAACCAGAAGCCTTCCCTCCTTATCTTTGAACTGCCCCATCAGTCATTTATCTGCCTGTTATGGTCTGTAGTTGTCTCCTTATTAAATGTGAACTCCTTGAGACTCAGTGTTTGACCCTTACCCATTTCAACCAGTAAATAGTGCCATATACTGTATATGCGTCAAGTATCTTAGACTACAAGGATGGGAGAGAGGTTTGCTGTTTATTTTCTGTTTAAATGAACATTGTTTAAAAATGTATGATCACTAATTTTCAGGAATAAGATAAGGTACGTAGATTGTTCAGGAAGAGTTGAGGTGCTGTTCTACCAAATAGCAGTCTTATTGATTAGAGAGAGAGAAAAAAAATGTGTGTATGTATCTGATGTCCTCGGGATACTTACATTTATTTGATTAGAGTTGGCATTCAATTTTTTTAAAAAATTCTAATAATGTTGCTATTTCCTGTCAATTTAGCCCAACATATCCCAGCTTTGGAAGGATACATTTTATTCTTTCAAACTAATTTAATGAAATGAGCAAAAAGAAATTGTTTCAAATATGCTGGTACTTAAATACATCTTTCAATCAAATGCTCAGTAAGAATTTATTGAGAGCCTACTATATGCCAGGCACCATTCTATAGGCACTTGTTTTACAGCGGTGAAGGACAGCCTGGCATAAAGATGATATTCAATAAAGGTAGACTTCAACGTTCCTTTATTCATGTTTTTAACTCCCTTCCCCCGACTCCGCCCAGGTTACTTTTCCTTAGTGCCCTCTTGCTCTGAAGTTTTTAGATCCAATTCGGCTGCCGTAAGGCAAGGCGGCAAGATGGCGGCCTCCGCTTTTGCGTGTACTGTGAGAGCAGCCTCAGGTCAGTGGGCGGCGAGGAGCTCGATTCACGCCTTCACAGAAGGGGGGACTGGCGCGGGATGGAGTGGGCGTTTAGCGTGGAGGTTAACAGGAAAAAAAAAAAAACAAAGAAAGGAGGGGGATCGTTATATGAGGCCAGAGGTTTGTTCCGAATTTTCTCCGGGGCGGCCTGTCTTCGGCCGCCAGCACCGGAGATCTCCGAGATTCTTGGACCCTCGCGAACCGGGGTGTCCCGCAGTTTTGGCTTCCTTACCGGTTCCTAGCCATTCCGCCTTCCCTAGAAAACAAACCAGAAGGGCGCGGGTGGGGGGCGAGAAAGACAGAAAAGTCCCACCGAGGCTAGGATCCGCCACTCACGAGCTTTGACCTTGAAAAGTTATTTAATATCTCTGAACTTCAGATTCTGCGGCTCTAAAATAGGGATAACACTATCCACCTGAGGACTAAATGAGCTCGAGCACGTAAAGCGCCGCGTGTAGTACCCGGCGTATGGTAAGCGTGGCTGTATGAAATGCACACAACGTGCAGGGAGTGCGGCTGCTTGCTTCACTCAGTGGCGGCCCTAGGGCAGCCTTAAGGACTTCTTGACAGAGAGAGATGACGGAAGTGAAGGGTTGCCTTCACTGTAGGGACTCTTGCAAAAGTTAAAGATCGTTCAAATAAGTTACGGTGATCGGTAAATTACGTTCACACAAAATAGGATAAAATTCTGTGGAACAAGACTAGAAAGAAAAAAGTGTAAAGTTTCCAACTGTTACAGAAGAGCTGGTTTATGTGGGGTATTTTTCAATTGTGAAATATATAAAGAAAAATGTATATAGCATACATGACTACCTTAACAAATAACTCTGGCAAACATGGGGTATAACTAACACCCAGGCCAGGACAGAACAGTACCAGGAGCCTTCACCTCTGTGTGCCTCTTCAACCAAAATTGCCCGTTTCCACCAAACATAAAACACTGCCCTCACTTTTATTATTACCTTGTCTTTTATTCTGTAATAGTTTTACGATCTATATGTGCATCTCTAAGCAATATATTGTTCAGTTTTGCCTGTTTTTTTACATTCCATGAACGGAATCACATAGTATGTACTCTTGTGTCTTCTTTTTCTTTGTGAAATTCATTCATTTTACAAGTAGCTGTCATGCTTTCTCATTGCTATAGAATGGTCTCTTATGGGACTACCCTACAATTCTGCATTTTACTATTGATGGGCATTTGGGTGTTCCCACTTTGGGGCGGTTAGGTACAAAGCTGATTGGCCTTGTGTCATGGTGCATGAGTGCCAGAGTTTCTCTATGGGGTGTGTGTGTGTGTTTATACATATAAAACTAGCTGTGGAATTGCTGAATCAGGGAATATGTATATATTCTGTATTGCCTGATGCTGCCAAAGTGATGTGCTTATTTAAAGTCACCCAGCACGGGCTTCCCTGGTGGCGCAGTGGTTGAGAGTCCGCCTGCCGATGCAGGGGACACGGGTTCGTGCCCCGGTCCGGGAAGATCCCACATGTCGCGGAGCGGCTGGGCCCGTGAGCCATGGCCGCTGAGCCTGCGCGTCCGGAGCCTGTGCTCCGCAACGGGAGAGGCCACGGCAGTGAGAGGCCCGCGTACCGCAAAAAAAAAAAAAAAAAAAAAAAAAAAGTCACCCATCACTGTATGCGCCACATCCTCATCAACAGTTGGTATTGTTAGACCTGTACATTTTTTCTATCTGGTGAGTATTTAGTAGTGTCTCGTTGTGGTTTGAGTAGCATTTCCCTGATAAGTAATGAGCCTGAATACCTTTCTACATGTGTGTTAACCATTTGAATTTCTTTTGTGAAATACTCAAATATTTTGCCCATTTTTCTATTGAATTGTCTTACTGATTTATAGTAGTTCTTTATGTGTGTTGGATGTGTGTCTTTTCTCATTTAAATGTGTTTCCAATATATTCTCCCACTCTGGCTTGCCTTTTTAGTTTGTTTAACGTATCTTTTGATGAAAAGTTCTTATTTTCATCAATTTGGATTTATTGTCCTTGTTTTTTAACAATTGATGATGTAGGCGGGTATTAACTCACTATGGTATTTAGATTCCATTGAAAACATTTAAAAGAGTGGTGCGACAGCTTATTTTTAAATGTCAGTTTTAGAAATATACTGGAAATTATATCCTTTTTAAACTATTTAAAATTTTAGATACTGAAATTTTGTGAAAGGGTACATAATTTTTCAAAATTCATTTAGAGAATATGGGATCAAAAAAAAACCTTGAAGACCACTAGTTTAGACACTGTCACACTCACCTCCCCCTACCCCCACGTTCCTTTGATTCCTGCCACAGGGGTATATTTGTAATTCCCCAAACGTACTACGTACCACATATTCCATTTTTGGCCTCCTGTTTCCACTACCTCCTCTCTTACTCCTTCGAAACTGGTTTTGTGTCACCTCCTTCATGAAAACATCAGTGTTCTCCATACAAGAGGGTGTTTAAGAGAAAGCCTGTCTGTACTAAAATTCCCAAAGAGGGCAGAAGACTGAAGGAGCAGTTAAACACTGCCCTTGATTTGTGAGCTGCCCTTGGTTAACACAGTCTAAGACGGACTTTGGTTTTTACAAGCTAAATCACAGTGTTGGTCCAGGAGACGGTATGGTGGCTAAAGCCCCCCAAGTCATTTTCCCAGAAACTGCTCTCAAGCCAGTCACCCTTCCTGTTGTTCCAGGAACCATTTTTTTCTAACCTCAGTTGGTTTATCCCTGGTTTCATTTTGTTAATTTTGGTCTGTTTTTCCTTTTACTGAGATCACTTTGAGTCTAGACAGTCTATCTTTTCACAAATATGTTGATAAGCCATGGTTCCCAGCTTGTTTTTTATGCAGATTTGCTAAACATGCCTTGTACAGCTTCAGGACCTTCATATAAATTGGGGAAAAATAAGAGTCAATTAGGAAGCCAGGAAGACACTTCCACCAGGAGAACAGCAATCAACTAATTTGAGTACAGTTTCCAATCAGCTTGGAATTTACCTAATTTATTGTCCTGCCCACATTTCTATATTTATTTAGAATATAAGAAACCTTTTCACATGCCTTCCTAAAGTCAGGATACACTGTCTAGATATTCTCATGATTTCTCAGGCTGGTGACTACATCAAAAAGTGAAATGAAGTTCTTTTCAAGTAACAGTTCACTCCCGGTTGACGAGAAAAAAAAATTTTTTTCTGTGCATTTCTATTTATCCATTCTAACATTTTTTTTTCCTACAGATAAGCCTGTAGTTTGCCCAGTTATTTCTGGACTCCCATCTGCTCACCTCCTTCAGGGGCAGTTTCCAAGAACTTCTGAGAGTTTTGTTGTGTTTTTTAATTGAGATATATCAAGCTCCGGTGGTCTGTGAAAATTGGGACATTTTGTTGTCTACAATCCTCCTATTCACTTAATCTTTCAAAGTTTACCTCCTGGCTTGTAATCATGTCTGCAAATAGTTTCAGTTCTTTGAGATATAAATTATTTATACTTGGAGATTTGAAGGGATTGAACCTGGGCCACGTCAGTGGAAGCCCAGAATCCTACCCACTAGGTCACCAGGTGACTGGAAATTGTTATCTCTGATGGAGAAGAGAAAGGCAAAATAAGGGTTTAAGTATTCCATCTTCCTTCTGCCACCTATTAACATTATACCATCTTTGTTAAGCATTCCTCAGCTCTTTTCTGTTGTCTGCTTTTAGCATTTATTAAATGTTTTCTCTATGCCACGCATTCTTCCCAGTACTTTACATATTTTATCTTATTTAATTCTCATTACCTGCCCATGGTTGACCTCATTTATTTTTTTCAATAAATTTATTTATTTAGTTATTTTTGGCTGCGTTGGGTCTTCATTGCTGCATGCAGGCTTTCTTTAGTTGCGGCAAGCGGAAGCTACTCTTTGTTGTGGTGCGTGGGCTCTAGGCATGCAGGCTTCAGTAGTTGTGGTGCATGGGCTTAGTAGTTGTGGCTTGCGGGCTCTAGAGCACAGGCTCAGTAGTTGTGGTGCACAGGCTTAGTTGCTCCGCGGCATGTGGGATCTTCCCGGACAAGGGCTCGAACTTATGTTCCCTGCCTTGGCAGGTGGATTCTTAACCACTGTGCCACCAGGAAAGCCCATAATTAACCTCATTTAAATTTGAGGAAACTGAAGCACAGAAAGGTTAACTAACTGGCCCATTGGCACACAGCTAGTAAGTAGTAGAGCAAGAATATGAACCCAGTCTGCCTCAAACACTGGCATTTCACTTCTCTACACTGCCCCTCATTTGTCATGTGAAATCAGTGCAGTGGACAATAAGAAAGTGGTTCCAAGCCCTCACTTAGTATCAGACTCACCTGTGGAGCTTTTTTTTAAATAAATAAATTTAGTATTTATTTATTTATTTATGGCTGCGTTGATGCGTGTGGGCTTTCTCTAGTTGCGGTGAGTGGGGGCTACTCTTCGTTGCTGTGCGCGGGCTTCTGATTGTGGTGGTTTCTCTTGTTGCGGAGCACAGGCTCTAGGTGCGCAGGCTTCAGTAGTTGTGGCTCGCAGGCTTAGCTGCTCCACAACATGTGGGATCTTCCCGGACCAGGGCTCGAACCCGTGTCCCCTGCATTGGCAGGCGAATTCTCAACCGCTGCGCCACCAGGGAAGTCCTGTGGAGCTTTTTTTTAACCAACTATTGAGGTATAATTTACATACCATGAAATTACCTGTTTTGTACATACAGGTTTTTTTTTAATTTATTTTGTTTTTGGCTGCGTTGGGTCTTCGTTGCTGTGTGCGGGCTTTCTTAGTTGCAGGGAGCAGGGGCTACTCTTCTTTGCAGTGCCCGGGCTTCTCATTGCAGTGGCTTCTCTTGTTGCGGAGCACGGGCTCTAGGCATGTGGGCTCAGTAGTTGTGGCGCACAGGCTTAGTTGCTCCGTGGCATGTGGGATCTTCCCAGACCAGGGTTCGAACTCGTGTCCCCTGCACTGGCAGGCGGATTCCCAAGTACTGCGCCACCAGGGAGGCTCTGTGTGTACAGTTTGATGTAGTGAGTTGTGCAACTATTACCACAATCCTCTTTTCAGACATTTCCATCATCCTGTGGAGTTTTATCAACGTGCACATTCTTTTTTTATTATTACTTTTAAAATTTTTATTGGAGTATAGTTGATTTACAATGTTGTGTTATTTTCTGCTGTACAGCAAAGTGAATCAGTTATACATATACATATATACACGCTGTTTTAGATTCTTTTCCCATATAGGTTTTTACAGAATATTGAGTAGAGCTCCCTGTGCTATGCAGTAGGCTCTTGTTGATTATTTATATATAGTAGTGTGTATATGTCAATCCCAATCTCCCAGTTTATCCCTCCCCCCCTTCCCCCCGATAACCATAGATTGTTTTCTATATCTGTGACTCTGTTTCTGTTAACATGCACATTCTTTTTTTTTTTTTTTTTGCTATACGCGGGCCTCTCACTGTTGTGGCCTCTCCCGTTGTGGAGCACAGGCTTAGCGGCCATGGCTCACAGGCCCAGCCACTCCGCGGCATATGGGATCTTCCCGGACCGGGGCATGAACCCGTTTTCCCCTGCATCGGCAGGCGGACTCTCAACCACTGCGCCACCAGGGAAGCCCAACATGCACATTCTTGAATCCCACACTAGCCTCACTCAGAATTTACAAGTGGAGTCAGAGCTCTGTGAGTGATTCTGCTTTGCAGCCGTGGACTCTGAATCTGGTGATAGTGTGAAGGATTGATAAAGAGGACTGCGTTCAGTCCACACATCTAGGCCTTCCATGATCTGCCTTCTGAGCTGCCCACCTTGTTACCCACTACTCCCCAGGCATCTCCGATAGTCAGGCAAACAGTGCTCAGCCTCTGTGGCAGGTCCAGTCCCTGCTCCCGACATGGATTTGTTTCGGCTTCCTTGCCTTTGCGTACGTTGTTCATGCTACCTGGACTCTGTGCCTCCTCTCATGGCCTGTTCATTTTCTAGAGGGAAGCTCAAGTACCTCTTCTGTTTTCTTTATGAATCCTCCTCCTGCCACCTGCAGTCTCTCTGTGGAGCCGAGGAGCTGTTGTGTTTCTGCCTTGCCGTTCCGTACGCGCAGGAGTTCTGTGTATTCACAGTGTAAGGTCTGGTGGTGGGAATTAACATTGCATGTCTTTTGTCCCCTACTGTTGAATGTAGAGCTAGGACACATCAGACTGGACTGTGATGATGGTTGCACAACTCTCTAAATTTACTAAAAAGCATTGAATTGTACATAAATGGGTAATTTTGTGATGTGTAAGCTATACCTCAATAAGGATAAAAAGCTCCACACGTGAGTCTGATGCTCAGGACCCATTAATTACGTACAATACTTGGTCACTTAGGTACATTACTTCGTTTTAAATATCTGGATGCATGATTTTGTTTTTGTTTTGGCCACGCCCCGCAGCTTGCAGGATCTTAATTTCCCGACCAGGGATCAAACCCAGGCCCCGGCTGGGAAAGCGCCAAGTTCTAACCACTGGACTGCCAGGGAATTCCCTGCACATGTATTTTGGAGTGTCATATTAAGTATATATGCTTCTCTCTCTCTCCCCAGGAATCTTACGGCCCCTGAGTATTTTGGCATCTTCAGCCTATCGAAACTGCTCCAAGAATGCCTGTCTTAGTTCTGCACTGTCTTCCCGACATTTCAGTCATATTCAGACACTGGTTGTGTCCTCTGCTCCCAGACTGATCACATCTGTCAGAAACCTGACATGTGGGCAGACTGCCACAGTCCTCAATAGGTTGAGTATATTTCAGTAAACATGATGCTTGGACAAAAATTCTAAAATCTTCATGCCTACAACATCTTAGAAGTAGATGATATTCTTTGCCGGTTTATTATATAGACTTTGCCTGAAGGATGGGAGAATATACATGCCAGCATCAGGGATGACTACACAGGGCCCACTTCTGATGTTCTAAGATGTGGTTTCCTGGGTGGAAGCTGTCAGCCGAAGTGGGAGGGTGAACAAGATGCTCAACTTACAAGGCTCGGCTGCGTGTGGCGCTTATTCAGTCAGCAGATACTTAGTTAAGCACTCCTGGGTGCCCAGCACCATACTGGGCAAAAACGATACGAAGCTAAAAATAAGTTAAAGTCCTCAAGGAGTTTATAATCTAGTGGCAGATGGATAAGGAATCAGGTGATTAAAATACAGCAGAATAAATTCTCTCCCAGGGATTGAGGGGGTAGATTATGGAGGACTTGCAAATTGATGAGAGTTGCCATTCTTACGTGTAGTGTCACGGATCATCTGGAGTAACAATGGTTATTGAAAGTGAGCTCTATTCCAGTGGAGCTGCTGCTTTCATTTCTAAGTACAGAAGTGGATTTTATCCTTTAATGTCTTATTGCTGAGTTAAAAAATTTTCAATATATTTTAGAGTGGTCCCCTTGCTCCCAAACGTCCTGAAGCCACCAGTCAGAACTGTAACATACTACAGTTCAAGAAAAGGCAAGAGAAAGACTGTGAAAGCTGCCATCTATAGGTTTCTTCGACTTCATTCTGGCCTGTGGCTAAGGAGAAAGGTGAGTCTTCACACGGTTACTTGCTTAGAAAAGGAGCGTGAGGTTAGATTAAACTGAAGCAGAAGTCAGCCTGTTCCTTGACACATCTTCCCCCCATCCTACCAGCAGCTTTTACAGTGCTGTGCTTAAGTCCCGGCTTGGCAGGCATCTCTCATGTCAGTGAATACATGTAAAGAAAACATTTTTAACTATTCATATAACAAAATATTATTCACAATGGCGAAAGTCTTCACTGCAGGACAGGTTCATCCCAGGTCTCTTACATGTCTGTCTTGTCTGATGATTACCGGAATCCCTTTGAAGCCCCCGATATGTAAATAACCTGTGGGGAGGCTCTGTTTAAGCCCAGAGCGTTAAAACAGCGGAGCGGACTTCAGCAAGGACTTAGTCCCGTGGTGTAGATGTGGGACCGAATAGCTTCCAGCCTACCTTGGATTGGGTTCTCCAGGTGGCTTACTCTTTATGGCGGGACATTAACCCCTCATATACTTGTTTTAAATTTGACTTTGTAAGTTTTTCTCTTGGTGTGTATGATTGGTGATCGTATCAGACAGAACTCCAATATTTATTCTGGCCGGGGACCATGGCCTCTAGAGGGGGACTCTGACAGAGTATTCCTACTCTGTCTTCTCCCACAGCAGCAGGTCTTTTCCATTCATGTCCTTATTATTCATGGAAACAGAGTAGGTGATAATTAGGAAGCAGCTGAAGACCAGAGTTTTGCAAAACACCTTTGAGTTTTGATAATTTCAAATCCTAATTCCCTTTTACTACTTGGGAGAGTTAACAAACAAATAATTCTTTAAAGATTAAAATTTGTTTCCCTGTGAAAATACGATAATTGGTAGCATTTTCTCACTATTTGAAAGGTACTCTGTTATAAACAGTCCTAAATTTGTAGACAAATAAGTTAATTGGAACTCTCAGCTCACTTCTCCATTGGAACAATACTGTGGTCGTTTCCTACACTAGTCAGTAGAAGCTCATGTAATCCATAAGTAGCTGAACTAAGTAATTCAGCATATAGTTATGAATTTTGGACCATTGGAAACATTTCCTCCCCTTTGTTATACTAACTATTTCCAGGTCCTCATCTGGCCCTAGATAAAATAAAATGGGTGGTTTTCCTTGCCTTCCTTTCCACATCCCTTTTACTGGGCCCTGAAACCCTCACACTGTTATAAATGACCTGATCGAATTCTCCAGTCATAATACCTAGTCCCTGCTCAAGGCCCCCAAAAGTATTCCATGTGCAGAATGGCCTGCTTTATCAAAATCTAATTTTAAGAAGAAAACAAAAATCTGGGTGGGTTAATTTACACTAATGTATAAAAACAGAAAGTATTTTCTGCAGCACAGTTTCATCCAGGTGTCCCTAATTTTTATTGCTTATTCCCTCCTTCCATTTCTGAACTTGCAGATTGTCCAAAAAGTCTCAAGCATTTTCTCAGTGGTTACATTCCACAGAATAATCTTCAAAGGAGATATTCTGCTGTTGATGGGCAGGACAGCAAACTAGCTGTTTGTATGTCAGAGATCCACAGGGACCCAGACTGGCTTGCAAACTAGAAAATTGTTACACAAATATGGGGATTTTTCTTTGACTCTTTCAACTTAGAATTGTAAGTAATGAGAAGTAACCATCTAATCTCTGGCATTTTACAGCCAGAACTCTGAAATGACCCTTCCTTATTTCTAAGCATCACTGTACTATAGAAGTTGCTGGTCACAGTGATGACACTAAGTCATGTCAGAAACCCCAAGGCACCTTCTCAGCAAAGAGCTGTGGTTTTGTTCAGTTAGTGTGCTACCCTAAAGAGCCCTTGGTTTGAAAGGACCCAAATGCTTTTACCAATAGCTGCGTTTCTAGTCTCACCTCTCCTATAAATTACTGTAGCCAAGCATTAACCTGGGTGGCAACTAAGGTCTCTTCTAGTTTAAACAGGCTATGATTGGGAATTCCCTGGTGGTCCAGTGGTTAGGACTCCACGCTTTCACTGCTGAGGACCTGGGTTCAATCCCTCGTTGGGGAACTAAGATCCCACAAGCTGTGCAGAACGGCCAAAAGAAAAAAAATAAAACAGGCTATGATTATAGTTTTATATTCGATCTAATTATCTATTTCTTCAAAAATTAATTCTTCAAAATTAATAATGCATGGATTATTCCTTCACCACTCCCAATAATAGTTTTCCTGCAGTCATTATTCCTTAGAAAAGTACTTACTGTAGAAACTGGTCCCCCCAGTGTGTGAAAAGAATAAATGACACAGTATACTTGAGAACTCTGCTTCTCAGCCTTTGTCATACTTAGGCCCCCTTAAATGAACATAAGTGTCACCAACTAGCCAGTACTCCCTTCATCATCCTCCACTTTAGGAAGATAGCAGTGTAGTGGTTAAGAGCTCTTATTAATTCTCTGACCTCAGTGTGCTGCTTAACTGCTCTAATTGTTTCTCTTTTATCTGTAAAATGAGAATAATAGTATGCTATTGTTGAAGATTGTTGAAGAGATAATGAGGTAATGCATATAAATTTAGCTGTTACAATTATATATCATTACCCTGTGCTTCACCAGCACAACGATTTATTTAGCTTTATTTGCTGTGGCTTTAAATAATCTTTTTAAAACTCTTAAATTATTAACATTCCTTTTTCAAACTACACACGATTTCTCTGTCTACCCCCACACTGAGAATCACATTTTTCTGAAAAACGTACCAGCCCCTATGAAAGTTTAGCCTTTGTTTCCAGCGAGCCTATGAACCATGAGTGGTTAACATAGCTGTTGTTTCCTATATAATATAATGTTTTAAATTGTCTTTGTAATATTATCTAACAGGCTGGTTATAAGAAAAAATTATGGAAGAAGACGGTTGCAAGAAAAAGACGCTTGAGGGAATTTGTCTTCTGCAATAAAACCCAAAGTAAGCTCTTAGATAAAATGACAACATCTTTCTGGAAGAGGCGAAACTGGTATGCTGATGACCTTTATCAGAAGTATCATGACCGAACAAACTTGAGAGTATAGATCAGAAGTTTTATGATTTCCCAGTTATTGAATGTGTATCTTTGTGTATATGATGTCTTTGCAAAGATGAAATAGTATAAGACATGATGTAAGTTGTACCAACTGATATGGAAACATGTAGTACCAACATTAAACTTACCAATGTTTTAAAACTTAATGGATTAAACATTCCCAGATTTGTTCAGAGAACTAGAAATTTTAAATTCTGATTATTTTTAACAAATGGTAATGGCTTAAACAGTCGTTCCAATTAGGCTTATTTAGTTGCAAGGAATCTCCAGTTAGGACAAACGTAAGAAGACTGTAAAGCTAACAAGTTAGCTCAAGCAGTGTGACATTATTAAGGATATGTGCCTGGGAACGCAGGAACACCTCACACCCCCATCTCCCACCCAGAACTAACCCCCAGGCCTCAGGAAGAGCAGAAATTACATGGTGATGCTGGATCTGAGGCACCTCCAGGGGCCTCAGCAGCAGAGGTGGTGGATCTTTAGGCTTGGGGTCTGCCATGCACGGGGCTCAGTTCTCTTTACATCACTGGCTCCATTCTCTTTCCTCACCAACTTCTCTGATTCACGGCTTTTGTTTACCCTTAGTGTCTGCTTCCCATAATAACGCTAGCATGCACCTTTGAGGTACTTTTCTACATCGTGACCCTCAGCTCCTATCTCCAGTCTCTAAGAAACTGCAAAGAGACTCTAACTGGGTCAGTTTGTCCTTTTACACCAGGTCTCATCAGGGGTCACTGACCAGTGTGGGGACTGGCTGTTCTGAGGTCAGGAGCCCACCCTGGCCCATTTGATTGGGCTAGCAGGTCCACGTGGAGCAAAAAATAGTTATGTGAGCAGTTTTCTCTCAGAGGTGGGCCTGGGGTGCTAACACGTCTGGTCTACTAGGCTCACTGCATTCATAGCAGTTCTCACTTAGTTTATTGGAACAGGATTTTCATTGAGAGAAGAGTAAATGAAATAGCCTTTCAGTGTGCCCATTCGTGAAGCTAAAGAGGCTGTATAAGTGGAGACAAAAACTTTTTAACCAAGAATTAAAAGATACTATATTTTATAAAAGTTCATTTATCCACTTGAGATTTCATACTTTTAATTGTGAGGGTAAACTTTTTCCAAAATTTTCCAAAGACACATTGTAGAATCTAAAGGGGAAAAGTAATCTCAGTCATGTTTAGGAACGATGCAGAAGTTAAGCATTGCTCACATGAAGAGGGTCAGGTAAGCGGCGCTGAGGAAAATTCAGCTTTTCAGGATGCTTACAGTCTAGGGCAGTGGTTCTCCGCTGTCCCGTCAGAATCTCTGGGAAGCATTTTCAAAGAGCAGAGCATTTTGACGGGTTGAAAAACCATTATTAAATACAATTATGCCTCAATTACTGCTTCAGATCCTTTAATATAATAGTTGGTGATGATAAGATGCCGTTCCTCTATTAACAGATTAAGAAAAAGATAACCAAATTGGAATTCTGTGGCATGTCAGACTAGGATTATTGGAGGAACTCCTTGAAACCAGTGTGTGTTCACTAAAAGGAAAAAGGGTGACAAGAGAGTGTTCTAAAACTCCAAGGCCAAGTGTGTGTCTGTTTATGGGACCAGTTAATAAAGAACACACATTTGATTCGAGACGAGAATCTCAAGAACCTGACGCATGGAATGGCTTTCTGTTTTCATGGGTTTTCATTTCCTCCTGCTTCTGAGGTAGCAGAAGCCAGTCCCTCACAAGGCCTCCACATCATTTCTCACCTGCCTGGCTCCTCACCTCTTCCATTCACCCTTGGAAGCGGGATGGATCTGGCGCCCGAAGAAGCTGAGGAGGAGCCTTTTCTACCACCTCCGTGACTTCTTAGTGCAACGTGGACAACGGGGTCTGTGGGCCTCAGAGCACCTTGGTTTCCCCTCTAGGCCAGGGGCAGGAGAGGTAGAGACAAGGGCTGGCTAAGGCCCCAGCAGCCAGAGATGGACTGAAGTGGAAGGGCTGACAGGCACATGATTTAGGGGAAAGGGAATTTTCATACATGTAATTTTTGTTTTATGGGTAGCAGGGCTTATCATCTACATTGATTTTATAGTTTGACAACAGAACATCTTATTACATTAAAGGGTCTATCTAAATGACATTCAAGTATACGTAAAAGTGGAATTTATTTAACACCTACTACATCCCAGCATGGATCCACAAGACGGCTAACCCTCATACCAACCTTGCAAGGGAGATATTATCTGTCCCTAGTTTAGATTTGCAGAAACTGAAGCTCACAGAAGGTTAAATACGTTACCCAAAATACAACTAGTAAGTCACAGAACCCGGGTCCCATCTCCTTGGAATCCTGTGTATTTCCCCAAGGCTTCTAACAACATATGAAAATTCACATCAAAATCAACAAGTGACTGTAATCTAGCACCAGAAATACTAACTACTTCTTTATGACACTGAACCAAGTCAGCTTTTAAATTTTATAACTTTGCTTTTCTGTTATTTGTCAGCTCTTAACCTGGTTAATATCAGTTCTGTTGACATTGGACTTGGCTCAGGAAATGATTAACGAGTGGGTTTTCAGCCTTGCTTTGCATCTCTTCTTTCTTTCAGTCCTCTATCGTCTTCTTCACCTGCTGCTGCTATGCCTTACAGTCCTCGCGTCAAACACATAGGACTATAAAGGCAAAGAAAATGAGGGTTTCATTGTGACGTTTCAGATTTTGAGTTTCCAAGTCTTTCTTTGGGGGGTTTTTGTTTTTGTTTTTTTTGGCCGCACGACGCGGCATGTGGGACCTTCCCCAACCAGGGATCAAACCCGCGCCCCCTGCAGTGGAAGCGCAGAGTCTTAACCCCCAGACCGCCAGGGAAGTCCATGTACCCGTTTATATCTTAAAGGCAAGGGCTGCAGTGGCATTAAGGGCATCCATAACTCCCAGTGCATCTCCATGTGCCCCGCCCTCTTCTGACCTGCATCCCTTCTCCTGCATTTGCCGATGAGGACACAGGTTCCTAGAAGGAAAGCAACAGACCAAAGGTCTGTTTGCAGAATTAAAACTGCCTTGCAGATGAACTACCCTGTTTTCACAGCTACCTGGTTTCCACTGGCGACCTTTAAAAATGTAAGACAAACATAGTACCAGATTTATATTTATGTGATCAACTGGTTTTCAAAGCACAGATACCAATTAATTTTTTTCTCTTTGCAACAATTCTGTGCAGTAGGCACGGAGCCAAGTCACCAGGCACCAGGCCAGTTAGTGGCTGAGTACTCAGCTTCTAATCCTTGCTGACGAATACTTTTTTTTTAAGTATTTTCTCTTTCCTCAAAAGCCCAACATTACAAAGATGTCTTTTAAAAGAAAAAGGTTAAGACTTTATTCAAGATATATATCAGGCATTATAACAAAACAGCAGAACTTCAACCTTTGGAGTACTGTAACTTTACATCCCTTTGATGCACAGTTCAGTATACTATTTGATTACAGATCATTCTATGGGGATTACAGAAATAAACCAAGGGCAAGTGTACACAGTCACCGTCCAGAATGCCAGCTCTCTGCGTGTGTGCCATTTGTGAATGAAACACACATCCTTTACCATTTCCAATACTGTGCAAGGTGAACAACTAGGAAGGTACTCGGTGGTGGTCGTGGTTGACAAGCACTGTTATCACAGACACATGGACAGTATACTACAGAGAACATACATTTCAGAGGCCAGCGAAGTGAGCAAGCTATTCACATAAAGCCAGGAGGGATTATGCCTAACTCTCCAGTTTATAAGTATAATACCACGTCTCATCTTCTCAGAAACAGAACAGGTGCTCAATAGCAAAGAACCGAAAATTACTACATGAAAAGTACAGACTTTCCAGCTAGCATTTTGTAAACAGCCTGTGTCTGTAAATCAGCCAATTAAAAACATTCAGTTTTATCCTCTAGACAGAACTCCACATCACTACTTGTACACTTTGAGGCATTCACATTTTACGTCAGTCCACACAAAAACACAGCTTGTTGGATAAGTAAACATGTTTTGCCAGAAATATGACAGCTGCTCTCAGTTGTACAGTGGGTGTTTTTAAGAGGGAATCCAACTCCCTAACCAACACTTGAAGGAAAAATAGTTACATTAAGACAGCAGTTTGGATACCTTTATATTTTTTAAATCTTAAATGAGAACTAATACAGCATGTCTGAGAGTAGAGTGCTTCAAACTTGTTTTTGGCATAGTTGAGTGCAAACTTCATAGCCCGTATGTTAAAACTCTCCATTGTAAAATGGTGAAACTATAGCTTGTTCACAATAGGATTTTAATCTCTGCTGCTAAAGGCATTTATTACTTTGGCAAAAAAAAAAAATTGCTAGAAAGCTGCTTAATGAGTTAAGCTTTTTTTGCTTTTGTTTCTGATAATTCTGGGTACTCCCAATGACAGGTAAATACATTTTAAAGCGTATATTTTTCCTCTGTCTGAAACTATTCAGTGAGCTTGAAGAAAACAGGTTTTCTGTCTTCCCTCGGGGGTTTAGGTATTGGTGGGTGTGGGGCACAGACAATGAACAGACAGCCTCTGTTTGCCCTCTGAACCACAAATTTGCTTTTAGGTTTATTTTCCTAAATCCTTTTGTAAATTACAAAGTCACCTTCAGAGGCATTGTGGGGAAAAGGGATTTAAATATGCACATCTGGTAACAAGCAACTTCAAGTAAAACCCTCTCGGAGGTGGCTAAGATCCAGCCAATGTGTCACCAGCAAAGACTGATGTGTGTTTGTGTAGCTCAGTCTTTAACTGGGCCTGTTTATAGCTGATTGACAGTAGGTTCTATGTGGTACATAACACTCTCTAGTGTTCAGGGCCTATCTATGAACAAACACAATCCAAGTATTATAAGTAACTGGGTTGTGACCACTGCATGCATCACACTGAAAGGAAACACCAACTCTAAGCGTAAGTATATGAGTCCTACATTTAGGCTCAGCTCTACCAGAGCAGCTGCCTCAGACCAAAATGCTATTTAAACCAGATTCTTCTTTTCAGATAAAATTCTCAGTCTAAGCAGGGAGTTCCCTCAGACAGTGATTTGTTCTCTTCCTAAGCGATGCGGGCTTGTATGAAGTACGAGTGCCCATGAGCGTGCGACATCTCTGGTTCACATTCTGCACAGGCCAGGAGAGGAACAGAGGGCATGAGCCAGAGCTGCCCGTGAGCTGGGGAGCCAGTCACATCCATGAAGGTCTCGACCTCTGAAACCTTTCTAGAACCCAGCGTTTGGACTGTTACCCAGGTGTCTCAGATGTACTTTACCGCGTATCTGAAACAAAGCATGATCGCAGGGTTGCTTTTGTTTGGGTGGATGGGTTGGTTTTCGCTTAGTGTTTCCTGAAACGAGGCGCTCCCACTGTGGGCTCCTCTACCTGGGGAAATCAGTCACAGCACTGGGTCCTATTATGGAGACACATTCATCGTCAAGCACTTTTGAACCACTCAAGATGATTCCTTACAACAGCTCTGTAAGTCTACACGCCCGAGAGGAGTTTTACCAAGGGCGAGGCTCCAGCCTAAGACAATGATAAATCCCCTGTAAGGATTCAGAAGCTCCTAATCCTGGATCCATGGGAGAGACAAGCTTCCTGTGACTTTTCTCTTATTCTAGGCTGTTCCCCTGTCTTCGTTACACTCACACCTGTCACTAAAGTGTTGCCTCTCTTCATTCTAAACTTCCCTCTGGTCTGTTGACTGACTGTCTGAAGGATATGGACCATCGCCCTGCAGGAAGAGGGATGTTGTACTCGAGGTGTATTTGGAAGCTTCATAAGCACATCTGAGACATCCTCTAGAATCAAGATAATTTTTTACACTTCTGCTTTTGCAGTTTTCTTCCACATCAGAACCTCTGGCAGCCCTTGCAAGTCCACTATCTTAAGCCAAAAGCCATAAATATGTACATTGTAGTCCAAAGTACTAGTACCAAGAACAAAAAGAAGTTAAAAAGCAAATTGCCTTGTTTGCATATACAGGACTAAAAACGAAGTATGCGACCAAGAAATGACAAATGTGCATCCCAGCAGTGGGGGCGATTCTCTTCTATTTCTAAAACACTGCTGTCTGTACGCCGGTCCAGTTGTGGAAAACTGCTGACCCCCGGCACACTACCTTTCCCTTTAGCCTCTCCCCAGCAAAAGAAAGAAAAGGAGGGGGGAAGAGAAACTCTTCCAAATGGAACAGGGGAGAGAGGAAAGGCCGTGTCCGAGGCTGCACGCTCAGCACACCAGCCTGCGGGTTTCTATGTTATTAGTGAATAAATAGCTCTTTAAGGCAGAGAAGAAACATTCTGTGGATCCAGTGCTGTTGGCTCATCTCACTCACGTGGTTTCAGTGGCCGAGGATGAGGTACTTTTCTTCCTGAAGCGAGATCGAAGGATTCTAGGCGGTGCCTGGTAGAAGAAACAGAAAAAGGACCCCTCAATTTGGCATAGCATGGAAGCTTTCGAGGACAGCACCCGGCTGGGTTTGTGTTGAGACTCCAGCTCCTTTGGTCAAATGCACGCGTGTGTGAAGAGGCTGGTGCGGCTGGGGGCCCACTCGGAGTGTGCACAGTAGGAATCGGAGTCACAGCCCAAGCATCGCCATGAAGCTGAGCCAGTTGAGCCCGGCGCCTCCCTCTTCATGTTCTCCTAAGTCCCTGGATCTCCCAAGTGAATGGCTACACAGAAGGATGACACATCTTGTTTCTGCCTTGAGAGCAAAATGATCTTACCAAATGACTCAGCAGAAAGACCTCCCCATCTCTTCCCTGGGAACCAGCCTCGTGTTACTTGGTACGTGCTTCAAATTTCCATCACCAAATTTCCAGTCCTCTTTCTGGAGGTGAAATCCCTTCATGCACAGCAAACCACACAACAGAGGAAACACTGCCTTTAAGTATGAAGGGTTCCACTTCATCTTCCCTACAAATGGCTATCAAGGGACCCCTCCTTCCATGGGACACACAAATCACAGGGGATCACAATAAAAGAAAAGGGAAATATTTTCTAGCATAGCACTCAAGGGGGTTCACAACTGGCCCCAACTCTGTACTCAGCTTCGTTTTCTACACTGCCCTTTCATACCTCCATCCCTTCTGACCAGAGGTCCTTCCTCCCTTCTCCATCCACCCACATGGCCCACTCACAGCCAGGATCGGCTCCTTGGTTCTCACATTGCTTAGCACGTGACAGGGCGTCAGAGGACTTTGCGCCCACGCGGGGGCGTGCCTGCTCTGTGCACTGTGTCCCCTGCCACACTGTGGCTCCCTGGGAGCAGGGCCGAGTTCACCACCGTTTCCCAGCAAGGAGCTTGGTGCCCAGTGGGCACACGGAAGGGAAGCAGAAGAGAAAGAAGCAGGAACGGAAGGCTCTGGCCTTCCACATCCTGAGTCCTCACGCTACACCTTTGCGACTAGGAAATGTTTACCAGCCACCTCTGGACACAGTAAGAAAAGAATGGGTGAAACCTGTTTTAGGGATCTGCCTCAAGCAGATTAACCATAAACAGTAAAGCAGCTTGCGCAGCTGTACAAAAACAAAAGCAAAAAGGCACAAAGCCTCAGGACCTGGGATGGTTCGGGCACCTTCCCTGCCCTCCGGGAAGGAGGGCAGCGTTCCGTGCACTGCCTCACCTGAGGCTCACAAGGGTCTCTGCTCTGTGGGCAGGGGGACTCCCAACTTGCCTCAGATGGACTCTCAGGCCGCAGTGTTCAGGGGAAGGGGAAGGGGGGGAGATGTGACGGGACAGCGAGGAAGACTCTGGGGTCCCCCGATTCTGCGGGCCCTGCACCCGAGCCCAAGGCTGGTGACCCTGCACAGAGCAAGGCCCTGAGGCTCTAGGCTTGGCCCTCCTGCTGCCAAAACTCCATCTGCATCTACAACTGGCAAGAGCACACACATCAAGTGTATTGTCTTGGTCATTTTGAAGGGCTGTGCCCCTTGTATAACATTTTATGAACATCCGTGCTGTACCAGGCACTACGCTGTGTCATGGAGATACAGGGATGAACACGCTTTATTTATAAAGACTTGTCATATGACACATTCTGAGTTTTTCTTCCTCCAAAACACTCATTTGGTTGCTTTTCATTCACACATCACCTTAGGTTGGTAGTTGGGTTTTTTGTTTGTTTTTTTAATCCCTAGGCACTATCTCACCTCTCCTATTTCCAAATAAAAGTAGTAGGGTCTTTTTTACCCCTTGGCAAGTAGCTGGACGCTACCTAGTGGCTTGTCCTGCCTGTTTGATGCAGGGAGGTCTCCCCGCCCCAGGCACCCCGGAGGCGTTGGGTGCCCGAAGAGATGCTGCCCCCGGGAGCCCCAGTTCTCCAGGGCAGAGCCCTTTGTGCAAACACACGCTCCACCCCGCAGCCCCCAACACCGTGTACCTCCAGGGGGAACTCCGTCCTTCGAGGCGCTTTATACTTGTACATGAAATCCAGCAGGTCTTCCTCATCATCATCGGAAAACGCCAATGGGTTTTGGACCTGGTGAGGCTCCCATGCCTTCACACCACCCTCATTCACATCCCCCTCAACCACTGAATGTCCATTTACAATCTACGCAGAGGAGACAAAGTACAGCGAGGTGGGATCAGTGTAGAAAGGAGCGAAGAAGGGCACGCAAGGTCAAAGTTAGGCACACAGCACGGCAAGCCAGGCCGGTTAGGAGAGCCGAGGCCCCGGTACCCTCCAGCGATACTGCAGAGGATCCAGGATCATTGCAACTGTGAGACTGGTCAGGCGCCGTGCATGGGAACGGGCACAGGGTTCAGAATCTACTGATAGGCTACCAGGGGAGGTGGGGACAGCGCTGCCTTAACTGAGACATGTCTAACCCTGCAGCTTAGAGCTGTGAGGCCATACCAGAAGAATGCTCCGGGAAAGAATCTCTAGGAAAGATGGTGGCAGTGACCTCTGGAGAGGAATAGCACAGTTTTCTATAATACAAACCAGCGATGCTGACAGCGCCTTCATTACACTTGCACATTCAGCTCCAAGCATTCTTTAAGCGACAGGAAGCCTTCAAAGAGAACCTTCAGCAAAGCTATGTAGATTTTTCATTTCAAAGGCCAAGTCCTAGAGGAGCAGAGGAGCCTAGTGGAAGGAGAATCTAGCAGCAGTCCTCCCCTCCCAAACGACAGCAGGACTCCTGTTTTGGTCTGCCGTGACTAATCCCCAGGGAGAGCACCAGAATGGACTCATGTCACTGAGTGCACGGTATTTTTGCAATGTTCAATGCTGAGCATATTCCATGTCATCTGGCCATGTGGTCCTATCTCAGTCGAGACGTAAAATACTTCCTGCCCACACCCAGTTTATCTGACACCCAGAGACACATCTTCCTAGGCTTCGTATATTGTTTTTAATGCACAGCCAGGGGGCCCTCAGATCACCTGGTCCGACCACCCCAAGGCCTGCAGATAAAAACCAGAGCTCTTTCTGGGACACCCTGCTACTTCTCCCCAAAACATTTTCAGCCACCAAATGTGTTCTCTCTACCAAAAGGGGAATAACAGCACCCGGTGTGGGCTTAGTAAAACTAACAGCGGAAGCCTAATCTCGAGCCGCTTTCCGGGTCATTGCTGCTATACTCCCAATAGCCGGCAGGGGGCAGCACGAGAGCAGAGCTGCCTTAACCACGGATTTCAAAGCTGAATCGTAGGCTAGGAGAAACCTGCTCAGACAGCACCTGAGTAAGAGCCCGAGATCATTAAACTTCCTTTGCGTTTTTTGCTCCAGTGCATCCCCCAGCCTGTCTCCTCCGGGTTTAGGTTCCCTCTGGTCCCTTCCCCTGGCCAAATCAGCTGCATCCTTAGGACCGAGGAACACGAAGGCTGGCAACTCCAGGGAGCCCTCCCTGAATGCTCCGGTCCTGCCTGCCTCTCTACTCCCAGCGGGGCTTGGGATGTGTACCACATGGCTTGTGCTGCGCACCCTGGTTCTCCTGTCCGTCCGTCTCACTGCCTCAGCCCCACAGAAAGCATCCTGAGCTATGGCTGATCCTCCTGGGCCCCTCGGAGCACCTGACCCCGGGGTTGTACCCACAGTGGCTGCTGGTCCACTAACCGAGATGGAGACCTGACATCCTTTCAGAGGGCTTGGCTCCTGTCCCAAATCAGAACTCGACACCTATCACAAGGACATTCCTTCTGGACACCTGACAGGAGGAAAAAGAGACAGGCCAGCCCAGGCCCGAAAGCTCTCAGGCCAGGCCAGAAACTGCAGAAGCAGCCTGGCCAGCTCCGTCCGCCCCAGCACAGAGCCCCACATCCTGAGAACGGGTAGGGGACCGGTTTGAGTCTGTGCCTCTGCACACGTGGTCCCCTCTAAATCCGGGGCCAGGGCTTTCTCTGTACCGATCGCTCTGGGGTTCAGAGGGCAGCCCAGAGTCACCAAAACATCCTCAATTCAGCCTGCTCACGTGGTCTGGATTCTGAGCCATGAACCCACACGTTACCAAAATAATAAGAGTAATAATAACAACAACAACAACGACTATCTCAGGACTGAAACAAAAATGGTTTCGAGTTTGTTCTCCTCTGCATCCTTGAGCATGGACTAAAGAGTAGAAAAGAAGTGACCCTCTGGCCCACTAGAAGTGACGGATCAAGGGGAACCCAGATATCCAGGCAGGAGTAGAAAACAATCATTCAACTCAGCAGAGGTGGGGAGCAAAGGAGGTTCGTGTGGGCAGCTTGGGGGCTGGAAGTAGCTTCGGATGGAAGCCACAGAGAGAACCTGCTAAAAAGAGAAGAATCCTACTGCTTACTGTGTTCACGGAGGGGCTTTGCCAAGAATGTTGTTTGTAATGTTCTGCCTGACTCTCGGGACCCGTGAGAATAACCACTGTGGACAAGCTGAGCCTCTGAGCTTCCGGCTGGCTACCGTGTTGGGACACTGAATCTCTGAACTGCGTTTCCCTCTTTGCACTGGCTGCCAGGAAGCCCAGCATCTTGGACAGTCTGTGACTTTGTGACATGCACTTAAACTTTTCTTCTCACTCTGACTCCATCTTACCTGCCTATTCCCTTTCTCTCAAGCTTCATTTTTCTTAGTTGGTCCAATTTATCATCTGTATTTCCACAACCAGACTTAAATCCTTTGTGGAACAGGGAGGCGTATAAATGAAGATATAAACCCCACAGAACCTGGTCCCACCAAGATGGGCACCGGGACGAAGGTGAGTGGCTGGGCGGAAAATTCGATGGTGGGCCCCAGCACTCCTCTCCCTGTAGATCCAAATAGAATTGGTGACTGAACAGGTTCTCACCCAGAAGGGTACTGCTGCCCACACCTTAATACTCTGACGGCTCCTGAAGACAACTTGTATGAGGAACATCTCATGCAAGGTCATGGCCACAACCACCTCCAAATCTCAAGGAACCGGCAGCCAAGGCCTTGAGCCCGCAGAGCTGACCGTGGTGCCCGAGGCTGCGCGGCCTCTAGGAAAGGACAGGGGTCGCCCTTACTTTCCACAGCAGGGGAGTGAGTGTGTGGCCTTGACGGACGTTCCGTAGTAGCAAACATGTCTACAGCAGGCTAGGAAGAAGCTGCACCTCTTCTCTCCGTGGAGAGGCCAGGGAGGGAGAAACTCCCAGCCCTCCAAGGCCGAGCTGATCCTTCTGCAGGAGCCCCGGGCCCCCCACCCATCCCACCAGTGCAGCAAACACCCCGGGTTAGCAAAGACTCCCCCGCAGCACACGTTAGTGGGAGCCGTTCACGAAAGTCAGCAAAGGCATCTGGAGGAGAGCACGCCCATCTGGAACACTCACATCAGCGTCCCCGACAGCCACCGAGGAGAAAGAAGAGAATATTCTGTTAGGGAAGGACCTCTGGGGATGAAACTCACACACACGTGTGAGTGTTCGTGCACACACACAGGTATACACACACGGACACACGCTCACTCTCTGCCCGCGCTCCAAACCTCTGACGGCTCCGGCTGCTGCGGAAAGAAACTGCCGCGGGGCCACCCTCAAGAAAGATGCAATTCTCTCTTTCTTTTAATAGAGAGGATAAAGAGATGACTCTGCTTTTTATATGTCCCATACACTTGATTTTTTTTAGAAAAAGGAAAAAAACCCCCACCTCTATGAGTAATTTCAAGCAGTAATAGAATTCAGTTTTCAGCTCTATGTAACATTAAGGCAGGTAGAGAGAAAAGAGGGGAGAAAGGGCGGTAGGTATGAGCGGGAGAGAGAGAGAGAGAGAATAACAGAAGCACAGAAAAAGAGAGACAGATGTGCAGGAGACAACAGGAAACGATTAACAGATGGGTGGGAATGGAGCAGAATGTTCTCCTGGGACCCGAAACGCACAGATGGAAATCATTTCAGGGGACCAGGAGGGCCCCTCCGACCAAAGCGTCTGTGACCCCCTGAAATCCTCTCTCCCAGCATCACTGCCCCAGCCCCGGGCGTGAGACCAACCTCCCCTGACACCGTCTGCTGACACTTCACACTCAGCACCCTTCACCCGCAGAAAGCGGGTCAGAGCTGGAAGGGCCCCCAGGGGCATCGAGCTCAAACCACCCCCACCCCCACCCCCACTTTACAGAGGAGGAGACTGAGGCCTGGAGAGCCAAGGGGTTTTCCCACCATCACAGAGGTTCCTCGCAAGAAGACCTTAGGGACACGGGGAAGAACTCCAGGGCCCTGGGTGTCAAGAGGGCCAAGAAAAGGCAGGGCTGCGGCAAAGGCTCCCAGATCACAGCCCTGAGCAGGGCCACCCCAGCCAGAGGCCTCCACCGAGCCCCACCTGCTGTCCAGTCCCCAAGAAGCCCCCATCCCCGCAGCTCCCAGGAAGACCGAACTCTACTCAGTTCCCACAATCAGCTGTAATTCTATTTAAACGTACTGGAAAGGCAGCCTCTGATTATGAAACCACCAGGGGTCATGGGGAGGGCGAGGGCTTCCCCATGCAGACAGCAGCACGGAACAGGCCCACGAGGCAAGAACGGAGGAGAAGGCAGCTCTCCTCTCCCCGGTCCCCCAAGTGACAAGATCCCAGAAGGAGAGGTGTTCTGAACGGCTCATGGAGTTTACAAACTCAAAACTGTAAAGGGTGACTAGATAGAAATAACCATAATTGCCCAGGACGCTGTGGTTGTTTCCCACAAACTAGTACGTCCACCAGGCCCGAGTCTTGGCCGCTAGCGCTGGAAACAGCTGCGTGCAGCCCCTCCGTTTCTTTTATCCTTGCTGAGCATATATACACTCCTCTGTTCCAGGACGATGCTGGTCTCCGCAGCCCTGCTCAGGACTCCTTGGACCATCTGTTCTCTTTAGGTTTATGGCCTCCAAAACCCCCATGTCTTCTACAGACCTTTGAAAACCTTAGCATTGAAAAGTCTTAAAACTGAAGAACTAAAGGGAAAACAGGACCCCTCTCCCGCCACCGATATGGGAGGCGCGAGCCACGTCTCAGTGGCACCGGGGCAGGGGGCACCGGCAACAAGGGCGCCAGGCGTGCCTCTCTCCTCCCCTCACACCAGCCAGCAGCTGCAGGCCAGGGGCGGCCCCTCTCGCCTTCTGAGCCAAAGGCACCTCCTTGGTGCGGGGGGAGCAAAGGGGGCTGGGTTAGCCCAGCACCATTTCTGGTCCCTCGTGTGTCTAGTTAAGGTCAGGGAAAGCGCGGGAGCAGGTCAGGAGAGAACCACGTGGCTAAGCTATCACCCACACCCAGGGAGGGTGGCAGCAGGGGCCGGCCGGGCTCCCTGAGGTCCCCTGGCTCTAACAGTAATCACCATCACCACCCTTCACAAAGTCCTTCCGCAGACATTTTCACAACAGCACAGTGAAGTGGGGAAGCGGGGATCTTTCTCTCTATTTGAAGCAAATCAAGGCTTAGGGTGTTAGGTGATTCGCACATACTTACACAGCTGGTTAAGTGGCAAAGCAGGACCAGGGCTCCCTTGGCTGCACAAGGACCGAAAGCCCTGGGGCTCCAGCACTTCAGAGGAGCTGGGTAAGTGCCTATGTCACCATCACCCAGAGCACAAGGAACTATGACCCTGGGATGGTTTTAAAATAGCTCCACACATCCTTTGACGCTCCTCCCTTCAAGAGGTGGAGATGAATTCCCCTCCCCTTGAGTGTGGGCTGGACTTAATGACTCACTTCCAGCAAACAGAATAAGGCAGAAGTGGTGGTGTGTGACTTCTGACCAGGTCCTAAAAGGTACTGTGGCTTCCTGCTTGCCCTCTCTCTCCTGCATCACTCACTCTGGGTGAAGCCAGCTGCCATGTCGTAAGGATGCTCAGGCAGCCCCAGAGAGGCCCACGTGGTGAGGACCTGAGGCCTCCAGCCGACAGTCACAAGACAGCCACCTTCAGTCAAGCCTTCAGATGGCTGCAGCCCTGGCCGACATCCTGACCGGAACTCCTGAGAGTCCCTGAGCCAGACCACCCAGTTAAGCCGCTCCCAAATGTCTAGCCTGGCTTCGCTGTAGGGTAATACATGTTTGCTGTTTGGAGGAGGTAACCTCCTGACTCCACCCCCCCCAGACCCTGCAGCTGAAAGGGAGCCCCCAGGTCTGACACCAGCTCATGGTTAGAGCCTCGTCCCGAGGCGAGTCCCGCACGCTGCAGAGATGCTGGCTGTCTACTCACCTTTCCAGGTCCTGCAGGTGAAGCAGCAGGTACACACTGTGGGAATGGGGGCACCATCAGTGATAGCCCCCAGGCAAACCGGGAGGTCCCAGGGAGGTGTGGGGATCCCAGTGTGTTCAATACAGGGGTCCCAGGAATGTGGGTCTCTGTAGAGATACCGAGGTGGCGGAGGGGATCATTCCAGATCCAGCTTCCTCTCGGGTGCTAGAAAATGACCTTGCCTGGCCCACAGAGCTCAGTCCTTGTGTCCTGCAGCCCAAGGATGACCTTGCCTGGCCCACAGAGGTCAGTCCTTGTGTCCAGCAGCCCAAGGGAAGGCAGAGGGTGACGTCAAAGTTTCCTCTGAGAAATAACTCCAACTGTACCTGCCCAGATGCCCTTCCTCTGTCTGTCTCCCAGTTCAGAATGACCTGCAGGAAACTGACCGCTGAACCCTCAAAGTGCTCAAACAGCTAATTGGCTGCTACCTTACACAGTCCATTGGTCTTGGTGCACATCTGGGCCTTGGTATGCAGTAGGTGCTCACTAAATACAGGCTGTCTCCAAGTTCATGGAAAGCAAGGATCATTTTTTCAACTCCCTCGTACCCTTCCTGGGGTTCAGTGCCAGACTTTCAATAAATGGCATCTGACAAAACGCTTCCCAGTCCATTCTGCAGGGTGGGCGATGCAAACTGCATAGTGTTATTCTACACCAATGGGCCTATATTTTTATTTTACATAAATTGTTATATAATATCTTGTTCCGTTTTGTACTTTTTTCACTAGGCCTCGTGTTTTCAAACTCTACCTATACGTACTTTGAAACTGTTGCTTCCAACGCTGCACACAACTCCGCGGGGGGGCAGCCACCGCGTCTTGCCCATCCTCTCCCAGCCTGCCCGCAACAGGTGCTACCTGCCAGGGCTTGCAGATAAGCCCTGTGCCTTGTGACTGCTCTCCTCACAAGCCTAAGATGTAGGAGGGATAGGGATTCTCGCGCCTCTTCTCCAGAGGAAACCTGAAGGCAACGGAGCTCGTTTTCTGTGCCAAGGTCAAATCCTCTGATAGCAGCCGCCTGGGGTATCATTCTGAGGAAGGTTCTGAGGCTGAACCTAGGCCCAGAGGGAACAAGTGTGGTGACTGCTTGTTGACGTCTGCCTCGCTGTGTTGCATTTACCGTCTCTGCGCAGGCCCGGGGTCACTCAGCCAGGATGGAAGCCCAGACTGGGGGCCGTTTCCCCGACCCGACCATGCCTGGTGTCCGAGGCTGGGTGCTGGGAGGATACACAAAGCTGGGCCTCCTTTGGCTGACTCCCTCCCAGGCACCCGCACCCTCCACTCTGGGGTTACGACAGCCCCAGAGCCTCTGATCTGGGTGCTTTTGCCCCATGCCCAGACCCTGGGCCATCTTTCACTGGTCTTCCTTTCTGAGATGACTTTTATTTTAGGCCCAGAACAGCCAGGGCGAGGGCCAATGGTCCCTGCCCTCCCTACTAGGTCAGCACCTCCCTTGCCGGCCCCCTGAAGTCACAGGCGCCACGGCCAAGGGCAGGCCGTGAGGAGAGCAGGTCGTGTGGCAGCACAGCGGGCTCTCTGGTTCTCTGCAAACTCCACCCGCTTGGCCTGCACACCTGCAACCAGAGCGCTGCCCCTGCCCCACGGGGCACAGCAGAGGACGGAGGGCAGCAGGGTCAGAACCAAACAAATCAGCCCAAATCCGCTTCCATCTAGTGATTGTCTGGGAAGATGTTCAAAGCCCAGGGGATGCCTCCCATCGCCTTTTTTTTTTTTTCCCGTATTGAAGTATAGTTGACTTACAATATTATATTAGTTTCAGGTGTACAGGTGCAGTAATTCAATATTTTTATAGATCGTACTCCGTATACAGATACTATAAATAATAATGGCTATATTCCTGTGTTGTGCATTGCATCCTTGCAGCCTATCTATTTGATATCTGGTAGTTTGTAGCTCTCCACCCATTTTACGCCTTCCGGCCACCACTCTCCCCTCTGGCAACCACCGGTCTGTTCTCAGTATCTCTGAGTCTGTTTCTGTTTTGTTACATTCATTTGTTTGTTTCATTGTGTAGATTCCACATATAAATGAAAACATACAGTATTTGTCTTTCTCTGTCTGACTTATTTCACTAAGCATAATACCCTCGGGTCCATCCATGTTGTCACAAATGGCAAAATTTCATTCCTTTTTATGGCTGAGTAATATACCCATCACCTTTTAGATCCTACCAAACCTCTCTCTTTCCTAGTTCTGAAGCTGCCACGAATCTTCCACCAAGGGCAGGTGTAGGCAGGAGGCCTGGATTCCAGTCCTGTGTGGCCTTGGCACAGCGTGTGACCTCTCTGAGCCTACTTCCTCTGCTTCGTTCACCTCTATAATGACAATATAGACTCTAAGAGGGAAAGGGGCTGTAGGGCCACCGAGGCCCACTTCCTAGCCAAAGCAGGAATCCCTCCCTAGAGCTTTGGTATATGACTATTTGACTTTGGTTTGGGCCCTTGCAACGTCAGGCATCTCACTATCTCACAAGGCAGCCCATTTCTGTCCCGGATACTTTCACATTATAAAGTGCTTTCGTAGGTGAGTTAGATATCAACAAGAAGAACAGAACTGGCAGCAGCTACGACCTCGAGTGCCAGGCATGACCCTAAGCACCTTTACATGGATTATTTTGGTTGAATCCTCACGACAACCCTACAAATGGGGCTTGTCATTCCCTGTGTTTAGATAAAGAATCTGCAGTGCAGAGAGGATAAACAGCTTGCCCGGGCCACACAGCTGGTAAGTGGCTACCCCCTTGGAACTGGACCCCACTGGTTCTAGCTCTGCCCACTGAGCCTCAGAGAATTGGGGCCCTTTTTCTTCCAATGACAGCTTTCATTTGAGGCTTCGTAGCCGGGAAGCTGACGGAGGGTGGAGGCGATATCTAATTGCATTTCGCATCCCTATTTCTGCGACGGTGCCCAGGAGGTCAGAAGCTGTAGATGCTCAGGGAAACCTGATGGCCAGCAGGTGAGTGGAGAGAAGGCCCTGGGCTAGGAGTCAGGGGGCCACAGGAGAATGCCACCAGCGGGCAACCCTGGTGACAGCTCCCTTCCCTGGGCCTTTGTCTCTTCATTGGCAAAATCAGAGGATTAGACTGAGTGATCCCCAAGGTCCCCTCCTGCCTGGCCTTTTGGGATTCCATGCTAAGCTCCCCTGGCACAGGGACAGGGTTCCCCTACCTGAGGTAGACCTCACCCCCATGGCCAAGCCTGCACCTCCCCAGCCCTGCTAGGGTTAAAATCTCTCCCTTCCACCAGAAAAGCCACATTCTTCAATCCTGGGGCCGGGGGTAGAGAGGCCATTCCTGAGAGGGTTGGAACGTGGCAGACGCTGGGCCGGGCCCTGAGCCGTTCTCCTTTCCCTGGAGGGGAGCATCGGTTGTCATTCCCAGGGCAGTGGTGAGGCTCCCTCTTTCCCATCCATGTCTTAGACCCTCAAGTCAGGTGGGGCCTGGAAGGACCCCAGGCGCAGGACTGAGATGCCCCTGTAGGCTGCACCTCACAGCACACAGTCTAGGTCTAGGTGGCCTGGAGGTCCCTGTTTATACATTTAAGGGCAGGCTAACCACCTGCACATGTCACAGCCAGAGATTCCAATAGTGGCCCAATTTCAGCCCCCAGGCTCAATTTCCCAGCAAGGTGGAGGGGCGGAGGTGATGACCCAGAACGATCCCTTGCAGCCCCTTCCCCGTCAACCTTCTGCTGGCAGCAGCAGTGCTCAGCTCCCGAAAGCCAAGCCCCGTAATCTTCCCAAGGAACAGTCTGGGAAACCGAGTCCTGGTCCAACTCCGTAGCCCTCTAATCCCTGCCCCTACCTTCCACAAGCCCGAAACCCACTGAGGGATCAGACGTCAGTGGGTCCCAAATGTGGCTGCAACCTCGACAGCATCACACACCAGGGGCTCACCCTAGACCTACTGAATCCCCCGGTGGGGGGGGCCCAGGACTCTGCACTTTTAAACGAAGTTCCAGGCCAATCCTGGCCCAGGTACCCCTCTACCAGGGGTAGACATCGAGGTAGAGGTGTGTTTCCGTAAAGCCCTGGCCTCCACAGGAATTAGACCTCAGAGCTAGTGTGGCGTTTGCATGTGGTGGCCGAGGTTATGCATGGGGCATGGTGGCTCAGGGAGGGGAGGAGATGGTAGAGTGAGAGACAGGACAGGAAATACCGTGCAGGGAAAAGGGATACCGTGCTGTAAGCCCTGGCTGGGTGGGAGGAGACACTCAGGTGCTCACGACAGGTAAGCCCTCCTGGGAGTGCGGGGTCAGAGAAGAAGAACACAGAGAAAGCTGCCTTGGCCCAGGTCTAGCTGGGCCTGTCACCTCTAGGCTTGGTCCAGGTACTACTGCTCAACCCCCCCAACCCCCCCCCCCCACATAATCAGATGGAGGAGATGGGGCCCTTTGGTGCAGGTGACCTAACCCTGCCCCTGATCAGAGTCCCCAAGGCCAGCCCTCTGCCCTGGCCCAAGTGATGCTCTGCCCCTTGGCTGGCCTGGCACGGTCTGATGGACGTCTGTATGGGTGGCGAGTCCTTGGGGCAAGGGCCCTAGGGGAGCCCGGGTCTCCCTTCACGAAAGCAAGGCCTACGAGGTGGAAAAGAGGGGAAGGGAAGTGACACCTACCTGAGCTGCCAGCGCTCTCGGAAGCACTCCTGGACATCTTAGGCTGGCCGTGTTTGCCGCTGGCCCGCCCGGGCCCCGGTGGCGGGGGGCCGGAGGGAGCAGGGGCGCCGTCTCCCCTGATGGTGGAGAGATCCTGCATGCTGAAGCTCCGGAGTCTCTCTGATAAGGCACCCTGTCCCTGGACACAACACAGGACGGGGCACACGTCAGAGGCCTGCCCCACAGACCGGGGCAGCTGTGGCGGGCGAACGCAACCGAGGCCAAGAGGGGGGCTCTGACGGTCAGCCAGGTGGAGGCCAGTCCCCTGGAATACTCTGCAGAGGGGCAGCTGCCTGGTGTACTTGCAGGGGACACTGAGGGGATCCAGGCCCAGAATGTTCTAGGGCCTCCTGTGGGCTCAGGAATTGCTCTTCTGGCTCCAGGCCCCTTCCTCTCCTTCAGACGCCCCCCACAATAAGCCCGAGCCTCGGCCAGACTCAGGGCCGAGGAAACGACTGCTGCCTTCGGTTCCTACTCTCCAGGGCTTGTCTGCGGCTTCTCGGGCTTTACAGAAATCAAAATCCTTATAGAGCTACATTTTGCTCAGTTCCCAGGACACAAGGATCTGGCCAGAATATCAGAACTTAATAATCTATGTGCTCAGTCCTTACTCTTTTCAAAGGAAATAAAATGCAGACAGTATTTTTTAAATGTATGACAACAGCCATTTCTTTTATCTGTTCACATGACTGTTCGTGAGTCGCACTGACTGCCCCTGTCACCTTTGAGCTCCATAAAATACCCAAAGTAACGAATCAGGAAGGAAAAAGATGATATTAAAAAAAGACACACACGCGACAAAACACTGTTGACCGTAACCATTTCTTATTCTCAAGGAGCCACAGACGCTGTCTCGGGGGAAACTGTTCTTTTGTTTAGGAAAAGCAAGATCAATCCATTATACTTATGAAAGGGAAGGCCCTCGCTGTCTGGATGAGAGAATCTGTCAAAGTGAAAAGATTACAAGGAAGGCACAGGGATGACAGCATTGCTTTAGGTGTGCCTCAGGGGCTGGAGGGGGAGAGCTGTGTTCGCGGGAGAAGGAAACCCGAGGGCGGAGGGGCTGGTAAGGAGACGTGGATTATTGAGAACTGGGCTGGGATTCGGAGCAAGAGGTGACAGGCAAGTAACCACTAGGCAAATTGATAAACTTGGGTATCTTCAGAAACACTCATGGGCATGCAGACTTCCCAGAGGTACATGGGATGCATGGATCGGGGGCGGAGGTATTTTATTTGAATAATGAAGGAAAGAGTAGTCCTAGAGGGCTAGAGGACGTGGGGACCATAGGCACCGCAGATAGAACAGAACCAACAAATCAGCACAAAATCAGCGAGAGCAGCTAACAAGGGCTCTGGGCTGGGGGGTGGGATTGATGAAACCAACAAGGGCCATGACAGCATTGGTTAAGAGGCTTTCAGAGATGGCAGAAGGGTTTGGAGATTTTTTTTTTCACTTTACTTAAATAGTAATGAAAATGAGCCAACAAAGCACAGTAATTCACTGAAGTAACTTTAGCAAAAGAGTCAGTTAGCTAAAGGAGCAAACGCAGAATGAGTTCATTAGAGGCAACGGGGGAAGACAAAGGAGCTTGCAGACAGTTTTAGAAAAAATGTCAGAATGAAACAAAGATGCATTAAAATATGAAAATGATAAGTTCTCAGCCTACAAAGATATTTAAAAACCATGTCTCCAGGAAACTAACAACAGCAGAAAGAAAACCATTTAAATAATCAAATATATATACAGGACTTCCCTGGTGGCACAGTGGTTAAGAATCCATCTGCCAATGCCGGGGACACGGGTTCGATCCCTGGTCCGGGAAGATCCCACATGTCGCGGAGCAACTAAGCCTGTGTGACACAACTACTGAGCCCACACACCACAACTACGGAAGCCTGTGCGCCCTAGAGCCCACGTGACGCAACTACTGAGCTTGCGTGCTGCAACAACTGAAGCCTGTGCGCCTACAGCCTGTGCTCCGCAACAAGAGAAGCCGCCGCAATGAGAAGCCCGCGCACCGCAACGAAGAGTAGCCCCCCCTCGCCGCAGCTAGAGAAAGCCCACGTGCAGCAACGAAGACCCAACGCAGCCAAAAATAAAAATAGATTTAAAAATAAATAAATAAAACAAAATAAAAAATATATACAACTAGAATTCTAAATCCAGGCAAAGGGGTGTTTGGAGGGCATTATGTGAGAAAGGCAGAAATCTCCCTGGTTGCCTCAGATACAGCTCCTGAACGATGGTGGGCAAGGGGTTTGAGGCTTCACCTTCTAGACATGACAGCTGGGTGGTCTTTGGCAAGAAAATGAGGGGGGAGACCCGCTCCCCAGTATAATCCCCTCCAAATCCATCAGCCAATGACCCATGATTATTCTACTCAGAAACATTCCAGATGACATCTAGGAACTTCCCTGGAGGTCCAGTGATTAAGATTCCGTGCTTCCACTACAGGGGGCACGTGTTCAATCCCTGGTCGGGGAGCTAAGATCCCACATGCTGCAGGGGGCAGCCAAAAAAAAAAAAAAAAAAGGATCACTTCTGGGAAAAAAACTAGGAGGGGCTTCATGATTCTAAGTCCAAATAAATGGTGGCGGACTAACTCCTTCCCTGGGTCTGCCAGCTCTTACAAAGGCTCAGCAATGTATCTGAGGGAAAGAGGCAGCAGGCATGTCCATGACCATTTCAGCAAAGCACTCAGTTCCAGTCCCAGAAGCCAGCTGGCCTGCTCCAGTATCACTAGCATCATGAAGACAGGAAGTGGCAAAGGTTAGGAAAGAAAAGGAGATAATAACAGCTCAGTATCGACTGAGTCCTGTCTCAGAAGAAACCACGGCAGCATGGATACAGGCTCTTGAAAACAAATTAGCCCGTACCCATCAAAACAATCTGAGACAGTTCAAATCAATATAGCCCTCTCAGCTGTAAACCTCTCAGCCCTGCTCAGTCTCTACTCCAAACCTCATCTCCATTCACTTTCCACAGACCTTATTCCACCGGCCGATTCAGCTCTGCTCTGAGAACCTTCGTTTTCTTATTCTGGGAACAGCCCAAGAGTGGTTCTCTGGTATTCTGCAAAACTGGGTTCCTTATTTTTGGGAAAATAAATTTGGACTCCCTAAATTTGGAAAAGCTTAAAAACATATTCTATAATTCAATGAGCCACATACGAAAAGCTTTGAGAAGTCGTAGTGTTTTGGGTTGTTTGACTCAGCATATCCCAAATGTATTTGACCACAGTGGGATAGACCGTTAGTTGACCATCCAAAAGTCATTCCCAATTCCGTTCTCGAAATGGTGAGAAAAAAAAAACAGATTTCCCAAACTCCCTCCTAGCTATTATGCATGGCCATGTGATGCGGTTCTGGCCAATGGGAGGTAAGGGGAAATCTGCTAAGGGATTTCTGGGAAAGATATTTTCTCTCTTTCACATGCAGGAGAAAGGCCTGACCCTGCTCCCTGCCTTCTGCCTTTGAGTGTGGGAACTGCCACCTTGTGACAAGGAGACTCGCAGAGACATCCACCCGGAGTCTTGGCATCACTCAGTCACTGGAATACCGACGGTGCCCATTTACTCCTAGACTTCTCGTGGATAACTATCGTCAATTACAAGACATACATTTTTTCACCTCTGAGAACTGGGGAGGGTCTTACGATTGCTGTTGCCTTGTCTTTGTTGTCACTGCCTACACATGAACGCACTTAGTTGTTATTCCCAAAGGCATGACCAGACAATGGAAACTCCTGACTGTTCACTGTTAACAAACAATTTAAGACCCAACTGGGACTTCCCCGGTGGCCCAGTGGTTAAGACTCCACCCTTCCAATGCAGGGGGCTTGGGTTTAATCCCTGGTCAGGGAACTAAGATCCCACATGCCGTGCGGTACAGCCAAAAGATTTTTTAAAAAAAGACCCACTTGAAGAAGGAATCTGAGTCTAGGTTGCCTAGAACACGTTCTACTGACACCTTCTAGTAAGATGAAGAAAGTGGCAACATCAGAACTGGCAGAATGGGCATCAGCAGCATGGATGAAAATCTCAGAGACGAAAGCTCTGCATCACCAACGCTCTAGAAAGCACAGAGAGTGATGCGGCCTCATCCTAAACGGATACTGAGGAGCGGAGTTGAAAAGTGATTCAGAAGAATCAGATTCTGAAAGTGAAGGTTAGAAAGACTTCAATCAGTTTATGGTGCCTGTATCCTTTATTGCATATACAAAAGTGACACACAGAAAAATCTATGTCTAAAGACTCCAAAAGAGTCTTTTTAATAAGTAGAAGTAGATGGGACTTCCCTGGTGGTCCAGTGGTTAAGAATCTACCTTCCAATGCAGGAGATACAAACTTGATCCCTGGTTGGGGAACTAAGATCCCACATGCCACGGGGCAGCTGAGCCCATGTGCACTCTAGAGCCCAGCCTCATGGGACCAGAAAGGAACACATCCACAGCCTTCCATGAAAACTAATCTCCTACTTGTATTGTCATACTTTGACCTCTTTATTCCCCACAGTATTATAAGCAGGGTCTACCCAGTTTTGTTGTGGCTGCTTGCTTACATGCTGTTTGTTTTAACAGACTGACCTTGCTTTTTTCTGGGTACGTCAACAACATATGGCCCAGTGGCTCTCTCAGCTGGGCTCCTAGAGCCCCAGAAATCCCACAGAAGTATCTTGGGGGCAAGGGAGGGGAATCTATTCCTGATTACTTTAATCTTTTCTTTTTCCTGGCTAAAACTCTTAGAAAATTGGACTTTAAGAAGTAAACTGTGGGGACTTCCCTGGTGGCACAGTGGTTAAGAATCCACCTGCCAATGCAGGGGACACGGGTTCAAGCCCTGGTCTGGGAAGATCCCACATGCTGCAGAGCAACTAAGCCCGTGCACCACAACTACTGAGCCTGCGCTCTAGTGCCTGCATGCCGCAACTACTGAGCCCACGTGCTGCAACTACTGAAGCCCATGCACTTAGAGCCTGTGCTCCGCACCAAGAGAAGCCACCACAACGAGAAGCCCACGCACCGCAACAAAGAGTAGCCCCTGCTCACCGCAACCAGAGAAAGCCTGTGTGCAGGAACAAAGACCCAACGCAGCCAAAAATAAATAAATAAAAGTAAATTTAAAAAAGTAAACTGTGTCACTGAATTTTCTATTAATCTGAGATCTTTTTTGTATTTCAATTTTATTGATGTAGTTTTTCATTTGTATTTAATTACTACATTTTTCTAATTTTATAGATGGCTTCAAGATATAAACCTTAGGGACTTATATGTACTTTTATGTACATATTTATATGTATAGGTACTGTAAATTTTTTAAAAATTTTTACAATTAATTTTTATTGGAGTACAGTTGATTTACAATGTTGTGAATCTGAGAACTTTAATTCCTCATCCTTCCCCCAATTTGTAAGGAATAAGAAATCCATGTAGCTAACACACAGCAAATTTTCTATATTTTGATGCTTTTCTTAGTCAGAGGAGGGAGTGTGTTCCTGGGAAAACCCAGACCTTTAAAAAGCTGATATTCTAAGTAAAACAATTTACCACTAATAGAATACCTGCCATTAGGGCCCACAGAACCCCGAGTCAACAGTTACTAAGTTTGGTTGCAAGCCCTCGACGAGGTCCTCTTTTCCAGAGGGACACACAGGGGAAGGGACACCAGTGACAGGGACACAAGTGACAGGAGGGAGCTCCAGCAGAGCACAAAGTTTAGCCCACCTCACCTCACATGGTTTCTACTGCCTTCAACTGATGACAATGAGAATAAAGACAAAAGGCTTTAGTGAGTCAGGCAGTTGATAACAAAGCCACCAGCATAACCACATTTCCCACTGGCGATTCAAATATTTGAAAAAAAGAAAGAGTTAGTACTTCCTTCTAAATTCCCACAGGGTTCCCACCTCGCTAAAACAGTTAACCTCTACAGCTATACATGCTCCACGTCGAGGCCAAGCAGGCTCCTTCTCAACATGCTGCACGAAGGCAAGGGCCTCGTTCGTGACATAGAATTGGATTAACAAACAAAAGAGAGAGAAAGGATTCTTCCCACCGTAGCATCAATCGTCAAATTCAATTCATTCTCCAGGCATGAAACAAACAAACCAAAAAACCAAATAAGTTAATTGCATGTTAGATGCTACCAAATCAACACAATAAGAGGCTCTGGGGGGAGGCTGACAGGGCCTCGGCTCTGGGATTAACGCACATGTACACACACGGCTGTCGGGAGGAGAGACACCTGGCTCCGATCCAGACCATGGGCCAGTGGGCACAGGTGGCTGCTGGCTTCCATCCCCGAAGGGTTCAGTTTGGAGTTAGTCACATCTCTCAGCGGGGTTACCTGCCCTTCTCTGAGGTCCAAAGAGGAGACAAAAGGAAAGAGTCGAACCACCTGATAAAAGGGAAAAGAAAAAAAAAAGCCATGGGCACCAAACCTACAAAATGGGTTGAAGGGAGCCATGCTGCCCTGGCCTCCTACAAGTCACTCATTCACTCACTTACTTCTTCGTTCCTTCCTTCGCAGCCAACGCTGCTGGAGAGTTCCTGAAGCGCTCAGTGAAGCCCCGCAGGGGAAACAAACACAAATAGGAAGCAGGACACGGTTCCTACTGCAAGGTTCTCCCAGTCTGGCTGAGGCATCGAGACACAAACGCGTGCAAGACAGCAAATGACAGACGACAAAACATACGACAGAAGCTCAGGGGACGGAGAGAGAGTACTGTTGGCTAGAATACCCGGGGAGGCCTCGTCCAAGAGCTCAGACTTGAGCGAGGCAAGGGCTGCCCCATCAGAAAGAGAGGGGAAGGACACTGTGGCCGGACAGTGGTCGGAGCCAAGGTGGGAGAGTGGAAAACCCGGGTGCATTGGGGAAACTGAGATTGAACCAGTCTGAGGAGAAGAGGCTCGGGTGCTGGTGGCGAGTGGGAGATCAGTCTGGAAATACTGTATTTTGCCTGAACCTGGACTTCGATGAGAGCTCCACTGAAGGTTTCTGGGTAGTGAGCAAAGTGAAGACAGTGGGATTTTAGAGACATGAGAACATTCTAGACACACTGCGTGGCACACATGGAGAACGGCCCCTGGTATCTGCTCTGCCTTCCTTCCTCAGGTTGGAGCTGGGCACATGGATGTCTGCAATAAAGACCGGAAGTGCCCTTCATGGGAGATGAAGCGCAAAAAGGAACATTAACTGGTGAGGGAAGGCCGGTTGGGAACACTGGCCAACACCTCAGGCCAGGCTGGATCTGAGGTGCTGACAGCAGCTGCTGAGGAGATGAAGACCTGGATCTGGGAAGCGAGACAGGGCTGTGCAGGACAATGACAGCACACAGATGAGCAGAGTCCCTGTAAAGCAGAGCAGGGCCTGGTCATCTGAGCCAGGCCAGCACCCAGGTGATGGGGTGTGGGGGTCACCGGGAAGGGCTCCACACGCAGCAGCTGTCCAGCCCTCGTGTGTAGAAGGCCACCAGTGAGACCCAGCTGGAAGCTCTGCTTGGTCCAGGCTTCCTCCTTGGAGAGGCCAGGCCCCGAGGGGAGGTTAAAGTTGGGGCAGATCTCTCTTCAAGGAGTAGGAGTCGGGTAGGGGACTCAGAGGTGAAAAGCGGAGCTCCGTTTACAACTTCCCACTTTATCACAGTGATACGCTTTGTTTATTTGTTTTGCTTTTCAATATCCTCATTTCTTTTTACTGAAGTACAGTTGATGTACCATGTTATATTAGGACACAGTGATAAAGCTTTAAAGAAACTACCTTTAGTCTCTTAAGGTAACTTGCGACCCACCACCTGCATTTCAGTGTGACCCCAGCCTTGCCTCAAGGCAAAGTGGGAGCCTGCCTTGGGGGCAGCTGCTGGCTGTCTCTCGCATCTGAATGTACCTTCCTGACTCCTAGCGGTGTTCCAGATAAAACGGTCAGAAGCGCAGGCAGACAACCTTAAAAGTACCCTGGGCTGGGACTCGCTCTAGAATTCTCAGGGGCAGACAGGCATCCCTCAGGCTCTCGGCCATGGGGCCTCAGGGCCTGGGGGTGTGATCCAAGCAGAATGTGGTCAGGAATTGTCAGTTCAGTGTGTGTGGAGGGGAGGGGGCCATGGGGGTGTCTGGAGTGATGCAGGAACACAGGACTGGGAACTGGAGTATCGCTCTCAGCCCAGCAGCATGACCTTGGGCACTGGGATCTTGGTCTCCTCCCCTGTGAAGTAAGTGGCACCTAAGGCTCCTTCCTGTCCTAACAACCCCCAGGTTGACATTCCTCTCTCTCTCTCTCTCTCTCTCTCTCTCTCTCTCTCTCTCTCTCGGTGGGCTTTGGGGCAGGGGCTCACGTGTTATATAGACGCTGCCACTCGGACACTGCTCACCTCAAGGCTGAACGAGGAGACGGAAGTCGGGCCCAGAGCAATGAGGGACCTGAAGCCCAGGGTGGGAGAGTGGCTTGCCCAGGGCCACACAGCACAGGCAAGGTGGACAGGGAGGGACAAGGGCGCAGGCAGTGCCCCAACTGTGCCCAAGCTACCGCACCACAGAGAAAAGACGGGAAGAGATCCGCACAAGCAGGAGACAGCCTCGTCTCCACAAGAGTCTGGACTGTAAATAACTTCCCAATGCCAGCATCAGACTTGTTTCTCTTATTGGTTCAACAGTGAGTGAAGATCATGGTCAACCTTAGAGAGCAAACTGACACAGGAGAAGTGACCAACAGGTGGCCTCAGCATGAGCTCTGCCTCCTGGGAAATCTCTATGGACATCGACTCATGACTGTTTTGTGGCAAAAACCATTATCATGCCCATTTTGCAGGTGGAGAGGCTGAGGCTCATAGAGGTGCAACAGCAAGTGGGGGAGGTGGGGTTTTTTTGGTTTGTTTTTTTGGCTAGGCCGCGTGGCATGTGGGATCTTAATTCCCTGACCAGGGATCGAACCTGCACCCCCTTCACTGGAAGCACAGAATCTTAACCACTGGACCGCCTGGGAAGTCCTGGAGCTGGGATTTTTTTAACCTGGGTCTGCATATTTCCAAAGTCCATACTTGTTGCTAAGCATTGCTCTCCTGGCTGTGACAGCTAAAAATATGAACAGCCATCCTTCATCCCTTTACCATTTACTGTGCACCTAGTAGGGGTGCAGGTAAGACATGGATATAAATGACTACAAGAGGGCCACTGGGGTGCCATGAAGTGAGAGACCAGTTCCCCCAGGAATCTAAGGAGGCTGCTGTGAAGGAGGTGGCTCTTGACCTTGAAGGGTGGACAGGATTTCAAACAGGTGGGAACAGGGGCAGATGAACTAGCATCAGTAGAGGCAGGAAAGAGAAAATTCTAGAAACAGCAGAGTTGCTATTTCTAGAACAGCACTGAAGGTGGTGCTGTAAGTACAGTATACAAGAACCAGAAAGGTCAGGAGAGACTAGACAGGAAGGTTGGGATCAGGGCCAAAATGCACAGGCCTCAAACAGGAAGGGAGAGTGGCAGTGACCCCTTGAGTGGCTACTGCAATAGTCCAAGCTAGAAGGGAGGGTGCCTGGAAGAGGGCCTGGATGGAAGGAAGGAAGGAAGGGGTATCAAATGGGCAGAACTTGAGCCAATCAGAGGAAGGAGGAACTCAAAGATGACTGAAATTTGGAGCTTGGGGTCCAGAGAGGATGGTGATTTTGTCATCATCAGAAATTTGGGACACAAGAGGAGCGACACATTTGGAGTTAGAGAGATGCTGACTGAAGGTACCAGGAGACAGGGAGGAGATGTTCAGAGGACCAGAAATGCTGGACTTGAGACCTGGGGAGAGGAGCCTATCTGGGAACCAGGAGCAACAGGTGGTGACAGCTGAAGGTGAGGGAAAGGATGAGTGGCTCTGGGATGGAGAGGAGAGCAAGGCGGGGCCCTGGAGAATTCCCCCCAACACTGAGGGAGTGAGGGCAGGAGACAGGAGTCAGGGGGGAGGAGGGGACCAGGAAGGAAGGTGCATCGACACAGCCAAGTGCTTTCTCAGACCTCCTAGGTTCAACCAGGCTCTTCTCAGAGGTCAGGCAGGCAGGTGGGCTTCTCTCTTTCCACTGGGACCCTCGATGCCTCCAACTACATATGATCTCCACAGGCAAACTCGGAACAGACATTTGGCAAGTAATATCAGACCGGCAACTCCGCCTTCTGCTGACTTGTGAGACTGAGTCTCTTGTTTGTTTCAATCCACCTCACCATCTATGGAGTGGAGTAAGGTGAGGTAACATTCCAAGTAGAAACATCGGGAGGAAGACAGGGTGTCGAGGAACAAAGGCGAGTGTGGTGGAACCACAGTGGACAAGGCTTCAGGTGCTGCTTCAGGTTTTGGAAATAGGCTTCAGTGCAAGCTGATTTGTCTGGGAGGGAAGTATTCCCTACCCTCTACCTAAATTTTTTCAGCAGGTTGTCCATAACAGTTTATGTAATCTTGGTGTTTAAATGGTTGCCATGGTGAACTCTAAATATTAATTTTATGTTACACAGTCCTTGGCTTCAACAGAAGAAAGAGGGCTAACTTGACATAAGCTAGCGCAGAGGCTGGGAAATGTTCCTCTGAGGGGGTGAAGGGACGAGCATGAAACTTCCTAGAGTCCTCAGCCACTTAGATTCAGCAGACACAAGTGTGCGAAGCCAGACGAGGGAGACACGGGGATCCAAAAGGGACAGCGGTCTTCTCTTCTTCCTTGGAAATACATTCAAAGCATGAGTGGATACAGGGAGGTTTTATAAAAGGAAGATGAACACCTGCCCTCTGATTAATCGTAAACAGGTAGTTTTTGCTTTTGTCTATTGTGGGGGGTTTTTGGCAAGAAAAAAAACAAAGGCAAAGGCAGACAACTCCAGTCTGGTCAGAAGCCCCAAATCACTAGGCTTATGAACTTTCCAGAATGAGCTTCTGGTTCCAAGAATAAAGTTCCATGTCGTTTGAAAGCAGTATTTTTATTCAAGCAAGAGGTTTAGATAAAGCAGTGATGGATAAAAAATAAGGATCAGAGGGAGAGGACATTGTTAAAACTATTTATGCTGAACTGTTTAAAGAGTTTGTTTTTAAAGCAAAATTGAGTGGAAATTTTTTTTTTTTTATGAGTGGAAAAACACTATAATTTATCTCTCTGTGATTGTGCCTAGGTGTTCAGATGCTAGGGCTATAACCAAGGCTTGGCTATACCCTGGTGGCCACTGACCATAACTGCAGGCAAAGTGCCTGAGCTTTGGCTGGCAAGTCAGCAAAGTGGAGGTCACGGCGTGAAAGCAGAGCCGGACCTGGGGAGAAGATGAAGAAACGGAAACATCCACCATGGGCAATGCCGCAGGCTGAGTCTCCATCTGCCCGTTTTCCTCGTGAACCTCATATACAGAGGCCCCAAAGGGCTAAGTGGGTAAGGGAGGGGCCCTTGTCAAAGCAGAGCACTGCAGGCGAGAAGATGGAAATAAGGCAAAGGAGAACCCAAGAGGCTTAACAGAAGGCTTGGGACAGTGCTGCCCAAGAGAACTTTCTGCGATGGTGGGAACGTTCTATCCCTGTGTCAGCCACCAGCCACGCTGGCTGCTGAGGACTTGAAAGCGGGTGAGTAAAGACTGAGGAATTGAATATTAAAATTTACTTCATTTCAATTAATTTAAACAGCCACACACGGCAAGTGGCTACCATTTCGGGCAGAGCAGGAGTGGAGGCATCAAAAAGTTTATTCTTCAGATCCATCAACGAGGTTTAATGAGTGCAAAACACCAGACAAGTTAGCAAAGTTTGGTTTTGGGTTTTGGGTTTTTGCTAAGCAAGAAACAAAGGAAAAGAATCCAGAGTCACTCAGGGCCAGAAGCTCACAACCTAACAGGAAATACTAGATTCTAGGGGGGAAAGACCCCACACGCAACCTGGGGACGAAGCATCCCTAATTCACAGAACGCCAGCTTTACTTAGACCGGCTGTCTTAAACAGGCGACTTTAATAACACTATTGTCAGCACTGGAACTGTTCTAGGGATAGGATCTCCAGGGAAAGTAAAAGGGCATTATTTTTCAAGTTATGAGACAGGTCAAAAGCAAGATTGGTTTACCAGGCCTGAGAAGTGGGCAGGTAGAAGAGACCTAGGATATGGTTCAAATGGCAAGGGGAATAAGGTGCCTGGATACCTCACAGTTTGGGGGGATTTTTTTGAAGATTTTTTTTATGTGGACCATTTTTCAAGTCCTTATTGAAGTTATTACAATATTGCCTCTGGTTTTTTTTTTTTTATGTTTTTAATTTTTGGCCACGAGGCATGTGGGATCTTAGTTCCCCGACCAGGGATCGAACCCACACCCCCTGCATTGGAAGGCGTAGTCTTAACCACTTGACCGCCAGGGAAGTCAGTTTTAAAACTCTTGATCAATTGGTTTTTCTCACTATTGTTTCTCTTCCTGTGAGAATGTGTTTTGCTTAACTAATGAGTTTCTAGAGCATTAATTTTAAAAAGCGAGAGATTTCCAATTCTAGTCTTAAAAAGACGTGGCGCTCAATTTTCCCTCTGGGTGGAATTACTGGCTGGGAAACAGCTAATATCTAAGCTCAGAGCCAGCCAAGAGACTAGGGACACTTAGAAAGAAGGTACTACCGAGGTGTGTCCCTAGGAAGGAGACAGAGCAGCTTTTGCTGAAAGAAAAAAATGCATCCCTACTTCCCGGGGACAAGGATTAGACCTTGGGGAAAACTGGGGGGTGGGCTGGGGGTTAATAGGCCTGGGGAGAAATTTCCAATGTTTAATTTTGTTTGTTTGTTTTAGCTTTTCTATTCTAAGATAAAACATTAATAACAACTTATATTTGTACAATGATATGGTTTACAAAGCTTCTTCACACTTCATGATGATCCAAAAACCCTGCAAACATTCCTTTTTTTTAGAGAAAGGGCTCAGGGTTCAAAGTTATAAGGAAAAAAAGGATTAACTAAAAGTGGAGGCAGAAGATCTTTCATTCTTCTGGTTAAGCTCTGCAGTTTCCTCCTGGGGAGCCACCAAAGGATGGAAAATAGAGCAGATGAGGAAGGAGTGACCGCCCTCATCCGGTCCCCTGGTCCCAGCCTCCCTTCAATCTGTCTGAACTCAGAGGGAGGCTCTCAGTCACCTCACCCTCTCTCCTGCAACTGTTTGGCTAAATGCAGCGGATATTTACAGTGAGAACTGATTTGTAGGCTGAGCGTGTTTTCTGAGAGGAGACAGGCAGGGTCCAAGAGACGTAAAATGGAGCCATGAGGAGGGCGACCATAAACCCCGGTTTGCTTGGAACAGACCTAGTGTCTACCTGTTGTCCCAGCATAATAAGTACAGCACCGTTTCACTCTCAGATGTGTCCTGTTTGAACAGCATATGGTCACCCTAGCCACTGTGACTGGGCAGAGTGTCTTTTTTTCACAAAATTGCTTTGATTGTTCCCCTGGGGGTAATCGACAAGGTTGTTCTGGACTCAGCTTTCTCATTCTCAAGGTTAATGCTTCTAAGCAGCTAAATCTGCATCCCAGGAATGTTAAAAAAGTTAACTGTTTTAACCCTCATCACCTGTGGTGTATGGTTCTGGATGGGCCCTCAGGCAGGGACCTGTAAAGAGTTGGCTGTTTATTTTACTTACTTATTTTTTAAAATATATTTATTTATTTTGTTTATTTATTTTTGGCTGCGTTGGGTCTTTGTTGCTGCACGCAGGCTTTCTCTCGTTGCGGTGAGCGGGGACTTCTCTTCGTTGCAGTGCAAGGGCTTCTCATCGAGCTGGCTTCTCTTTGTTGGGGAGCAAGGGCTCTAGGCGCAGGAGCTTCAGTAGTTGTGGCACACAGGCTCAGTAGTTGTGGCTTGCTGGCTCTAGAGCGCAGGCTCAGTAGTTGTGGCGCACAGGCTTAGTTGCTCCGCGGCATGTGGGATCTGCCTGGACCAGGGCTCGAACCCGTGTCCCCTGCATTGGCAGGCAGATTCTTAACCACTGAGCCACCAGGGGAGTCCGAGTTGGCCGTTTAAAAATCATCTGGGGAACTTGTTAAAAATAGAGATTCAAGGGCTCACTGCCTGAGATTCTGATTCAGCACATCTGAGAATCTGTTTAAAAATGAAAAACAAAGCTTCCCAGGTGGTTTGGATACTAAAGCCAGATTTGAACCCAGTGGTGACTTATCATCCTTTGGCCGCGGCCTGGAGTGGTCCATTGTTACTATGGAAACCACTGATCTATCCCTCAGCCAGGCTGAATTTTACTTCTTCTTTTTCTTTTCTTTTCTTTTTTAAAGTACACATCTGTTTCAAAAACAGAGGGCATTATTTTGGGGAAAGAAGAGTGTTTTCTCTCTCAAGATATTTAGAGAGGAAAAGCAAAGCCCCCACAAGGCAGAAAATTTTCTTGTCTGAAACCAAATTCAGCAGGAAGCAGGCATCCCTCACTACCTTTTAGCCCAACTAGAAAGAACTAATGAGCAGTTATTTTTCTGAGGCAAGTTTCAGACTATCTAGAGCTTCCTTCAGGTTAGTTGTAAGGTGCCCGGCTGGAGGCCTAGGCTCACGGGCTTCCCCGGTGGTCAGAGGGACTGGCGGTGACTGGCCAAGATTCAGGAGGCTCCAGCTTGAGGCAGACCTGGAAGAGGATGGCCCTACAGAATTACCATAAGAATATAATTTACACACACAGCTGAGTGGCCTGATGACCGGTACTGAGTCACCCTGATAAATATACCACACTGATGCTCTACAACTGAGCTGAGAAAAGGGCAGTAACCTATGTTCCTTCAGGTGCAGAAGCAAAGATGGGGTGGGGAGAGGGCCTGGGAGGCCTCTGTAGCTTTATGTGGCAAAGTTAGCCTGATGAATTCAGAATTCAGCAGTTCTGAGTTCTCTTTTCTGTCAGCTTAAACACAAAAGCCTAAAACGATTGCATCTCAAACAGAAGGATCTTAGAATTCACTGCTCTTTGTAAATCCTGATACGTCTCGTCCAGATACCAAAGCGGAATTTCCCCTCCAATGATACTCATTGGGATTCACCACTTTGCCAGCTACTATTGTACCTAAGGTGGACAGGGACCCTCCAGGTACCAGCGGAACACTTCACTATGGTTCTGTGTTACAGAAGCACCTGGTCCTTCTCTGAAATAGGAATCACTCCCCTTTGGTTCTCCTGTCTCCCTGCCAGCCTTTGTCTGCAGAACTCCTTGACTTTATGTGGAAGGTGCTTTTCAAACTCCCAGCCCTGTGTGCTTAGTTTTCCTCCCAGAAATGCTCCTAAAGTGCCTCTCCCTGGTTCAGGGCCCAGAAAACGCAGCTCAGTCCCCTGACCCAACTGGCTATCAACACCCTCCATCCCACCATCCACTGGGAGCCCATGGAGCACGAAGATCTGTATTAATTGTCCTCTTCCAAACACTTTCACAGCTCTACCCTCTCTTTCCCCCAAACCCTCACATGGCCACCCAGGATTCATAGCTTCCCTTTGCTAATACAGCTCACCTCCCAACCATTGTATCTCTCCAGACATAAGCATAACTGCCTTTCCTCCACCCTCAGCCAACTGTAGACCCCTACTCTACCTTTGGATTTGGAGGAAGGTGTTGTCACCAGGAAACACTAGGGCAATATGCTGAATTTGCTCTGAGAGTAAACATCTACCAATTTAATTTTTCAGGGCTGAGCACATAACGAGAAACTGACAAAGCGACAAGGAGAATGTAATGGGAGAGGAAGCTGGGAAGGAACACAAGAGGGCCTTTGAACCGGGCTGGGTGGAAAAAAGAAGGAAGTAATTGCTTATATCACAACATCCCACAAGACCAGTATTTATTTCAAACCTCCTCTACCTCTAGTTACTGTTGCTACACATATCATTGTCCTCCACGTTTGAACCACTCAACTTATTCTAGGACCCTGGGTTCCTTCCCCTGGATCTGTGGGGCCACGTGAGCATGGAGTGCACCCACTCACTCAGGTAATAAGTCTCTGCACCTGTCTATTTAGGTGACTCTCCCAGTGCACCCTAGGAAATTGCAGAGAAGAGCTCCCTCTCCTCCCCTTCTCTCTTCTCTGCATCCAAGGATTTCACTCCAAGTACTTTAGAGGTTCTTGAGACCCACAGATGAGCTTCAGGGGCTCAGGGAACCTCTCAATAGTGCATAAATCATTTGTGTGTGGGGGTGTGCAGTTTTCTGGGGGCAAGATTCACCCTTTTTCCCCTCAGATTTTCAATGGGACCCCAAAAAGGATGAGGAACCTGATCGGTCCTTAGCCTGTCTCTGGGCAAGTTACAGCCATGGTGGTCAGGTCCCAGCGTGGTACCTTGGAAGCGGCCATCACCGCCGCCGTGGCCGCCACGTTCAAGCCTCGCTTCCCAAAGTGCACGAGGGCATCATAACTTCGGTCTTTTGCTTGGACCAGGCAATCATCGATTTCCTGTCAAAGGAAAACAGAGGCACACTGAGTTGGAAAGCTCAAGTAAATCTCTGTTCTTTCTCCCTTCTCCTGAGCGCTGAGCCTGGGGGCTTGTACCCAACCACTCATTCTCTCTGGCATTGCCACTAACTGGTTGTCAGACCTGGGCAAGTACTTAGCCTCTATTCACGGTTCTGTCTTCTGAAAAATGAGGACCCTGGTAGCACCTAACTTGTGGAGCCAGGTGAGGATTACATGCGATCATTCCAGGAAAGCACCTGACACAGTGGCTGGTTTCAATAACCAAGAACCATTGTCATCTTCCTTATCTCAAGGAGGTCAGGCCCCGGCAGCTCTGAAATTCTGTTCTTCCACAGCTATTTCATACGATATCCATATCCCTCCCCGTGTATATATCGATGGGAGGGATTAGGACATAGAAAGAAATAGGTGTTATTTTTGTTGATAGAGAAGATCATTGTACAGATAAAAAAATAAAAGCATAAATTAGAAGTCATCCAGCAGCATACCACAAGGTAAAGGTGAGGTGGGAAAGAGGATTGACATCTACTTCAGGGACCGAGACCAAGTAAGATATTGGTTTAGTTCAAATTTGAATCAACGTTGGCTCATTCTTTTTGTTTGTTTGGTTTGGGTGGTTGTTGTCACTGTTTGAAGAAAACAGTTATTTCGGAATCACAGGAGCTCATTGCAGAGTTCAGTCAAGGACACTTGGTCTCCGTTTCATTTGAAGTTCAGCACATCGGTGCACTTCCTTGACTTTGGGGTGTGCAGGTGGGCAGTCAACCCCCTGCCTTGTCCTTGTTTAAGCTTCTTCAAGAAGTCACCACACTAAGTCTCCATTGTGACCCTTGGCCGACTCCAGAAGTGATTCCTGGCAGCTCTTAAGAGTCAGTCACCTTCATTTCCATGGAAATTACACTGGCAGCTTCAGGGTAAGTCCAGCGTTTGGAGAAAGGGAAGTAGGAAGAATAGAGATTTGATAACCAGGTCGAGACAGGGATTACCGTTCCTCAAAATCCACCCTCTGAGACGGGAAGTGTGTCCTAGTTCCTAAACGGATTCTCAGAAACGTCTACAGTAGCCTGCTCATCCAACCGATATACTCAAAGGTTTCCCCTGGAAGTCCAAAGTATCCAACTTTCAGAAGCAATAGAAATGAATATATCAAGCCACCAACAGTGCTCCTAATTCATGCTGTAGGATCCTACCACACAATCAGTTTAGAAAGTCATATAATATCATTAATGAGTTATACAATGTTGGACCCAGTAATCCCAGTCCTGAGAATTTATTCTAAGATAAGAAGTCAACAGAAGGAACTATATACTATGTGTGGTGATTGTCGTGGGTCACTAGGAAGACCAAGTGAGAAAGGATGCTATGCCGTCATGTCTAAGATCTCAGAAGATAAATACTGCATCTGCTCCGCGTTTTTGTTGTTGCCTCTTGGTTTGGAGTGGCTTTTTTTTTTTTTTTTAACGTACGCTTAAAATTTTATTTTAAAGAAACGTTTCACAGACTGGATTGAACTTAAAAAAGTTCAATTGAACTTAAAAAAGGAACTACCAAACAAATTAATAAGACAGAGGTCATGTTTATTTTAGTGGTCTCAGCATTTATTACTGTATGAAATCTTAAGAAAACAATGGAATAATCCATTGAAAGCAAATCCGGCAGATTAGGTTCAGTGGAGATGTTAAACAAAAAATAATTTTATAGACAGTGACATTATCTTATAAGTAGCTTAAATTTCTTTTCAAGAGGTGTAAGTTGTAATTCCCCCTTGAATCCTTAGTTATTGTTGACCCCTTCCTGCAATCTCTCCCTATCTTATTTTTTCCATCGCTGACAATAGACACACCTGCATTTTCATTTCAAGGATGTATGTGAAGTACTTTGAAGCGAAACAAACACAAAAGATAAATAGCGTGAAACAAATTATTATGACTATTCTCATTAAATTATTATGACTATTCTCATTAATACTTATTGACTGATAATTACTAAAGTAGCAGGTATTTCGTTGGTAGCATACGTTTTATCATTGAACAATAAAGCAAACATACTAGAAATGTATTATATTCCAGTCTCTGTTAGTAGCTATCTGGGTACAAGTTCAAATCATTTAACCTCTCTAGGCTTCAACGTTCCTGTTTATGTTAAGTTTTTAAAGTATTTTAATAGTCTATGTAAAATTCCTATCTGCAAAAGGATAGGGGCTGAGCCTGATGAAAGGAAGGAAGTTCAGTTTGGGGAGTTGAATTACGAGTGAATCTTTTCTGCTTTTTGTTTCAATGTATGGAAATGTTTTACAATAAATAATGATGAATAACATCCTTTGGAGAATTTCACCACTATTTCTAAACAGGTCATAAAAATAGACTTAAAAAAGAAAGATTAGAAGGAACGAATGTTGGAGGGGGGAAATAAGAGTCAATTAAGAGCCTCCTGCAATAAAACAACCTGCCTTTTTTTTTTTTAATCACTTTTTAAAATTTTTTCACTCGCTGGAAGGAGTGCAGGCAGAGCAACATAAATTACCTTTTCTTTTGAGGACAGCGTGGGATGTACAAACTTCCTATAGAGGAGGCTGGAGCCTTTTGTGTAGGGAGACAGCAGCCAGGCTACAAATGCTATTTTTAGTTCATAATAGAATGGAAACCTGGAGAGAGATGAGAAAATACACATTCCATTAGGTTCTCAGCAACTCCGTATTCCGCCCTGAGTCTTTGAAACATGAGACCTGGGGGCACAGACACTTCTCCTGCCTGCACACGGCCGCCTGGCCCCCAGATTCCCATGAAGGTGTATGCACACACAAGCACATCCAAGGCACAAGCCCAAGGCCTCTTGAAAGCCAGTTCATTTTTTTTTTTCCTCTTTGGCCATACGGCTCAGCTTGTGGGATCTTAGTTCCCCAACCAGGGATTGAACCTGGACCCTCAACAGTGAAAGCACTGAGTCCTAACCTACTGGACCGCCAGGGAATTCCCAAAGCCGGTTCGTGTTTTCTTTCCTTGTCAAGAAAGCCAGGGAGCTGGGGTCTCTCCAGCAATCACCCTGTGGCCGTGCTTGACAACAGCTGGAGCTTCCGTCCGAGCTCTGCTCATTTCGGTTGGAGCGGGGGCTCCTGTAGGCCCAGATGCCACAACCAGCCGTGCCCAATTTCCCGGTCATTCACTCTTCACTGGAGGCCACGAAGGCACAGACACAGGATTTACCGTATGGCGGAGCTGACAAAGAATCGCTAGACTGAGAGTAAAGCCTCCCCTCCTTGGCTATCTTCTTAGTCCCCCAAAAAGGCAGGGACGGGAGCCCGATGCTTGCCAGGAAAGAGGATGCTACTCACCCTATTCAAACCAACAGCAGGCTGGCGGGGAGGAGGGGAGGCATCAATTAGGAGTTTGGGGTTAACATATACACACTACTATATATAAAATAGATACCAACAATGACCTACTCTATAACACAGGGAACTATACTTAACATTTTGTAATAACCCATTAGAGAAAAGAATCTGAAAAAAATATATAACTGAATCACTTTGCTTACACCTGAAACAAACACATCATTGTAAATCAACTCTACTTCAATTTAAAAAATTAAATTTAATTAAAAAAACCAACAGCAGGCAAAAAGGTCTTGATCTTTTTGGTGCTGAAAGAAAGAAGAGTTCAGGGTACAGATAACATACGATTCTGAAGTTTAAAGTCCTGCGTGCCGTGTGTTTATGCGTCCCATAAACACCCACCCGGCACCCATATGTGGCAGCAGGTACTGAGCACCAAGGAGACAGTGGGAAGCAAAGAAGACCTGACCCCTGCTCTCTTGGAGCTTCCAGTCTAGCGGGAAACATAGACAAGGTTCTGGCGTCCTTGGAACTGGTAGTCCAGTCAAGGAAACAGAGATTGCTCAAATCATCACGATTAATATAGAATAGCAACCTGAGACGAGTGCCATCACGGGCCTCTGCTGACCCACGTGGTGCCTCTGCACGTGGGAGAAAAAGCCAAGTCCTTCAGCTGGATGCAGTCCTGGGAGCACATGGCTTGCAAACAGGGCTTCATCCGAATTTCAGCTCCGCTCGCCTCCTTGGCCAGATATCTTGTGCTATGAACAACCTATGCAACCATACTTGGCAGGCCGGATGTGTATTAACCATATTTTAAAATTTTCTGTCTTCTGATGCTTTGACATCTTGGGACCTCGCTGACTCTGGAGAGACTGCCTCTCCCATGGAAACCACAATACAGTCTCTTGCCCACACTTCCTGCCTCTGCTTCCTGATCAGCCCCGTGCTTCCCCATGTGGCTCTGCGCAGCGGGCTGTACCTCTAGGGATCTGTGAATATATAACGAACTTATTCCTCATGATAGTCATTTCTGTGTCTGCATGTCTTACCAGACCTGAAAACAAAGTCTGGGTACCATTAAAACAGATGCGATGAGGGAAAGTGACACCTGGGATAGTCTGAGGAATCAGAAAAGTAAACCCCTCCCAGGCATCCCCCCTGATAAGAGAGCCAAAACAAAGAGCAATTTCTAGCAAGTCATTTCAGGGCCCTTTAACTCTCACGTCACTCCAATCAGCGGCCCCACCCCCTCCTCCTTTCCTCATCCTAGTTCACTGCCTTCTGCTTCCGGCAGGCCCTTCCTGAATATTCCCTCAGCACCTGAAGGACACTTTCATGTCAAGATTGCTTAATGTTTCACAGCCAGAAAAGAGAAGGAGCTGAAGGAACAGAGGTGTGATTCTCCCGTAATTGAACACTCTGGTGATGAACAGTGAAGGAAGTTTGGTCTGGAAAACAAGTATTTGTCAGCCCCAAGGGACGAAGGAACCTGCAAAGCTCAGGCATCAACCCAAGATTCACGGATAATCCCAGGGGTCCTGTCACACTGCTGCTCTTTTGTTTACTATGTAAAAGACGGGTTTTGTAAAAAATAGGTCATGCATGCACAGAGTTTAAAAAATTCTAGAAGTCCAAAAGAGTATATAGCAGAGTCTCCTTCCCATCCTGGATGCTTTTCCAAAGGCATAAGCATCATCAGTGTCTTGTGCGTCCTTCCGGAAGTGGACCAGGGCTAAGATATACAATTGTGTAGGTACATATGACTCCCGTAATGTCCCCCATGCTCACCTAGTGGCATTCTCTGCACCCCCTCCTACACCTTGCTTCCCCCTACTGCACACACACGATTAACAGTACACTTTGGGGATTTCTTTTTTTTTCGCTGCACCCTGTGGCTTGCGGGATCTTAGTTCCCCAACCAGGGATCGAACCCGGGCCCTGGTAGTGAAAGCACGGAGTCCTAACCACTGGACCGCCAGGGAATTCCCCAGGCCTCACTCTTCTTTTTTTTTTTTGAATTTCATTTCATTTATTTTTTTATACAGCAGGTTCTTATTATTCACTCTTCTTAATGGCTGTGTATGGGGGCGTGAGCATCTACCCAGACCCCCATGAATGGATATTTACAAAAGGTTACAATCTTTGGCTACTACAAGAGAGCTGCAGTGCATCTCCTGGAGCATGCTTTATGTACCGATGCTAACGTGCCTTTAGGAAAATGCCCAGAAGTGGAATTTCTGCGGGCATCTAATTTACAGAGAGAGGTTGTACTTCTGTGCAAACATAGGTACAAGAGGCTGATGGCCCACAGTCACACCCTCACAGCGTAGGACCAACCGTAAGAGCCTGCCCCAGGCTGGACGGGGGTGTGGGGGGGAGAACGTTAGATCCTGAGCAATCCTTCTGGGCTGCCAGAGACCCTTTATTCTCTGGCCAGCCTGCTACTGAGCCTCCTGTTCTTCAGGATCTTTCCTGTGTGCCCCATCCATGCTGACGCAGCCTTTGAAAACCTTCCTGCCTCCTAACCTTCTGGCTTCACCTCCCAAATCTTCTCTTGTCAGGCTGGCAAAGCATCTCCAATGACCAATTGCGGTAGCAGACTTCACTTGGTGGTCTTCAGACCACCAAGATACCGCCCTCCCTGGCATCTCTGGACCAGGACACAGAGGGCTCCTCTGTATTCCCCTGTCCACCTTGGGGGATGGAGCTTCCTTTGAAGCGAAATCAACTAGTTATAGAAGAATCACAGTGGAATGGGTTTGTTCCTTGGGCAGAAAGCTGACATGGATATCCACAGAAGAAAAGAGGAAGAGGTTACAGCCTGCTAATTCTCCACCTTTCCAGGACTTTGGTTAAAAGGAGGCTCCTTTAGAGTCTTGGTAGCAAAACTCGAATCTCAAGACTGCCTCCTACTGTTAGCAATCACTACGTTTTCTTTCAATCTCTCTCCTCAAGCTTTTTTCCTGCCCCACTTTCTACTCAAAGATAACAACTAGCTTATTGATTGATTCATTCAGTTGGGAAAATTCTATTGAAAAGCTATGAGGTGAAAGGTCTGTGCTAAGCAGTACAGGGAAACCAAAGCTAGGTTAGGCATGTGCACGCCCTTAGGGGTTCATCGTCTAGCAGGAGAGCGGAAACCAACAGGTGACCCCATAATGTGCAATGTGATATGGAACAATGTCTTAGTGAGGATCAAGAGCCTTGCTTCTCTCCAAATCTCCATCCGCCGCCCACAAACATCCACTTCATAATTCTTATTATGTACCTGGCATCAGCTCAACCTTGGTAGACCCAAAGGAAATCTCTCAGAAGTCTCTACACATTACTCTCTGGTGGGTGAGGGCCCTCTCCCCTTTGCAGATTCAAGTGAGGAAATGAGCTTAGGACTGAGCGGGCCTCAAGTTTTAGTCTAAGTTGCCAGTGACTGTCAGTAAGGCCTGCAGGCCACCTGAGAAGGTCCCTGGGGATGCCAGCTGCCCCGTGGTATCAAAAGAAGCTGAGAGCTACTGCTGAAATCTAAAGCCTCACGCCACAGAACGTAAGTGGGAAACCTCCCTACCTCTCTCCTGTGGAACGAGATATCCTGGGTAGGAGTAAAGGCTGTGTATCTTAGCCAGGACAGGAAAGGAAGGGAAGAGCGTGGACGGAGGGAGGCTAGACAGACAGAGAGACAGACAGACAGACAGACAGACACACACACACACACACACACACACACACACTACAGTGGAAAAGAGAATCCTGCCCTTAAGCCACCAACATAGAAGAATAGAGGACGAGAAGAGGCACCTACTTACTTTTTAGTGTATTGTTTCAATTTTATTTTGTCATGTGTATGTATTATTTTATAGTTTTTTAAAAATTAAATGAAATCACTTATACAAATTGTGAAAAAAGCCACCATCCTACCTCTCTTTTTTTTTTTTTTTTTTTTTTGCGGTACGCGGGCCTCTCCCGCCGCGGAGCACAGGCTCCGGACGCGCAGGCTCAGGGGCCACGGCTCACGGGCCCAGCCGCTCCGCGGCACGTGGGATCGTCCCCGACCCGGCACGAACCTGCGTCCCCTGCATCGGCAGGCGGACTGTCAACCACTGCGCCACCAGGGAAGCCCCCATCCTATCTCTTCTGTGACCATACACAATTGCTGTTTTCATCAACACAGAAAGTTTTTAAAAGTTACCAATGAAGAGGGAACTGCCCTGGTGGAGGGGTGGAGAGAGCAGGATGGGGATGAGTGAAGAGTGACGGGAAGAGTATACACATGAGGGGTGATCTCCAGGCCTGGAAGTAAACAAAAGTTAAAGATGCTTCTAGGAAGCCAGAAGGTGCAGGACTACCCCGCCCCCCTTTCAATTATAAACAGAGCTTAGAGCAGCTGAGTTGGTGTCCATTCCCTGGAAGGGAAAGGGGGCCCTGTGTCTGATGGGTCTATCCCATGTCCATTCCCAGGGCGAGAGGCAGGATGGAGAGGAAGGACTCTCCCAGAAGGAGACCATGATCTGTAATACCTGGAGGTTGGCAGGAAAAGAGAAAGCAGACTGAGGGTATGTCCAGGCTGTGAGCTGAGGCAGGCAGGGAAGGGCCCCAATGAACCATTCCCTGCAGAAGCAGAGCCCACGGTGCCAGGAGAGAGGCAAGGGACCCTCACTTTCCACCCACAAACTGCATGGACAGCGCCAGTTCAGAGGGACTAACGAGGGACCAGATGAGGCCTCCACATGGGTCAGAAAGAGAGGGGGATTCTACCCATACCTGTGCACATGCTCCAAATACCCTAGTTATCAGATGCCTTCCTGTGGCATGCAGCACATGACCTTGATCCTATGGCCTTCCTCCCCATGTTACCCACAAATATGTTACCTTATGTAGCAAAGGGATTCTACAGATGTAATTAGGGTAATTACTCAGCTGATTTTTTTTTTTTTTTTTGCGGTACGCGGGCCTCTCACTGTTGTGGCCTCTCCCATTGCGGAGCACAGGCTCCGGACGCGCAGGCTCAGCGGCCATGGCTCACGGGCCCAGCCGCTCCGCGGCATGTGGGATCTTCCCGGACCGGGGCACGAACCCGTGTCCCCTGCATCGGCAGGCGGACTCTCAACCACTGCGCCACCAGGGAAGCCCTCAGCTGATTTTAAGATAGGGAGATTATACTTGATTACTGAGGTGGGTCTAATCTAATCACCTGAGACTTTAAAAGCAAATGCAGAGCTCTTTCTCTGGCTGGTAACAGAAGAAGATGGAGATGACGTGCCATTGTTGGCTTGAAGATGACAGGGTGGCACACGTCAAGGAAATGGGGACCTCAGTCCTACAGCCACAAGGAACTGAATTCTGCCAACAACCTGAATGAGGCTGGAAGTGGAATCTCCCCAGACTCCAGGTAAGAGCCTAGGCTGACCCACACCCTGGTTTTGGCCTTGTGAGTTCCTCAGCAGAGTTCTCAGTTCACTCTACCTGGACTTCTAACTCACAGAAACTGTGAAATAATAAATTTGTATTGTTTTAAGCTGCTAAATTTGTGGTAATCTGTTACTGCAGCAACAGAAAAGTAAATACACTGGGACTTCCCTGGTGGTCCAGTGGTTAAGAATCCACCTTCCAATGCAGGGGATGTGGCTTCGATCCCTGGTCGGGGAATTAAGATCCCACATGCCGCGGGGCAACGAAGCCCGCGCACCACAACTACTGAGCCCACGCACCACAAACTACAGAGCCCACACACCACAACTAGAGAGAAGCTCACACGCCGCGGTGAAAGATCCCACGTGCTGCAATGAAGATCCCACAACCAAGACCCGACGCAGCCAAAAATAAATAAATAAACAAGAATTTAATTTAAAAAAAAGAAAAGTAATACATCTCCCCAAATCAAAATCAAATCCATCCCAGAAACAGTTGTTGAGCACTTATTAGGCATGAGACTAAAATTCCAGGGCCATGGGTAAAACATATTCCAGCTACCAGGGAGCAGCATATCCATCATCAGGCAGGATTTCCACCCAGGAAAGAGCAGCAAGGCTGAAATGCCCGAAACCCCCGGGAAAGGGCTCATGAGACGAACGCTCTCCCCGCTTTGTTCATGATAAGGGACAGGAGGACAGCAGGAGGCCACCTGGCACCAGACAGAAGGAGGGCATCATTAAGAAGGCTGCACGACATGAAGTGCTGGCCATGCTCTTTAATCGACTACACAATCCTCACTGGGTCTGGCCTGTTCTCATCTCTGCAGGACAGACAGGAACCTCCCCACTGTAGCTCTGCACAAAATGAGGTCCACCTCCTAGTGCCAGCCTCTGGGGTCTGGGGAAGACGAAAAAATGGCTCAGCAGAGTTCCATCTCCAGTCCTGGAGACTCAGCCCCGTCTTCAGTCTGTTGTTTATCTGGGCACAGGACAGGGCAGAGTGGCACAAGCATATTGAATTAGGTAATCCAGATTCCTTCCTTCCAGCTTAAGGCCATAATAGCTGAGACATCTATCTCTCCCAGTAGAGATGAAAGCCAGGCTCCTTCAGGGGAAAAACTACACACTGAGGTCATTAAGGCCACTGACCCAAGACAGGATTCAGTGAAGTGGTGTTCAGAGAAGTGGATGTCTTTGATCTAGGACATCCCAGAGGGTAAGTCCAGGCTAATCCTTTCTGGGGTAAGAACTTTTTTTTTTCCCAAAATGGAAATATCTTTATTATCTTCCCTGATGAAACCTGATCATGGTAAAACATTCACACAACACAGCAAATGTGAAACTGACCCCATGATCCCAAGTTGCGGAAATAACCTTTGCTAACAGACAAGTATTTTCCACACTATTTTTAGTACACATTCACATGTGCACAAACTCAGACCCTTTAGATACAAACAGGATACTGTATATTATTCACAGCCTCTTTCAGCTAAGACACAATATGTGAATACAAACACCTAGCTTATGATTTTCACTTGGTCCATTGCTGTAATAGCTGCATTGTTTATGAGAGAGAAAAAGCTCTCTCGAAAGGGGACCGATTAAATAAATTATGATCCATCTATACCATGAAATTCTATGTGGCCTTTAAAAAAGTAGGTAGATCTATTTATGCTTACGTCAAAGTATTTCAAAAATAAATTTAAGAAACAAAGTGAGAACTGTTAGGTATACTACAGTACTATTGTTTTTTAAAAAAGGAAAAGTATGTGTATATGTGTGTACGTATACACACGCATACATATTTTAAAAGTATATATAATTGTGAAAAGCAGTAACGGTGAGAGTGAATGGTGTAGGGGAGAAACTTAGTTTTATGAGAGAAACTTAGTTTTATTGCACACTTTTGTGTGCTGTTTTTCTCCTTTTTATTTTTTTTAACATAAGAATGCTTCTTTACCAGCTCCATTCATTGAGGAATTGTGTTTATCTTGCCCATCATTATATCACCGTAAGAACAATACCTGCTCTTACATGGTCATTCAATAAATATTTACTTGAAGAACAATTTTACAGACTAATTGATTTGAAATGTTCCAGTTAGCATTCCTGCACCTGCTTCTCTGTGCTAATAAGGTTTGAGACTGCTTTCAGACCTTCCCACCTCTCCCTGACACTTGGCAACATCTTTCCTGGAAAAGTCCCAATTCCTGCAGTACTTACCAACAAAGGAAGATGTCGGTGAATGTCTCTGCTGTGGTGAAAAGTGCAAATATAATCCAGTACATCATCCATTTGACCTGTTGAAGGAGAAAGCAACAAAGCTAGCAGAAAAGGTCAAGGATGAATGGCTTCCAACTTGAAGAGAACAGGCCCCGACAGTGGATGCTGAGACGTGTCCAGGCAGAGTGGCCTGCACTGGTAACCCCTTTTCCTATCTTTCCCCAGGTTGGTCCAGTTCTACTCCAGACCTTGGGGCTGGGGGCAAACAGGCTGTTTCCACAACTGACCCAGGCTCAAGCTCTAAGTAGACTTTAGGTGGCCTTCAATAGCCCTCGGGTGAGCCAGGGAGACCTGAAGACCAGCCGTGACTCAGGTTTCAGTCAGCTCATTTGCCCAGGACTAAAACACCAGGTGAATAAAGTTTTCAATCCTCCACAGAGACACACCCTGGAATAAACTCTAACCTGGCCAGACTCTCTGATATGGAATGATGGTAATCCTCACTGGTCATTTAACAAACCCTTCCAGGGACTTCCCTGGCGGTCCAGTGGTTAGGACTCCATGCTTCCACTGCAGGGGGCGTGGGTTCAATCCCTAGTCGGGGAACTAAGATCCTGCATGCCATGGTGTAGCAAAAAAACAAAAACAAAAACAAACAAAAAAACCCTTCCATGTGGGAAATCCCCACAGTCCCTCCCAGAAACTGGATCTTTTCTTTTAATCTCCCCCATGTGACCATACTTTTCCATTTCTACTGTCTCTCTTTCCCAATTGAGGCCTTGGTCCCCTCTCTCCTGAACTACTGCAGGGGTCTCCTGACTGCTTCCCTGTCTCTTGGCTTTCCCCTCACCAATCCAGTCTACAAACTATCCCCATACTAATCTCCCCCAAAGCATGAACTCAACCTATTAATCCTCCATTTAAAATCTTCTAGCCTGCAGCATAAAGTCCAAATTCCTTAGTCTGCTCCTTCTGGCTTTCGGAAATGGTGGGGTAGTTTGTATTGGACTAATCCTCTTGCCAATAACGATAATAAACTCTGAACAAAATATTTTATTTTATTGATTGATTGACTGATTGATTGCCTGCTGCGCCGCGCCACACGGCTTATAGGATCTTACTTTCCCGACCAGGGGTCGAACCCGCACCCTCAGCAGTGAAAGTGCAGAGTCCTAACCACTGGGTCGCCAGGGAATTCCCTGAACAAAATGTGTTAAAACAACTGTTTGAAGGCTAGAAAAGCTATCAAAAGCTGGCAGAAACTGGAAAGGATCCAACTCTTGAAATAAGGGGACCACACCAGAGTAAATCCGTGTTGATGTAGTTCAGGAAACTCCCTAGCTGGCAAATCATGGGGCAGATAGAACTCCAGAAGAAATCCATAGTCTTATTTGCCTGAGGAAGTGGAAAATAGAGTTTGAGACTGCCAATGATGCTGGAAACTGAAAAGGAAAAATCCCCAGTAAGAGGGAAGCCACAAGGGTGTAGGCCCCAAATCCACATATAAATTCCTTTCAATTTCCTGGCTGGCTCCTGAATTGCACAGAATCAGGTAATATTCCAAGGTGACTGAGTAAAATACAGCTGGAAAACTGAGAGTTGAACAGAGATTCAGTTTCTGCCCACTGGAGGAGAAATAGAGCTTGGAGTTCAAGTTCTGCCAAATTAGAGGAGCTTGGTAAACATTTGGGAATTTCCAGTGAAATACCTAAAAGGCCATACCTTAGGAATAAAAATTATGCTCTAGGACTAAGAGATTACCTCTAGGACTAAGAGCAAAACTGAAATACACCTGCCCCAATAAAACGTAAAACCTAGCTGCCACAAGGTCAAGATGATCTGTCAGAATTTAACTGCCTGTGAGAACAAAAATTAACGTTCTTCACAAGAAGGCAATGCAGGCCTAGAGTTCCTATGATGTACTATACATAACAGTCCAATAAGCAAGAAAAGCTATATATATGAAGAAACAGGAAAACATACTCCATGGTTAAGAGAAAAACTGGTCAATAGAAACAGATCCATATTTGACCTAGATTTTATAATTAGCAAAGACTTTAAAAAGTATAAATGTGTGTTAAGACAACTAGATATTCACATGTGAAAGAATGAAGATGGACTTCTACCTCACACCATATACAAAAAATGAACTTAAAATGGATTAGAGACCTAAATGTAAGAACTCTTACAAGAAAACACAGGAGTAAATTTTTGTGACCTTGGATTAAACAATGTTTTCTTAGATGTGACATCAAAAACACAAGCAATGAAGGAAGAAAATAGATAAATTAGACTTTGTCAAAACTTAAAACTTTTGTACTTCAAAGGATACCATCAAGAAAGTGAAAAGACAACCCACAAAATGGGAAAAAATATTTGCAAATCAATATCTGATATGGTATTTGTATCCAAATAATAAAGAACTCATACAACTCAATAATAAAAAGACAAAAACCCAACTTAAAATGTGCCAAGAGCCCATATCTTTTAGAAAATGAATCAATAATTAATAAATCCAATACCCATTTATGATAAAAACTCTCAGCAAAGGAATAGAGGGGAACCTCTTCAACTTGACAAAGAACATCTACAAAAAACACTACAGCTAACATCACACTTAATGGTGTGAAATTAGATGCTTTCCCACTAAGATCAGAAACAAGATAAAGAGGTCCCCTCTTAACACTCCTATTCACTATCATACTGGGAGTCCTAGCTAATGCAATAAGACAAGAAATGAAATAAAAAGTATACAGACTGTGAAGAAAGGCATAAAACTGTCTTTTTTTTCAGATGGCATGACTGTCTATATAGAAAACCTAAAAGGACAGACAAAAACAAAACCAAAAAACCTGGAACTAATGAGCAATTATAGCAAGGTTTGAGGACACACGGTTAATATATAAAATAATCATATAAAAAATATAAAAACCAATTGCTTTCCTATATGCCAACAAAGAACAACTGGAACTTGAAATTTAAAAGAAAAATACCATTTATATTAGCACCAAAAAATTTAATTACTTAGGAATATACCTAACAAAATAGGCAAAAGCTCTGTATGAGGAAAACCACAGTACTCCGATGAAAGAAATCAAAGAAGATTTAAATAAAGGAGAGATGTTATATGTTCATGGATAGGAAGACTCAGTATTATCAAAATGTCAGTTCTTCCCAACTTGATCTATACATTCAATGTAATCCCAATTGAAATGCCAGCAAATTGTTTCGTGGACATCGACAGATTAATTTTAAAGTTTATATGGAAGGGCAAAAGATCTGAATAGCCAATATGATACTGAAGAAGAAGAACAAAGTTAGAGAACGGACACTATCTAACTTCAAGACACAAGCTACAATAATCAAGACAGTGTGGTATTAGTGAAACTACAGATAAATATATCAGATAGACTAAACAAATAGAATAGAGCTCCAAAACAGACCACATAAATATAGTCAACTGATCTTTGACAAAGGAGCAAAGGCAAATCGATGGAGAAAAGATAGTCTTTTCAATAAATGGTGCTGGGAACAACTGGATATTTGCATTAAAAAAAATTGATATATATAGGTGTTGATCTTACATCTTCCACAAAAATTACTCAAAATGGATCACAGACCTAAATGATAGATGCAAAATTATAAAATTTCTATAAGATAACACAGGAGAAAATCTAGGTGACCTGGAGCTTGTCAATGAATCTTAATACATCACCAAGAGTGTGACCCATGGAAGAAAAAAACTGATAAGTTAGACTTCATTAAAATAAAAAACTTCTGCTCTGCAAAAGACATTGTTAAGAGAATGAAAAGACAAGCCACAGACTGGGAGAAAATATTTGCAATACATATATCTGAAAAAGGACTTGTATCCAAAATATACAAAGAATACTTAAAACTCAACAACAACAAAAATAACCCAATTTTTAAAATTGCAAAAGATCTGAAAGACACCTCACCAAAGAAGATATACAGCAACTTATTAACAAATATTTTGTTATAAAGCTAAATTTTTCTTCTGTCACCACTTAACAAGACACTTATCCTAGGAGAAAAAGGGTGGGTTCAATATTATTTTCTTTAAAAAGTAGAAATATGTTAAAGAATCTATAGGGAAAGGTAGATATAATGAGTGAAGAGATGGGAGATTTCAAGAGAAAGAAGGAAAATTTTTAAAAAGAACTAAACGATATCCTAGAACTGAAAAATACAATATCTGAAAAAAAATTTTTTTTAATTATTGAATGGAATTTATAGCAGCTTCGGCACAAAAAAAGATTTGTGAACTTGAAGACAAGACCGTAGAGTCAACCAGGCTGAAGTCTAGATTGGAGGAGGGCAGGTGCGGAATGAAGAGTCTCAATACCTGTAGAACAGCATCAAGCAGTCTAACACATATGGAATAGGAATTCTAGAGGAGAGGAAAAAGAGAATTGGACAGAAAAATTATCTGAAGAAATATCGACTCAAAATTTCCAAAATTTGACCAAAATATCAAACCCACAAGACCATGGAATCCAATGAATTGAAGCAAGATAAATATGAAGAAAACCACACCTAGCCACATCATAGTAAAACTGCTAAGAAGCAAAGAGAAAATCTTAAGCAAGGGAAAAAAGACATTACATACAGGGGAATGACAATAAGAATTATAACTGACTTTTTATCAGAAACAATGAATACCAGAAGAAAATGGAGTAACATCTTTAAAGTGCTAAAAAAAAAAAAAGTGTCAACCTATAATTCTATACCCAGCAAAAATATCTTTCAAACATGAAGGCAGTTCTGGTGAATCTCCATTGTCTTTGTGACTCTGAAACATGTGGCACAATAGATTAATTAGGGGACTTCTCTATTTAGAAAAACAAGACAGTCCCCTGGAAACAAGGCTGGCTTAGTCCATCAAAAGAAACTACTATCGGGGCTTCCCTGGTGGCGCAGTGGTTGAGAGTCTGCCTGCCGATGCAGGGGACACGGGTTCGTGCCCCGGTCCAGGAAGATCCCACATGCCGCGGAGTGGCTGGGCCCGTGAGCCATGGCCGCTGAGCCTGCGCGTCTGGAGCCTGTGTTCCACAAATGGAGAGGCCACAACAGTGAGAGGCCCGCGTACCACAAAAAAAAAAAAAAAAGAAAGAAAGAAACTACTATCTAAGATGCTACATGCTACCAAGGTTATCTGCAGCAGAACGGGCTCCTTATCAGGGAGCAAACAAGATCTAGTCCAGCTGTAAAGTCCATGGCATACTGGGGCCCAAGATCCAGGAATTTCCAACACTGGTATCCAGATACACTGCCAGGAGCCTGAATTCCCTCTCTGGAGGCTTTTTCTTTTTAGTGTTCAAACCACACTCTAGTATCTTTGGTTAAAAACAAAGGAAAATGATAACAACAATAAAAAAAAATATTTTTCCTTGACACAACGCTTAGATACAAACTTCTCCAGTGGGTCACCTACACTTGCAGTGTCTACTTCCTCATCCCTCACTTACTCAGTGCACTGCATCCATTACATCAAAACTGCCCTCACTGGGGTCTTTGTAACATATTTCAAGGGGGTGTAAGGGACCCTTTTTCAGTTTTTCACTTGACTTGCTTGACTTTTCAGCAAGACGTAAAACTATCGCTTACTGAAAAGCTCTCGCAACACTACCTGATTTCCCTCTCAACTTTCTGGCTACTTCTCAGGCTCATCAATTCCTCCCCAGGGCTTTGTTCTTGACATCCTCTTCTAACCCTAGACTAGACATTCTCCCTGAAGGAAGTTCTGCATTCTTCACCTAACACAGCCAATGAATCAAGTTCTGTCACTTCCACCCTCTTATTTCTCTTGAACTTATCTTTTCTCCATCCCTCTACCATTACTTCAGACCACCACCATCTCCTGCCTAGAACAAAACTACAGCCTTTTGATCGGTTTTTATACCTCTACCCGCTTCCCAATCCATCCTCCATATTCCAGTCAGAATGACCCAAATTTGATGATTCTCCTTCCTAGCTTAAAGCCTTCAATAGCTCCTTATTGTTGTTACAATAAGGCCCCAGTTCCTTAAATTGGCTTACAAGTCCTTGCATAAACTGGACATTGATTACCTCCACCAAAAGCTCTCCTCCTCACACATACCTTCTCGAATTTTCCACTCCAATTATAACGAACCTCTTTCAGTTTCCTAATAGAGCATCTTCTTTTGCCTCCAGATTTCAGCCCTCGGATATCAACTTAACTGTCATTTCCTCCAGGAAGTGCCCAAAGTTTACGTATCCTCTCCTTTCTTCCTCCCATGGTATCATACATGTTCCCTGTCATAACACTTACCACTCTGCTTTGAAAGTATCTGTTTATTCTGATGTTTCTCTTCCTACATTGTAAGTTCCCTGAGAGTAGAGACCACTTCTTCTTGCACATCATTATATCTTTTGTACCCAGAACAGTTCTTGGCACATAGTAGGTTCTAGGTGAATATGTTTTAAATGCCTGGATTAGAATGTTGGGTGTTGTGAATGGAAAAGAAAGAATGGTCTCAAAAAGGTTGAGATGGAATATACTTTGGAAAATACTGGTCTAGGTGGCTTTTTGAGAAGACAAAATTAGATAGCTTGCAAAGCAACAGATGCTCCCCATGAGATGGATGGCTAGGTATACATGGGATGAAAGGGTCCTGGTGAAGCCAGGGCATGAGTGACTGATAGTTATGGAGCCTCTCACACTAGCAAGAAAGTAAAGAAAGAGCCAATTTAGGGAGAAGAAGCTAAGCTCCATGAGGCAGAGGACAGTCTGAGGGTCCCAGAGGACATCCAAGAAGAATGCCCAACAGGCCTCTGGAAAGGCAAAACTAAACCTCAGGAGGGGGGTTGGGGCTGAAGACAAAGGTGAGGGAGCCAAGGCAGAGAGGACGCTGGAAGTGTTAGCCTAAAAGAAGTTTCCATCATGTACTCCTCCACTTTAAAACACTTTTGTGCAGAAGGAAGGGTCTGAGAATGACTCACTGAGCTTCACAAGGTAAATGAAATACTGGTGACTCATTCACGGAAACCATAAATAAATTACCTGGAAATGGTTTTCCCCACTAGGCCTCAGAGAAACCAAATGTAAGGTATTTTTCCAAGATTTGAAATAGAACTTGCCAGGTTTGAGGGATTCTACCCAAAATTCCCTGCAAGATGAGGGGGAGCTTGGGTGGGCCAGCATCCAAAAAAGAGACAGAAAGTTATTGCTGATTTGCGAGGTTATCACTGGGGGCAACTCTGGAGTGGAGAGTTGACAGCATAACTGGGAACTCCCCCTGGACTGGTCAAGCACAGGAATGAGAAGATAGGAGAGCAGTGGTAACCCTAGGCCATAATAAAGGGTAGGAAGCAGAGCTTGTTGACCTTCCATGAGCCACAGAGGTGGGCTGAGACCCCACAGCCCATCAGACCCTGCTCCCAGGGCTCCTGGGAGCCTGCAAAAGGCCTCCCCCATGAGTTGTGGAGACAGCAAAGTCAGCCACCTCTTAGCTTCGCCTCACCTTTAGCCTCCCCGATGCAGTCACACTAATATTTCTTGAGCCTCTCACATTTCCTCCTGCATCCGGGCCCTGCTTCAGCCTCACGGGGAATTCCCTATGGCAAATGACTGAGAAAGGACAAATGTGAGGCTGGTTGACAGATGAGTCTGCACCATCTGCTGGCATGAGCTCACAGTGGACAACTGTATAGTCAGGGGTGACCTGGAGGGAGTGGGGAAGGAAATTCCCTGCAGGCAGAACTTTGAGCAGCACAGTTAGCCTGGAAGAAGAAATGTCCTGAAGTAATACATTTATACTGTCACCAGGTTTATTAACTGTATTTTCTTATTTTCTGTAGTCTTGATGCTGTGACATCTGGGGTCCTGCTGACCGGAGAGAGACTGCCCCCTCTAGGACTAGCTAATTCTTGAGACATTCTTGCCCCAGAGCAAACATGCAAACTGCCCAATCCAGGATCCATACTCCAAACTACCTCCTTTATGGAGCTCTCGTAGGTTGAGCCAATACTTCCCAGCCCTAATCACCCCAGGACCTGGTACCAGATACCTAGAGGCAGCCCCCACACCCCAGAGCCTGCTGAAATTATTCCAACTAGCCAGTTCTAAGCTTGCTTACTCTGCCTTGCTTTGCCTTTCCCACAGAAACCGCGATAAAGGTCATTGCCCGCATTTCCCTCTCACTGACCCTGGTACTTCTCCATGTGGCCCTGCATGGTGTGTTGCGCCTCCTACTTCCAGGGAACTGTGAGTAAAAGCTTCTGCCTCCATGAGCCATTTCTGTGTCTGCATGCCTTACCATACCTGATTAAAACAAATCTGGGATACATTTTAAAACACCATGTAAGAGTTTGGACAGATGATGAGGTACTTGGAAGGGACAAGACTGAGTGATTGGTGTTGAGGTGCTTTGGAAATTATACGAATGGGCCCACAGAACGCAAATATTTGTGGTCCTTGCTAATGCTCACCAAAAGGTCCTGATGGCAGAGGAGGCTCTTGGTAATCAAGTGGATGAGATGACCAGCCCTTTGCATGTCTATGAGCCTTTTACCCCAGCATGATATTGCATGTTCAATGGGCTCATGGACCAGTGGTCATGTAGACAGAGGGAACACATGGGCTCAGCAATGTTCATCCCTCTCACCAAGGGCGACCTGGCCATGACCCTGCTCAGACACCAAGTTGCCAGCAGTAGTGACTAAGTATCTCTAGGACAGTCCCATATCTTAAGGCACCAGCCAGCATCCTGGGAGCAGGCTCATCATAACAAGCCCCTTCCTTCATAGAAAGGGCAGCATAGGCTCTTTTCTGGAATATTCATTTACTGGGTATGTGGACTGGCTTTTCCCACTGCCATGTTTCTGGCAGCCATACAGCAAGCTGTGGACTCAGTGAGTGCCCTGTTCATTTTGATGTATCCCAACATTGCTTCTGACCAAGGGCCCTCTCTTACAGCAAAAGAAGTATGACAGTAGGCTGATGTTCTGGGGAATCACTGACCTAATCATGTACCCCAATGCCCTGAGGGAGCTGGCCTTATACAATGCTACAAGAGCTTTGGAGAGTTCCAGAAAAGAACCAGGTGGGAGTCAGCATTCTGTGAGGTGATATGCTGTCCTAGAGGATGCAGTTTCCTCTCTGAACTAGTGACCAACACAAGGTACTGCATCTTAGCCAGAATCTAAAGGTTCAGGAACCAAGGAAACGAGGGTGGTGTTTCTTATGATGACGCCTAAGGCCAGCTCCTTGTAACTCAAAGTGTGGTTCATGGGCTGTGTTTCCAGTTCACTGGAAACTCCTAGGAGCTTGTAGAATCTCAGGCCCTACTCCAGAGCTAATGGATCAGAATCTGCATTTTAGTAAAACTCTCTATTTATTCATATGCATGTTAAAGTTTGAGAATCACTGGTCTAACCCACTCACAACACTTCTGCTTCTCATCCTCAAACCTCTGAGCTCTGCTTTTCAATAATTTTAGTACTCGAAAGATGGACGCTTCCGTGAGGGATATAAAATGGTTCTGATGAAGTGGAAGCAGAGACTAGAAGGTCACCTGGCCATTTCAAGACCACCATGCCACCAGGAAATAGATAATAAAAGGACTCATGGGCTTTCATGGGTTGACTGATCCTGCCTATCAAGGGGAACTAGAGTTGCTACTACACAATGTGGCAGGAAGGAGGGTGGATGGAATTTAAGGGTCCTCTAGGGGATCCCCTAGTATTGTCTTATTCAGAGGTAAAGTCAATGGATCACTACTACAACCCTACAGAGGTAAGACTACTAAGGCCTCAGATTCCTCAGGAATGAAGATTTAGGCCCCACACTTGGAGAAGAAACCACACTGAAGGCACAGGGGAGCACTGACTGGATGGTGGAAGAGGGAAGTAATAGGAAAAGTTGTGAAAGACTTTGGAATGGGTGTCCCGTGGAATGCTAGGTGCTGTCCAGAGCAGCCTTCCGAGTTACCTTAATTCTGCAGGTGTCTTGTTTTACAATGTCTTTGAGCTATTTTGCAACTTTGTAAGTTACAGAAAACTGATTACAATGCAAATAATTTAGTCTATAGATGTGCCAAAGAATTTTGTCCAATGGAGGTACAATTGGGTCCAATGGCCCTACTTCCCAAGAAATCAGTTGAATATCTATGAACAAATTCATTTAGTAATTCCTCAATGCTTATATATATATGTTCTTTGGAGTCTCCTTTGAACTGTTTTTTAACACCTTACTGGTTCCCTCATTATTTAAGGAGTTAAGTAAAATTTTCAACATGTGTCAATTTTATATTTGTACAAGAATCATTATTTTACCCTTTTAAAAATCATCTTTTGGGCTTCCCTGGTGGCACAGTGGTTGAGAGTCTGCCTGCTGATGCAGGGGGCATGGATTCCTGCCCCGGTTCGGGAAGATCCCACATGCCGCGGAGCGGCTGGGCCCGTGAGCCATGGCCGCTGAGCCTGCACGTCTGGAGCCTGTGCTCCGCAACGGGAGAGGCCACAACAGTGAGAGGCCCACGTACTGCAAAAAAAAAAATCATCTTCTAACAAAAGACATAAATACCAACTATGAACTCATGACCACTTGCCTAAATAAGGACTGTGCCTTCTATCCATTTTCTTCCTTTCTGTGTTATGTATAGATTTAAATATTTTAACTAATTTTATTTTTATTTATTCTCCTTCTCCCCCTAATATAGTATATACGGTGTATCAGTGACGGTTCACTTGACAATTTAATTTTTAGAGTGTTGAATATTAAGGTTAGATCCTGTCAGAGCTGGAGGATATTGGATCTGGAGCTGGACTCAGATGAAGAATTGGATTTAGCAAGCATCAATAAATGAGTGGTAGAGAATTCTTGTTGGAAGGTTTTTTTTCTTTTTCTTTTTGGCTGAGTTGGGTCTTCGTTGCTGCGCGCGTGCTTTCTCTAGTTGCGGCAAGTAGGGGCTACTCTTTTTTTTTTTTTTTTTGCGGTACGCAGGCCTCTCACTGTTGTGGCCTCTCCCATTGCGGAGCACAGGCTCTGGACACGCAGGCTCAGCGGCCATGGCTCACAGGCTCAGCCACTCCGCAACATGTGGGATCCTCCCGGACCGGGGCATGAACCCGTGTCCCCTGCATCGGCAGGCAGACTCTCAACCACTGCACCACCAGGGAAGCCCGGGGGGGTCTACTATTCATTGCGGTGCGCGGGCTTCTCATTGCGGAGGCTTCTCTTGTTGCGGAGCACGGGCTCTAGGCGCGTGGGCTTCAGTAGTTGTGGCTCGCGGGCTCTAGAGCACAGGCTCAGTAGTTGTGGCTCACGGGCTCTAGAGCGCAGGCTCAGTAGCTGTGGCGCACGGGCTTAGTTGCTCCGCGGCATGTGGGATCTTCCCGGACCAGGGCTCGAACCCGTGTCCCCTGCGTTGGCAGGCGGTTTCTTAACCACTGCGCCACCAGGGAAGTCCCTGGAAGGTTTTCTTAAAAGCCAAAACCTGGGTAAAAAAGTGGATGTGGATGTTGTGCAGCCCAAGAAGTAACTGTAATTTAGATCATTATACTATATATTTTCATATATATAATATACAGGCATACCTCGTTTTACTGTGCTTTTTTTAATGCACTTTGCAGATATTGTGGTTTTTTGGGTTTTTTTTTTTTTTTTACAAACTGAAGGTTTGTGGTTAAGCAAGTCTATGGGTGCCATTTTCCCCAAAGCATTACCTTTTAATAAAGGTGTGTATAGCGTTTTTTTAGACATAATGCTATCGCACACTTAACAGACTACAGCATAATGTAAACAACTTTTATATGCAGTAGGAAACCAAAAAGTTTGTGTGACTCACTTTTTGGTGATATTCATTTCATTGTTGTGGTCTGAAACCAAACGTGCAGTATCTCTGAGGGGGGCTGTGTGTGCGTGTGTGTGTGTGTGTGCACGCGTGTGTGCGCACGCGTGTGTATGTATTTTTGTTAAACTACCCGCATCCAAAGCCTTCTCATTTGGAGGGCGTCTCCCAGCATGCAGGTCTTTATGGGAGGCAAGGCCTATTATCCAGCCTTGGAAAAATCAAATGCCCCTATCCAGGGTTTTGAATCTTCATGAAATGTTCCAAAGCCATGGGCAGCTGGCAGACAGTTCCATGGTGGTGACCTGGGCAGCAGCTTCCTAACCAGACCCTTCCTGAGGTATAAGCTTGGCTGTCACCCAGCCTTCTCAGATCTTCCCCAATCTCTGAATATCTTTCCCCCGGCTTCTAGTTAATCCTACAAATTCCCATAAATTCCTTTCTGTTTAAGTTTTTGTCTCAAATCTTTGACTACTGCAGTAAGTTTGGAAAGACATAAAAAGCTATGAACGTCAAGAGCGGTGTTTCTCAAATTGAGGATCTTGTTAAAAATGCCAATTTTTATTCAGGAGGTCTGGGTAGGGCTTGAAACTCTGCACTTCTAACTAGCTCCCGGGTGATGTTGATAATGCCGGTCCACAGACCACACTTTGGGTGTTGAGAACAACAGCACTGAACGTGGGCCTTCCCTGGTGGTCCAGTGGTAAAGAATCTGCCTTCCAATGCAGGGGATGCGGGTTCGATCCCCGGTCAGAGAGCTAAGATCCCACATGCTGAAGGGCAACTAAGCCTGTGCGCCACAAGTACTGAGCCCGCACGCCTCAACTACAGAGCCCATGTGCTCTGGAGCCCTCGCACCACAACTAGAGAGAAGCCCGCCCACCGCAACAAAAAATCCCACGTGCCGCAACTAAGACCCAACACGGCCAAAAAAATAAAGAAAATAAATAAATGTTTTTTTTAAAAAAAGAAGCACTGAATGCTTGTAGAGAAGTGGCTGGAAAGTAGAGAGAGAAAGATCAAGAAGGTTCAACGCTGTCTAATGGAGTTTGGACTTCATCCTGCAGGTAATAAGCAGCCATGAAAGGATCCAGGGGGAGTGAAATGAATAGATTTCCATTTTTCAAAGGCTTGTCGAAGTGATGTAGACAACAGAGCATGAGATGAGGAACAGGAGGTGGAGAAACCAGTTAGCGGTATGGCAGGCAGAATAGCAACCCCTGCCCCCAAAATGGCCTTGCCCTAATCCCCAGAACCTGTGAGTATATTGCATTATAAGACAAATGGGACTTTGCAGTTATTAAGTTAAGGACTTTCAGATGGGAAGATTATCCTGGATTATCCAGGCTTCACATGATCCTTACAAGCGGAGAACCTTTCCTGGCTGCGGTCAGAGGGAGACAGGATACCGAAGAACGGTGGGAGACGCAATGCTGCTGGTTCTGAAGATGGAGAAGGAGGCTCGAGCCGAGGAATGCAGGGGGCCTCCAGGAACTGGAAAGGGCGAGGAAATGGACTCTCCCCTACAGCCTCCAAAAGGAGGCTTGATTCCAACCCAGTGAGACCCATCCAACCTCTGACCTCCAGAACTGTGAGATAATACATGTGTGGGTTTTTTGTGTTTTTTGGGGGGGCTGCATCGTGCAGCTTGTGGGATCTTAGATCCCCGACCAGGGAATGAACCTGTGCCTCCTGCAGTGGAAGCCTGGAGTTCTAACCACTGGACCACCAGGGAAGTCCCGCATTTGTGTTCTTTTAAGCCACTAAATTCATGGTAATTTGTTACCGTGGCAATAAAAGAATCGAATACAGGAGGCCACTGTGACATTCCAGGGAACGACGATGACAGCCTCATTGAAGAGACAGGCAGCACAGAAGGAGAGACCTGGTTTGAAAGATTTTAAGGAGGATACAGAGGAAGGGTTATGGTCACCACCTGGGCATCTGGGTGGGGATGGGTGGTGAGGAAAGGACAGGAGTTAAAGGAAGTTTCCAGGTTTTTCTCTTGGACAAACGGGTCTGTTGGTCAAAAGGAGGGAAAGAAGTGAGTGCGAATGCGTGTGGGAGAAAGCATGTGAGCATGCATGCAAGTGTGTGAGTTGAGCGCATGTGAAAAAGTGCAGGAAAAGGAGGCAGGTCTCCCGTAATACCACTGGGTGCCTTGCTTCCAGTTCCATTTTTACTGAGAAACTGTCTAATCTTAGCTCTCAAGCTTTCCCTCCTGGGCAAAGCACGTGCTCACCGCCAACACAAACAGCTGCTCTGCTCGTCCGTTATATTTTTCAGTTTAAATTAATGATTGCCGTTCTAGGCATAAACCAGGCTCCTGTTGAGTTTAGATAGAGCAAAACAATTCACCAGGGTTTGCTCTCTCCCGGATGAGCGGACAGCGTTGAGTTTCTACCCCTGCAAATCCGAGGATCAGACCTTGAACTGCGGTGACCCCTGCTCTGCTTCCTTTCCTGGCACAGCATCCCCCCTCCCCAGGCTGGAAGCAGTCGGGGAAAGGGAGACCTGGAGGAGGCTGCCCAGTGCTTTCCCCTGGGCCGAGTCCATTAGGAATCATGAGGTTCTGTGCTTGCAACTTAACAGCTATTTATAGTTCACACTCTGAGATGCGTTCACAGACACATACTGGGGACCCAGCCTCCACAGGAGAACACGCCCCGTCTGGATCCTCTGCATATCCTGCTTCGTAGCAAATGCAAGCCGGGCAAGCAGTTCTAGGAAACTCAGAGAGTGGCTGTAGGCAGCTCTGGTTGAGCTGACCTGGAGGTGGCTGGTTTCATCCTAAGGACATCCTGGGAACGCTGAGAACTTGCAAACCTGCTCTGAATGATGTCTTTGCCTGTGCCTAACTTGCCAAGTGACCTCCTCTGAGTAAAAGCGGAGCAAAGACCCTTTGTCCCTCACAACACTAGGCGCTGGGATTGCTGATATCCACCACTGCTCAGATGAGGAAACTGAGGCTCCTGGAAGTTAAGATTCTTGTCAAGCATGGTGCCAATCCGACGTCAGAGCCAGGACCTGACTTCAGTCTCTTGATGACAAAATCTATATCTTTTGTACTTCGACCTGGGATACTGTCCCCCCTGGGGAGGGACACTCCTCCCTCCCCAGCCACCCCCCACAGGTCTTCTTCAATCAAGGTGTGGTCTGATGGTTCTCCTGCCCAGAGGTGCCCAGCACATTTAGGGCTGTGACTGGGGCACCCGAATCACCCAACAGTAATACAATCCTCCAACCAGTAAGTACTCCTAATCCCCTGCCCGTGTGTTCAGCCCTCTGCGAGGTGCAGTGGGAAACAGTCATAGGACGATGGTGACTCTTGCCCTCTAAAAGCTTATAAAGCAACAGGGCTTACACAGTGGGGTGTTCAAATCACAGAACCGGCATGGGGATCAGAATTGCTAGGCAGGGTCTGCTGGGCTTTAGGACCTGTGCTCCTGCCTCCAGTGCCAGACTGTCTCCCAGTAACGCTGCTTTCCAGTCCAGACAAGAAAACTGAGGCTCAGAGAGGTGAAGTCACCCTTCCAAGGCCATAGAGCGGCCTGTGGCCACTGGGGGCCTCCGATTCCAGGTGCCATTTCCTCTTGCCAAGTCTCCCCGCTGTGCTCACTTCCACACTCTAGTTCTAAAGAGGAGGTCTAGCCGGGAGAGGACGCCTGGGTCACACCCAGCAGGTCGCCGTACTGCCCTGCTTCCCAGTACCCACCAAAGAGGGCGTCTGCGCCACCCCCCTGCCCCGCACTTCACGCCCAGCTTCCCCCATCTAACCCCATCACCACCACCACCCCGCCCCCCAAAAGTGCTACTTACATATTCTTTAATGTCCTTCGATTTCACAGCCTTGTAGGAAGAGTAGGCAGGGTAAAGGGTGCCAAATATTAGCCTGGAGGGGAGAGAGAGGGGAAAAAAGAGCAACGTGATTTTCATTCATCCTATTTGATGGAAAATGTCATCTTCGATGCAAGGAGCATCCTCCAAGCTACAGAAAATGCTGCTGTGAGGCTTGGTTAATTTTTCTGAATGCCCTGAAGGTTTTCTGCTCATGGCTGGGACGCGCTTAGGAACCTCTACGTCCTGTTACAGATCCACACCGACCTCCTTCAATCTGTCATTTGGCAACACAGCAGGGTGGTTTGAGGTCATGAAGCCAAAAATGGGGCCATCCTCTGGAAAGGCCGAAATTATATCTGGGGAACAAGATAAGACAGCTAAGGGGACAAACGAGTAGTCTGAAAGGAAGCAAGAAATTTAAGAAAGAGAGGGATGGCCACAGCGCCAAAGATACAGGCAGCTTGGGGAAGCCCACTGGATTCCGTCACAAGCCAGCTCAGAGAGGGGGGTCTCCCCAACACCCCCGTGCTGTCCCGCCCCCTAAGCAGTATTCTCAGATACCAGGGAGAATCTTCCTTCCTCTGTGAGCCTTTCCTGACCTCAGCACCCCCTGAAGATTAGGTTCCTCTCCCGTTCGTTACTGCCACTCCCTAGATAGTCCCCTTTCTTAGCCCTTATCCACACCGCGTGCAATGGTTTATTCAATGTCTGTCTCTCCCACAAGCCTTTTAAGTTCCACAAAGTCGAGGATGGGGTCTATCTCGCTCATGGAACCACACCCCCTGGGGCTGGTAAGTGCTCAGGAAATATACGTTCATTCTGGGAAGTTTCAGTGAGTGGTGAAGCAAAGGCCAGAGCCACCCAGGGGACACTCGTGACCTTGGGACTGAGGTCTCAGCAGCAAGGGGATGCCAGACAGCACCGGTCTGATTCAGTAAAGTCTCGGGCACAACACCACAGGCTCCAGAGAAATAAACACACCGTCCTTTGGCACAGATGCCCTGCTTATTAGCCACATCTGCCAGGGTGGTGTCCAGCCCCTGCCCTGAGGCAGCGTGTGAGCAGCAGAAGAGACAGGTGGAAAATGCATCTCGACCCAATGGCCCGCGGATCTGCTCCTCTGTGAACCCCGATGGCCAACACCACCTCCTGAGCGGTCACAGAGGTGGGAAGCACGGGCACCCAGACAAGGGAGGCCAGTACTCCGTGAGTCTGCTGGACTCGCATGTGAAGTGGCTGCCAGCATCCCCCCCCACCTGGTTCCCTCTGGACAGCACAGGGACAGCAAGACGAATTTGCTTTCCAGTCTCTAAAAGCTCTGAAACACTGACATGTAAGGGAGCGGACTCAGTATTTCACTGCCCAGGGGAGGGAGAATGGGATGAAAATGGCGAGTTCTTCTAAATCTATTTTGGAGAAAAGAAGTAACAAATGAAGCAGGCCCAAGCCAAAGGGGCTTGGGACTTATGTCCATTCAGACTGAGTCCCCCTGACAAGACCCTTCTCCTTCCTGGCCTCCCGGACCCTCCTCCCTCAGCTCCGGACCCTAAGGCCAGCAGCTGTCCCCCAGTGAGCCAGGCTCAGAAGCTCACAATCTGTGACTTCCTGCTGTCTCCCGCTTCTGCCTGAATTTTAGTGCATGATCTCCCCACAACCCTTTTATTCCCCCCTGTTAAAGTCTCACTAATCCTTTAAGACCCATCTCAAAAGAGCCACTTCTGTGTGTCTTTGATCACTTGTCCCTCAGAATTTTCCTGACACTTGTTACATCTATTACAGTCCTTATGTAGTAGTTGTAATTTAAAAAAAAATTAAAAATAATGATATTAATATCACTGAGTCCTCACTAATGCCAGGCACTGCTCTACAGCCTGTATATTCTCTCAACACCCATACGGGATAAGAATTCTTACTACTCCATTTTACAGACTAGGTACTAGGACACTGAGGCCCAAAGAGACGCAACAGCCAGGAGCCGAGCTGGGATGTGACCTGGGTAGCCTGACGACAGGCTTACTGTCTTCTCCCAGGACTGCCTGGGCTGGTTGAGCCAGACCATCCAGGCCTGGGTGATCAGTGGTGTCCCTAGCACCTCACACAGCCCTTGCCCAAGTGGGTGCCGGACACGTGTCTGATGAGTGAATAAATGTCAAACGATTGCAATCTCTCTCCAAGGAACCAGCTCACTTGAGAGATTCACATGACTCTCTCTACAAGCTCAAGAGGAAAGCTGGTAAAATTCTTAGAAAGAGCTAATGCTGCTTAAGAGCTCAAGGTCGGCTCAGGAGCGGGAAGGGAAGGCTTGAGTGCCATTCTCTAGAGGGGAGACGGGGCTCTGTGCTAACACACTCCTCCCAGCTTTCTGTGAACGGAGCCTTGCCTGGCGCCTCAGAGCCGCAGAGCTCTGCACCCACCTTCCCTCTGCCCACTGCCATTTACTGCTACCCAGAAGGCCCCTCCCCAACTTACTGCCTCCATCTATCTGCCTGCTGCATTCTTCCTATCTGTGCCCTAATTCCTCCTCCTGCTCCAAAGGGGCCTTCAGCTGGGTTGCCTCTCCCACCTCCTCCACAGCTGCAGTGGAGGGACCATGAGCCTCATGTGAACTCTACCCTCTAAGGCAGTGGTTCCCAACTGGGGGTGATTTAGCTGCCTGGGGGACATCTGGGCGATGTCTGGAAACTGGTTGTCACAGCTGAGAGAAAGCTATTGGTATCTAGTGGGTGGAGGCCAGGGATGCTGCTACAACATACAGGACAGCCCCAGTAAAGCATGATTTAGTCCACAGCATCGGAAGTGCTGAGGCGGAGAAATCCTGGTCTAGTGTGATGTTTCCCGGTCCTTGGGTCCTGGACCCTTCACCCAACCATCACGGGCAACCTGCCCCAAGAGTTTTTTTTTTTTTTTTTTTTTTAATCTGGGGAATTTATTTTTTATACAATCAATTCACTTTTAGTTTTTTTTTTTTTTTTTTTTGCGGTACGCGGGCCTCTCACTGTTGTGGCCTCTCCCATTGCGGAGCACAGGCTCCAGACGCGCAGGCTCAGCGGCCATGGCTCATGGGCCCAGCCGCTCCGCGGCATGTGGGATCCTCCCGGACTGGGGCACGAACCCGTGTCCCCTGCATCGGCAGGCAGACTCTCAACCACTGTGCCACCAACAGTGAGAGGCCCGCGTACCGCAAAACAAAACAAAACAAAACAAAACTGTACACATATGTTCTATGTACTTTTCTGTATGTACATGTTATATATAATTTTTATTAAATAGTGTGCCATATTAAAAAAAAGAATTTTCTAACAAATGCTGGAGAGGGTGTGGAGGAAAGCGAGCCCTCCTTCACTGTTGGTGGGAATGTGAATTGGTACAGCCACTATGGAGAACAGTATAGAGGTTCCTCAAAAAACTAAAAATAGAGTTGCCATATGATCCAACAATCCCACTCCTATGCATATATCTGGACAAAACTATAATTCAAAAAGTTACACGCACGCCTATGTTCATAGCAGCACTATTTACAATAGCCAAGACATGGAAGCAACCTAAATGTCCATTGACAGATGAATGGATAAAGAAGATGTGGTACATATATGCAATGGAATACTACTCAGCCATAAAAAAGAATGAAATAATGCCATTTGCAACAACATGGATGGACCTAAAGATTATCATACTAAGTGAAGTAAGTCCGAAAAAGAAAAACAAATACCGTGTGATATCACTTGTATGTGGAATCTAAAATAAGACACAAATGAACTTATTTACAAAACAAAAATGACTCACAGTCATAGAGAACAGACTTGTGGTTGCCAAGGAGGAGAGGAGGTAGGGGAGGGATGGACCGGGAGCTTAGAATTAGTAGACGCAAACTATTATAATATATATAGAACGGATAAACAACAAGGTCCTACTGCATAGCACAGGGCACTACATTCAATATCCTGGGATAAAGCATAATGGAAAAGAATATGAAAAAGTATATATATATATATATATAATACACATATTTTATATATATATATATATATATATATATGTATGTATCTGAGTCACTTTGCTGTTCACCAGAAACTAACACAACATTGTAAATCAACTATACTTCAATAAAAAATATTAAAAAAATGAATTTTCACAAAAGGTCTTCCAAGTCATGAAGGTACATTGTTTCCTCTGAACATTAAAAGGTATTAAAATTTACACTGATTACATTTTGTGCTTTTTGTTCTTAATAACATAAAAATATAGAATTTCTTTCTTTTTTTCTTTGAAGATGGTAAGGCAGACTTTATCATCGACATAAGTATAGGGATCACTGTAAAGGGATTTTACAGGGGGGTGGGGAGAAAGACCAGGCTCAACTCCAAATACAGCATGGGCGAGTGGGAACTTATAGCCAAGGAGCACGGTGGGGGTCAGTGGATGGAAAATTACTAAGAGGAAACATCAGGGATGAGGGGTATTCTGGCTAAACCAATCTAACAGATTCTCGCTGAAGACAAGCCAGGGTGATCAGACATCACTGGGCGGGGAAGCGGGCTGGAGGATAAAGAGCCTGACCAGACACCTTGGGTGATCAGATATGGGGGCAGGGGGGAGGTTCTTGCTAAAACCAGATTTTACAACAAACTACACGGTTGGGCCTAGGAGAAGGTTCAGGAACCTGACGAAAGTTTGGTCAAGCAGAGAATTTTTGTCAGTCTCCCTTCTTGTTCAAGGAAAGAAAAGACGTTCTTCTTTCCTCTGAATAGTACAAGTCCATTTCCTCACTCAGTTGTCTTTTGTTCATTACAGACCGGCTGAATCCTCTACTTGGTAGTAGGGGATATTTGCTGGGTGGTGCTAGCAGTCAGGCACTTAATGAGAGGAGTTGTTATTCCTTTCCAAGTGAATAATATGGTCTTTTCTTTCAGCTTGAATGACATGATACCTGCTCTAAGTAGGGCCTAGGGGCTTCTCTTCATTCTCTAGTTGATCTCCAAGGAGTTACAATTTCATAAGAAGAGAGATGGGAGGTCTGTTGAAAGCCTGACCGAGCCCCACCTAGGGCTGGGCTCACCAAACCCAAGAACAGCAGCCACTGGAAGTGGAGGGTCCCAGAGGGTGAGCCCGCACCCGATTCCATCTCAGCCGAGTCTACAGGTTCCCCTTAACACTCGGTCGCCCCTGCCTCTGCCAGCTCCACCATTTCCCAGCCCTGCTGGGGCTCCAGGGCTGGTAGCGATGCACGCTCAGCATTGACGCAAAAAATGTACAATTTCTAATTACTGTCCTCTGTAGGTTTTTTCCTCACAGTTTATGAATCAATTTTGATTTATTTCTCTGAGAATTAATTTCCAAGACCATTTTTACCCTCTAACAGAAGGGTACTCCTTGGTCCTTGAGCTCCTTTTGGCATTGCAATAAATATGCTACAATTTTTAATATGGGAAAACTTAAAACGTGAGAGATATATTTGAAGTCTCCCATATACTCTTTCCTCATACATTTCTCTCTCTCCTTCCCCCAAATAAGCACCATCTTGAATTTGGTGCTTATCATTCTCACCATGTTTTTATCAACTACATAAGCCATGCCTAAAAACAAAAAAAGTATTTATATCTATTTAAACATTATGTAAATGGAATCACACTATATGTATTCCACTGAAATTTTTTCACTCAAACTTGTTTTTGAAATTTTTTAAAAGATACTTATTTATTTTATTTATTTTTTTGGCTGTGTCAGGTCTTAGTTGCAGCACGCAGGATCTTTCATTGTGGCGTGCGGGCTTCTCTCTAGTTGTGGCGCACGGGTTTTCTCTCTCTGGTTGTGGTGTGTGGGTTTCTCTCTAGTGTGGCGTGCGGGTTTTTCTTTCTCTAGCTGTGGTGCGCAGGCTCCAGAGCATGTGAGTCCTGTAGTTTGCAGCACGCAGGCTCTCTTGTTGAGGCACACGAGCTCAGAAGTTGTGGCGCGCGAGCTCAGAAGTTGTGGCATGTGGGCTTAGTTGTCCCGTGGTACATGGGATCTTAGCTCCCCAACCAGGGATCGAACCCGTGTCCTCTGCATTGGCAGGCGGATTCTTAACCACTGCACCACCAGGGAACTCCAACAGTAATATTCTTAATACAGGATTGGAAACATTGTTACATTAAAAAAACCCACTTATCTGTGATGATAGGGTGATACACAATTTCTCCAATTATGAGAGAGAGAGGCATACTGCATAATAATGTAATTCTTTGAAAGCAAAGTTATAAAACAGTAAGAAAACTAACACATTATTAATTTATATTAACTATCATACCTTATTTGAGGATAGACTACTATCTACATATATTTTATGCGTTCATGACATACCTTTTTGTTAACTTTTTCAATATTTCTGGGCTACAGGGTTTGTGAGTTTTTTCAAATTGTTGCAAATCCCCCCAAATTTTCCAATATATTTATTGAAAACAATTTGCATATAAGTGGACCTGTGCACTTCAAACCCATGTTGTTCAAGTGTCAACTGTAGTTCATATTTTTATATTAGAAGTGTGTATTACATTTTTTTTTTTTTTTTTTTTTTACTGAGGGGTGTGCTACAAAAAAAAAGTTTGGGGATAATAGTCACAGTTCATTGAACCAGCCTTTCATTAATAGATGTTTAAGTTTTTTTCCTGTAATGATTTTAAAATACGTATACAAATTCTTTTTTTTTTTGACATTCGTTTCTTCGAAAGGTGAAGCTTAATTTAGGTCCCCTTGAATGTGGGCCAGACTTGGTGATTCACCTCCAAAGAACAGACTAAGGTGGAAATGGCAGTGTGTAACTTCTGAGACTATGCCATACAAGACACTGTGGCTTCACCCCTCTCAGATTACTTTCTGTGCAGGACATCAGCTACCATGTTGCAAGGACACACAATCAGCCCTGGAGAGGAAGTGAATCTCTCATCAAAATCCAGCGCCAACACGCCTGTCAAGTGAGGGAGCCATCTGGGATGTGGATCCTTCAGCTCTAGTGAAGCCCTCAGATAACTGCAGACCCCATATAACTTAATCACAGCCTAATGAAAAAAGCTTGAGCTGAACCATCCTGTTCAAGTTTCCTCAAATTCCTGACCCACAGAAGCCATGTGAGATAATAAATGTTTACTGTAGGTGTAATCAGCTAACTTTTTAGGTATTTTGCTGTGTAGCAATAGATACCTAATATGCTTCTTAGTTTTTATTGTTATAAATACTGCTGTAAAGAAATCTGTGTGTGTGTTTGTGTGTACTTACACATTGGCACTCTCGTATGAATATATTTGTGGGATAAATTTCTGGATATAGAATTATTGAGTCAAGGGGTTTATGTCCTAAACATTTTGATATACTTTGACACATTTTCTCCCCCAAAGTGAATAATTTATGCCTCCTTTTGCCAGTTTTTGAAATTTTGATCCAGGTTGAGACTTGTCTTTCTAGATCATTTTTAACCTCTTATACTATTTCATTATATGAATATATTACAGTTTATTTATACATTCTATTGATGCATATTTCCAAGTTGTCACTATTACAGACAGGGCTGGAACAAACATTCTTATTCATGTCTCCCTGGGCACATGTGAGACTTTCTCTAGGGTTTACACACAGTGTGGAACTGCTGGGTCACAGGGCATAGCATCTTCCTCCAGACAATGCAAAACCACTCCCCAGAGAGGTTGTACCAGTTTCTACTCTTTCCTGCAGTGTAAACGAGTTCTGATGCTCCCCATTCTTGCCAAATTAATATAGTCAGATTTTAAAATTTTTGCCAGTCTGATTGACGTGAAACAGTATATCCTGTTTGTTTTAATTTGCATTTCCTCAATTACAAGTGAAGTTGAGCAACATTTTATGCTTTTTGGCCGTTTGGCCCCCTTAACTGAATTATTTATATCCCTTCCGTCTCCCCCTCACCCCATTAGGTTATTCATCTTTTTCTTACTGATTTTTAGGACTACTTTGTGAATTCTGGGTATAAATTATGCCTTGGACATATGCAATGCAAACATCTTTTCCCAATAAAAAGCTCTTTTAACTTTGTTGTGGTGTCTTCTGTTGTACAGAAGTTTTAAATTTTATATGATAAGTGCATCAATCTTTTCTTTTATAGCTTGTTTTTTTATATATTGTTGAGGAAATCTGGTCACATACATCTTCTCATAAAAGTGTTTAATGTTTGCTTTTTCACTATTCGGTTTTAATTCATCTGGAACTTATCTTTATGTATGTTATGAGTTAGGGATTCAACTTTATTCTTTTCTGTACAGATCCCAACTGTCTCAATAACATTTACTGAATTCTTTCCTACTGATTTTCAATTCTACCATCACTTGTAACGTTTTCTAACATGTGTAGGCATTATTTCAGCTCTCCATCCTGTTACCCTGGTCTACCGACTAGCCGTGCACCTATACCACAGTGTATTAATTTCCATAGCTTTATAATAAATCATGATATTCTTAAAACGGTCTTGCCTATTCTTAGCCTTTGTTTTTCTATATGAATTTCATGACAGTTTGTCAAGTTCCATGAAAAACCTTATCTGCATTTTGATTGCGAGTACACTGAAGTTACACATTTACTTGGGAAAAATCACCATCTTTATCAGGTTTCCTCTTTATGAACACGGTCCCTTCCACTGAGTCCTCTTTAATGTCTTTTCATGATATGCTATAAATTTCTCTATAAATATCTTGGGCATGTTTCACTTTCTTTACTCTTAAGTACCTCAGGGGGGTTTTGGTGGTATTGTGCATTTTTAAAATTAGATTTTCTTGGGACTTCCCTGGTGGTCTAGTGGTTAAGGATCCGCCTTCCAGTGCAGGGGATGTGGGTTTGATCCCTGGTCAGGGAACTAAGATCCCACATGCCGTGGGGCAACTAAGCCCGCACGCCGCAAGTACTGAGCCCGCGCGCCACAACGAAAGATCTCACATGCTGCAACTAAGACCTGATGCAGCCATAAATAAATAAATAAATATTTAAAAATAAATTAAAAAAATAAATTAGATTTTCTCTTGGTTATTAATGGTATACAGGAATGCTCTTGGTTTTCCACGTTGATCTCAGAACCACTCAACTTGCTGCAATCAAAAGCATCTGGAGTCCCAAATGCATTACACTCCATGAAAGAAGCCAAACCCCAAAGCCAACATGCTGTATGATTCCATTTATATGTTATCCTGAAAAAGGAAAGTTTACAGGGACCAAAAACAGATCAGCGGTTGCCAGGACTAGAGACGGTGGGAGGGCTAACTACAAAGGAGAGTGGAAGAATTTTGGAAAATTATGGAAGTTTCCTGCATCTTGATTATGGTGGCTACATAACTGTATGCATTTATCAAAACTCAGAATTCAAGCTCCCACTTAAAACACTCACACTGAAAAGGGTAAATTTTACTAATTACATCTCAATAAGCTTGACCTTAAAAAGAAAAAGCATTTGGAAGAATCCACACTCACAAGTATAAGTGTGTGTGTGTGTGTGTGTGTGTGTGTGTGTGTATAGTTGTCTCCAAAAATGCATAAAGCTGACCAGGCATTAGCCTCCAAGCTCCGAGACAACTTCCTGATATCAGGGGTCCATGTATGACAAAACAAGGGTTCACAAAAAACATAATACACCTCCTGTTAATTCTATAGCTCCGAAAGGACTGTCTTAGATGCACTATGGGCCTGGGTTCTAAAAGCCTGATCTTGACTGTGCTGCTGCAGGGAGCATCTTCACTCACAGTCGTTATTCAGAAACTTAAGCTGGGCAGCTTCTCAGGCTGGGTGCAAAGCTCAAGGTTCCCGTGGCACAGCAAGCCACCTAGGCTTTGGTTCCGTGGGTCCCAACCCTTGGGCCTCTGCTTCTGCTTACCCACAGTGACCTTCTAAAAGGCTAGAGGGGGGAAACAGCAAAACCGGCCCACTGTGCAGTTTGGCTCCGTGGAGATTATATTACTATGATTTATAAGCTACTATTTATTTATTGAGTGTTCATTATGTACAACGAACTGTGCAAACTTCTTTATAAGCGTTGTCACTTTTCATCTTCATATGGCCCCATGAGACAGAAATTGTTTTCCTTATAATATACATGAGGAAACTGGAGTTTAGTTAAATCGAATAATTGAGTTTCACAACTGTGTGGGGGAGAGGGTCAGACTCAAACCCAGATCTATCTGACTCTACTGCCCATGACATACTGCCTTCTTCATTAACCTCAGTGCATGGCTCAGAGCCTGCAGTGGCCCCTGAATGAATGAATGAATGAATGAGGACCAGGAGAGAGGGAGGAAGAATGTTGCCTGCTTCCTTGCCCAAGAGAATTCCACTCTGGCCCTGCATTATATATTTGCTGACACGAGGTGACAGTATAATTACAGGGTTCCAAGCACACAGACGAGCTTCTCTCTCCGCTCAAGCTGATCTCAGCAGAACAGAAACCAACCACGTCCTTCTTTCTCAGCCTGACACATGATTCTGCTGACCCGTCTGTAGACTCTTTCTTTTCAGTGTGTTTCAAGCCCTACTCCTCTCTGCAGACTTGGGACAACAATCACATACAAAACTCCTCCTGGGGGAACCGCCCTCACAAACATCTCATTCACTTATTTGCTCCTTTGATCCACACCACAACCCTCTGAGATAACTGGGGTTCTTTCCGCAGTTAATGAAAAACTGAGGCTCAGAGTGGTTCAGGGACCTGCCAAAGGCCCCTTCCCTATCCAACAAGTCTCAAACCCAGGCCTCCTGCCCTCAAGTCCAGGACCATTCTACAGCCCACATCGCCCTAGCACAGAGAGGGGTTTATTGCTTATGTAGGGCTGTGTGGACTGTGCGTGTGGCAAAAATCCGAATTTGAAATTCGGATTTACCCCTGAATCCAATTTAGAAAAGCACAAAACAGAACGTGCTGCAAAATTTCAATTCGTGCTGTTAAGCGTTAAACTCTGCAATCCAACCCACTTATATCCTGCTCAAGTATCAGTTTGAATATTTTTTTTTAAATCTAAATTGTAGAGATTTCTATTCTTAAGAAATCCAGAGGCTGAGCTTTGGCATTGGACCTGAGTCTGAATCCAGCTCCATCACTGACTAGCTATGGGACTGTGAGTGTTTATTAACTCCTCTGAGCCAGTTTCCTTGAGTATAAAAAAGAAAAACACGTACATTCAACAGCCACTGCACAGATTAAACAAGGAGACCATAGGTAAGGATTTAACATCCCAGACACACTGTAGAGGAATGACAAATCCTAGTTCCCTTTCCTTCTACAGAAATAGTCACCACGAATGCCAATTCTTTTAGGCACAAAACAGTTTTCATCTAATCATTGAGTATTTGCTGAGCATCTACTATGTGCCCTGGGCCCTCTGGTAGGGAAGGCAGCCAGCAAACAGATAATTATACAAACAATTGATTAATGACAACTGATGTGTTGAGTCTTGCTGAGTGTGTTTGGAAGGCAAGAACAGATTTGCTTTACAATGACTGTCCTGTGGCCACCCATCTGCCAGCCTGTGTTGCCTCCCAGGATCTCAGAACCAGACACCTGACCTTCAGCCAGAGGGTCCCCTGGTACAGGGTTATGGCTTTCTCCTCCTGGTGGACTTTCTCTAAAGCCCCCTGCAAGGAATATACTTGGTGAGAGGAAAGGACTGATGGGCCTTCCTGTGTGTACCATGAAAGGGGAGGTGGGGGAATAAGCCTGAGGGGTGCTTTGAGCTGGACTTGGGGTGGTAGATGTGGAGTAGCTGTGGGATTTTCTGGGGACTTGTCTGCTCAGCTCATGCCCCTCCTGGCTCCCACGTGGCAGAGGCTGGTGTTACCCTGCCCAGCTTGGAGGTCTACACAGGTGCACGCGCCCATCCGAGGAGGGTGTCAAAGGGCTCCAGGGGAGGGAGGAGAACAGGACAAACCTTTACTGATGCCCACCAGGTGCTGCACCAGGCACTGACCCCCACAGCAGTCAGGTGAAGTCGAGACTACTATACCCTTCTTCCACAGGCGGTACCTGGGACTTAAGAGGTTATATTCATTCATTCAACTGGTATTCATTCAGTACACACTCTGTGCCAAATTCTGAGTCTAACACAAGGTCACACAGCTGCTAAGTGGGTGAGCTGGATTCAAAGACTCTTCGTGGCTTCAAACCCCTTGCTCTTTCCAATCCAGGTGATACCTCAAGAAGGCAAGAGAGTTTATCCTCAGGGTGATCACAAAGTGGTTGAAGTGCCAGGTGTAGCAGAATAAGATAGTTAGCAGGGCAAAGCTGTGTGTACTAAATACTGAAGGAAAAGCCTATGATGATGGGCCCAAGAGCCTCCTCCATTAGACTGTGAGCTCTCTGAGGGCAAGGACTGGGCCTTCCCCATCTCAGCATCTCCAGCGCTGGGCACAGAGTGGGTGAAACATGCAACAACATGGGTGAAATTCAAATGCATTATGCTAAGTGAAAGAAGCCAGACTCAAAAGGCTACCTGCTGCTTGTCTCCATTTATGTGACATTCTGAAAAAGACAAAACTATTAGAGATAGAAACAGATGCATTGCCAGAGGCTGGGGTTGGGGGGAGAAGTTGACTTCAAAGGGGCATGGGGAAATTTTTGGACGTGATGGAACTGTCCTATATTTATGCTGTGATAATGGTTACATAATTTCTTTTTTTCTTTTTAGTTGTAGCATGAGGACTCCTTAGCTGCGGCCTGCGGACTTTTAGTTGCGGCACGCATGAGGGATCCAGTTCCCCGACCAGGGATCGAACCTGGGCCCCCTGCATTGGGAGCGTGGAGTCTTACTCACTGGACCACCAGGGGAGTCCCATGGTTACATGAGTGTATGCATTTGTCAAAGCTCATAGAGCTACATGGTAAAAAGGGTAAATATCACTGTATACAAATTATACTCTAATTTTTTTTAATGGGGAAAAAAGAGAAAAAGAGAATGAACATAAAAAGCAGAAGTAGGTTTACAGTGAAGCTAATGCAGCTTAAGTTTCAAGACCCCTCAACTGCATGGGTCCTGCAAGGGGTCCTAGCAATGTGTTCATCACATTTGTTATGACTCTTTCAGAGAAAGCGCCTTCCCTCCATTGTGAAAGCTTCAGGCTCCTTGAAACCTAGATCCACCCCTGGATAAAACTACAAGAACAGATTAAAAAAGAGAAGACTGGTGGGCTCCCAAGAAGTTGGACCCAAGTGGGACCCTAGAGAAAGGCAAGACCTGGTTCCGGCAGAGAGAGAGGTAGGGAAGACATCCCGTGGAACAGACCAGCATGGACACAAGTGCAGGGGTTTCCCAAGGTTCCCCACGACCACACGAGCACCAGGAACCTAGTGGTCCTACACTTATGTTCACCACCCAAGTGCACGTGTCGTGGTGTGATCTCCTCAGCCACGCCAAGCCATTCAAGGCAGGTAGACAGTTGTGACCTAACAGGATGTGAAACTTCTAGATGCTGGTGAGCTGGTGTAACCTTTTATCATTCTTCTGGCTCCCCACACAGCCAGGATCCCCACCGCCTAGTGGAGGGAAGCTTTCACAGTATATACCTGAAACTGAAACTGGTGGATGTTCACTCTTTTTCTAGTCTCCCTTGCAGCAGGGATGTGGGCCTGTGGTAGACACACCTGCCCAGGTATGAATCCAGGTCCTTCCAACCCTCTCACTCAGCTAAACTGAGGCGGCACCCTTCATCCTGACGATCTGTGATACTAAGTGAACAAATACAGCCAAATGAGGCTGGTCTTGTGGGTGGAGTTACTGATTTCTTTATGGTTAAAGTCAGCCAAGTTAACAGGATAGAATGAAGCTCAGGGGCTTCCCTGGTGGCGCAGTGGTTAAGAATCCGCCTGCCAATGCAGGGGTCACGGGTTCGAGCCCTGGTCCGGGAAGATCCCACATGCCGCGGAGCAGCTGAGCTCATGCGCCACAACTACTGAGCCTGCGTGCCTAGAGTTCGTGCTCCACAACAAGAGAAGCCACCGCAATGAGAAGCCCACACACCACAACGAAGAGTAGGCCCTGCTCTCCGCAACTAGAGAAAAGCTCACAGGCAGCAACAAGGACCCAACGCAGCCAAAAATAAATAAATAGATAAATAAGTTAAAAAAAAAAAAAAGAATGCAGCTCAGATTTTAAAATGGTTCTGTCTCTATGTATATGTATATATGTGTACCTATGTGTATATGTATATATGTGTACATATGTATGTATGTATAGGTGTATATATATATACTTTAAAATCTAATTATATATGTTAGATAAAAAAGTTCTGGAGATTGATTGCACAACAACATGAATATACTTAAGATTACTGAACTTAAAACAACTTAAAAATGGTTAAGATGGCAAATTTTGTTATGTGTTTTTTACCACAATTAAAATTAACAAATGTCTGATGTTTATGAATCCCCCCCAAAAAATCTCTACACACTTGAAAATTTTATAAAAACAGAATATACTGAGTATAGGCCATTGGCTCATTCAATCCATAAATGGTTCATTCTAACAAATTTAGAAGAAAACAAAATTTATAATTTTTCAGGTTACATCCGTTCTGCTTCATGGTACAATGCTCTTTATTTAATTTCCTGAAATTGTTAAACAAAATAAAATTTACCAATTTTAGAAGGCACTGTAAACCCGTCTCAATTCATTATAAAGGCTACAATGACATTTAAGATGAATGAAAATTAGCAAGCAAATCAAATATGCATTTTTGAAATGGTTCTGGTTGTAGAGGGGGGAAAAAAGCCTGTATATTACATTCTAGCCGGAAGTTTCACTACTAAGTATGTTCCTGCTACTGATACCATATATATATATTTATACCTTGATTTGCTCCAGAAAAGATCTGAGGTGACTTGGTTATAAACTGTGTGGCTCATAAGAAACTACCACGATTCCAGGCCACTGGGTTTGTCAGCAGGAAGGATCGAGCAGCTAACAAAATCACTGTTGTCATCTCACCCAAAGTGGGAGGAGCTACAGGAAGGCCAATCACAGCCAGACCTGACTCACCTGCTCATGGAAGAACAGAGATTGTCTGCAGCAGGGATGTTTGGCCGGTGCCCAGAGTATCTCCCTAATGAGACCATAAAAGTCCAAGAAAAGAAAACAAAGTGGAAAACAGCCAGGTTTCCTCCAGTGAGTGAAATTTACATTTTGAGAGGAGGCTCTCTAGCACATGTCTCAATGGTGAGGGAGTTATGTTAATTATGAGGGAGGGTTAGGGCACAAAGGCAGCTGATGGCTGCTAAAGAATGGGTCTGGCTGGGCGCTCTGAACCCACTCCCGTCATCGGGAACACCTGTCCTACTGTCCTACAGCTGATGTAAGGAAGCCCACGGCTCCCCTGGGAGAAGGCCAGCGAGGGCCTTGCTGAGGGGCCGTGCTGGCTGCACGACTCCTGTGGACCCGGCCATCAGGTGCAAATGGGCCCTGAGAGAGGAAGGCGAGACCCTGGTGTGGGTAACAACATTTTAGTTTTGATGCTTGGAAAGGTAATCCTTGGTACTGCTCTGAAAGGTGTGGTGGAACACTGCTTAAGAGATGATAAGTTGAAATACACTAAATAGTTTGCTTTGTTTAGAAGAGAAAGCTAAGTCCTCTCAACTACACAGAATGAGAACTACTTCTGACATCTGTCCCATTTGCTTTTGCAGATCCGAAGAGAATGGATAAAACTAGGTCACTAAGGAGGGAAAAATTCCAACACAAAATAACAGAAAGAGCTGGTTTTGAGGATGGTGATATAAGAAATTCTGTTCGATTCAGAATGAAAATAATACACTTTCTTTCCATTTGTTGTGAGCCCCAAATGGCCATGATCACAGGGCAGGCATAAGGGAAAGTTCTGGTGAGAGATGGCCTGTCATCCAGGGAATCAACACCAAGAAGGACTGCTTCACATTTTGGAAAAAAGTTAACATCACATAATAAGCAGTATCAATTACTGAGCATGGCTCTAAGGAAGTAGGCATGATTCTAATCTCCATTTCTCACACTGACTATGCGGATCAGAGAATTTAAGTAATCAGGCTAAGGTCACACAGCGAGTCCGTGTCAGGGTTGAAACTAGAACGTGAGATTACAAAGCCTCGGTGCTAAACTGATATCCTGACATTTTGACGGCACAAAATCAGTAAAATATTTTGATCACATATTATCTGTATGATGATGAAATCTCAGGCTTTGCTGAGGAAATCTTTTTAAGTCATCATGAGGGCTGGTTTATCTAGAATGAGAATATCTAATACATAAGCCCACTTCCCAAGGCTCTTGCAAACGGTAATACGACTTGGGTTCTGCTGAAAGCAAAGGAAAGCGTGAGGGACCGTGTGGGTCCCACCACATTGTGAGTCTACTCCTCCTCCTCAGGACCCCCACCCCCTATCCCGGGGAGTGTGTGCCACACGCGCTTCTGACACGCAGACCCAGTGCCTGCTCCGTGCCCAGCACTGCGCTGCAAACCACCCACCGGATCTCCTCCCATGCTCATGACATCTGGAGGATTTCCCTGTCCACGGAGCTGGTCAGCGCCTGTGAACGGGGGATGTGGCCTGGCTGTAAAGTTGCTTGAACCCTTATCTGCCCATGGAAGGAGTAACAACCTTGGAGGCTTTGGGGCTCAGGGACCTCAGTGCTGGTCTGTGCTGCACCACGCACCAGACGACGGTCCTTGCACAAGCACCCAGGAGACTCACTGGTTTTATCTCCTCTGCACAACAGGGTGTCCCCACAGGGGCTGGTAGTTCAGTCAAATGGTATGATACACAAGAAAATACTTTGAAAAGAAACGCTGCACCGATCTGTGAAAGGGAGCTCTGTGCAGAGGACCGTGGTGTCCCACTACCAAGAGGGATAAAGCAAAAGCCACCGTGGGAGTTATCCAGCCAGTCCTGGGTGAGGCTGGGTCAAGCCCTTGTGCCTATAAGACCCAGGAATGCCCCACTGCTGGGAGACCAAGGACAGCACTGCCTGCAAGCCCCTCCCTGGGGCCTGGGTGGGGAAGTGGCCACTAACATTTCCGACACGTATTTTTTTGGGAGGCGTGGGCAGAAAAGCCCCCTACCCTGACTTGTTGCTTCGTTCTGGCTGTGTGACAGCAGGGAAATGCCTCTTCCCAGAAGGTTCTGGGGGTCTCAGAGGACACCTGAGGTCCAGCCTGCACCCCTCCCAAAATAGAGAGGGAAAACGATGGACTACTTCACACCACTCCCTCTCCCTATGTGCATTTGACCAAGAAGGCTTCACTATAAACGGTACAGGTTGGCCCAAACTTCAGCACCACTAGGATCTTACCTCGCACCCCTGCCCTGACTGGTCTGTGAAGAAATATGCCTGGACTGAGGCGTCCCTGGAGGTATCCCTGGGGGACAGTCTATCCTGGGAGGTATAACTAAAGGAACCGGAAGCCTCTGATGTAGTGTGGGGTAGTTCTACAGCTCTTTTGCCATGGCAGCAGGTAGAGCAGGCAAGTTGCTTTTGAGGGTAGGTTGGTTGGTTGGTTGGTTGGTTGGTTGGTTGGTTGGTTGGCTGGTTGGCTGGTTACTTGGTTGGTTGGTTGGTTGGTTGGTTGGTTACTTGGTTGGTTACTTGGTTGGTTGGTTGATTACTTGGTTGGTTGGTTGGTTGGTTGGTTTGGGGAGCAGTGGAATCCTAGCAACAGGAGGCGTTTGCAGCACACAGCGCCGGGTAGAGGTGGCTGGTCTGGGGGAAGATCCGTAACAGCCAGCGCCCAGGACGACATCTCTGGGTGCCTGTGGGCTGAAGCGGGGTGCAGCACAGGGGAAGGGCTCCCAGCTGGGCTTCAGGAACCACGGCTCTAGGCTCGGCTCCGATCCTAACCAGAGGGGTGATCTTGGGCCATCACCCCATCTCTCCCCGGACCTCGGTCTCCTCATTCGTCCATTCAGAAGTCACTGACCTACTGACCTGGTACCTATTGCATGACCTGGTACAGCAGGTGTCCAGCACCACTCTGCTGCTGACGAGCCAGCAGTGAACAGATGGGGAGAGCACCCTGTCGAGCTCTGGGACAGCCCCCTGCCCCAGCTCAGGCATTCTTTCATCCCATGACTGCAGGCTGACCCAGCTCCAGCTCCGGCCTCTGCTCAGCCGCTTGCATCTTGGGGACACCGCTGAGCCTGAACTGTCCCCTTGTCACCACCCCCCGCTCCACTCTGCATCCCGAGATAGAGTGAGGATGTCAGCAAACCCCCAAACAGCGGTGGGTGATAAGCAAACGAGCAAAGCTGCTACAAGGCCGTCAGGACAGAGGTGGACAGTCACCCCTCGCCGTGGTAGACTCCTGGAAATTGCCGCGGGAAGTGAAGTGGTCAAAAGGGGATCGTGTTTTTTGCTGTATCCCTTTGTCACCAGCAGATGGGAATCATGGGCCAACAAGGCAGAGCGCTGACACAGCTTTCCTTCGGATGCATGGAAAACAAAGAATGGACGGACTGGGGTGGAAAACAGGAAAACACAGGTGCGTTTTAGTCTGTGGATGTGCAGGTGAGCAAATGATGAGGCAAAGCTGGGCTGATGAGAAATGACACCTTTCTTGATGGGGCGATTCCGCTGCTCCAAACACTGCCGTGGCTCCCTACTGCCCACAGAAAACTGCTTGCCTTGGCATTGAGGGCCTCTACCATCCAGCCAGGCCCACCCCACCAGGCTCATGCGCCTCTGCTAACTCCTGTGCACACATCATGTGTTTCTGCCACCGTGCTCTGCCATCATTCTCTTTGCCGAGAAGGTTCTTCCCCATCTCTGTCTGCCAGAATCCTTTGCATTGCATTAGACACCTTGGCACTATTGACATTTAGAGCCAGGTAATTCTTTGTTCGGGGCGGGGGGCTGTCCTGGGCATTGGAGGATGTTTAGCAGTATCCCTGGGCTCTACCCACTAGATGCCAGTAGCATTCCCTCCATCCTGGGTGTGACGATCAAAAACATTTCTAGATACTGCCAAAGGTCCCTTGGGGGCAAAAGAGCCCCTGGTTGAGAACCACCATTTTACACCCAGATCCTGTGTTACTCTTTTCATGAAACCCTTCACTGAGCTTCTTAGAAGGAGGGTTATCTCATATATGTGTGCCTTCCACACCCTTTGTAATATTCTATTAGCATTTAACATAGCCTCCTTTTAGCTTGATTTACGTGTGCTTATATCACCCCTCCTTATTAGGCCATAAGTTCCCTGAGGGCAAAGACCACCTTTTGTTCATCTTCTACAAGCCATTCCATACCTATTGGCCTAGTGAAACTCAACCACTGGGTTTAACTTGCTTACTGTTAACACAAACATAACTTGTTTACGTTACTTGTTTACGTTTGTTGTAGAAAAAAGAATTAAAACAGAAAAGAATAAAACAGGGACTTCCCTGGCGGCCCAGTGGTTGAGACTCTGAGCTTCCACCGCAGAGGGCACAGGTTCGATCCCTGGTCGGGGAACTAAGATCCCGCAAAAAAAAAAAAAAAAAAAAAAAAAAATCAAAATCACCCAGAATCCCACCATCCAGCAATAACGGTAGTTAAAAAACTGCTATACTGAATATGTCCCTCCATTACTAGTATACCAATAAAATACTGGTACATGTCCCTCCAATCTTTTCTATGCAAGAAGAGTCCAGGGGAGGTATCTGCAAGCAGAGGCAGCATTTCACAGCCAGACTGTCATGGCCACAAGGGGCCCTTAAGGTCACATGGTCCACCCCCAGCAGACACCTGGATCTCCTAGGATGCTACTCCTGACTCTGTTTGAACCCCTGCATGTGTGGGAACTTGCAATCACCCAAAGCAGTCTGGTCTACCTTGGACCCCTCTAAGGAGCTCTTTCTTCTGCTGACCTGAAACCTGTTACCTGGGAGCTTCTATTCCTCGGTCCAGTCCAAATTCTACCTCTTTAGCCCAACTGATCTACTCACTCAGTTTTCCACTGACAGGGTATCGATCCAGCCCTCCTTCCTCCCCTCTGAGAATATCCCCTCTCAAACACTGGGGTGGGCCCCAGCGGCCAGGTTCATACTACACGACCTCCCTCTGACCCTGAACAGGCAGGGTCTAGCTCCCAGGGTTTGGCACCGGGACTGAGAAATGTGAGTTAGCAGTTTCTGCTGGATACTTAGACTCAAGAGATACAAACTCAGGAGTGGGGACTGTCATTGTAGGTGCCCATGTTTGGCCCTATATGGACGAAAAGTAGAAACCTGGAGAGAGAGACAGAGTCAGAAAGAGAGCAGCACAGATGTACACACAGACACAGACACACGCAGAGAAAATGAAGCAGATGTGGCCAGAGAAGCAGAGATGTGAGACCAGGGTCTGGGGGAGGGGGAGGAAGTGAGAACAGCAGGCTTCCCAAGAGCATCCAGCCCAGGTGCTTGGACCCTACAGAGTCCAGCTGCAACTCCCTGCCTCTTTACAATGAATTCCCCTTTGTGGATCATGCTAAGTCCGGTTGGTTTTCATTATTTATTTATTTTTTAAAACATTATTTATTTATTTATATTCTGTGGCTGCGGTGGGTCTTAGTTGCAGTATGTGGGATCTTTTGTTGCAGTGCGTGGGCTTCTCTCTAGTTGTGGCGTGGGCTCAGTAGTTGTGGCGCGGGCTCAGTAGTTGTGGTGCGAGGGCTTAGTTGTCCCGCAGCATGTGGGATCTTAGTTCCCCGACCAGGGATCGATCCCGCATCTCCTGCGTTGGAAGGCAGAGCCTTAACCACTGGACCACCAGGGAAGTCCCCCAGTTGGTTTTTATCTATCCTGGTTCATGCAAAAACAAAAACAAAAAAAACAGAAAGGGAAAGCAGCCTTGACTAAGACACAGCCTCTGACAACGGATGCCTGAAAGCTCAGGTCCCCTTAACCTTCTTCTCTCCAACATGAACTCACGTCCACTGGGGCTGACGGAGGCCTCTCTGGTGGGCTTTATGCGTCCATGTTCACAAAGCCCTTCACGCCTCAGTACCACCAACAAACCCAATTATGATGATACCAAAAGGTGAGGCTTTAGTTCCTGAGCTGAGAGAGCCAGAAATCCAGTCGAGCAGTACCTACCCAAAGTGTATGTTTGTGTAAGAATTCACATCACCCCAACGAAACACCAGCACCCACAGTGAGGGTCTAAGGCTGGAGAAGCTGGGAGCTGTCCAACTTCTCCCTCTGGTTCCCTTTGAAGCCGCTTCTAAGCACCTCTCAGAGCAGGCCTCAGCCCCAGCAGAAAGTACAACAGACTTTCCTAGCAGCGCATAGCCCTGTCCTCCCCAGGAGCAGATAATGGCAGCTGGCTTACAGCGCCCTTTCTTCCAGCTCTTGCCAGAGCGAGGAGAAAAGCCACCCCCGAATACCGAGAAGGGCAGGGGCTCTGGATCAGACAGACAGATTCTCATCTCATCTCTACCACTTACTGGCTTAATGACTCTGATTAAGCTGTTTAACTTCTCTAAGTTTCAGTTCCCTCATCTACAAAAATAAGAAATAACAACAGTTCCCATTGCAAGGATTAAATGAAACGAGAATTTTAAAGGGACCAGAGTATTAAAACAAGAGGGTTTTAATACTCACCAGGTGTTAGCTTCCCATCTCCCTTCTTGTTCATATTCAACGGTTTAATTAATTTTTTCAGTTTCCTAAGTGACAATATAATGTCAGTTTAAAAACATAATCTATGAGAGATCATCCTCAGCTGGAAAATAAAAATGTGATTAGGACTCATTTTATTTTTTTTATTTTTTAATTTTTTAATTTTTTATTTTTTTATTTTTATTTTTTTGCGTTACACGGGCCTCTCACTGTTGTGGCCTCTCCCGTTGCAGAGCACAGGCTCCGGACGCGCAGGCTCAGCGGCCATGGCTCACGGGCCCAGCCACTTTGCGGCATGTGGGATCTTCCCAGACCGGGGCATGAACCCGTGTCCCCCTGCATCGGCAGGCGGACTCTCAACCACTGCGCCACCAGGGAAGCCCCGGGACTCATTTTATTTTTTAAGTGTCTTCGAAATGGCAGCAATTCCAAAAGTACGTCAGCAAAAATAAGCAATACCAGGGCTTCCCTGGTGGCTCAGTGGTTGAGAATCTGCCTGCTAATGCAGGGGACACGGGTTCGAGCCCTGGTCTGGGAAGATCCCACATGCCGCGGAGCAACTGGGCCCGTGAGCCACAACTACTGAGCCTGCGCGTCTGGAGCCTGTGCTCCGCAACAAGAGAGGCCGCGATAGTGAGAGGCCCGCGCACCGCGATGAAGAGTGGCCCCCGCTTGCCGCAACTAGAGAAAGCCCTCGCACAGAAACGAAGACCCAAGACAGCCAAAAAAATAAATAAATAAACAAATGTGGGGTTTAAAAAAAAAAAAGAATTTAAGAAAAGGAAAAAACTGAAATTATATAAAAAAATAAATAAATAGGCAATACCAGCAGAGTATACTTAATACTTCAACAGATGTACATGTGCAAGAGGCCGCAAGTTCAGTTTCCGGGCAGGTCCGACTTCCTATTAGGCAAACGAATGACTTCTTGGAACCCACCTTTGCTCCCGGGCTTAACTGGCCAGGAGGCCCCATGCGGATGAATGCATAGTAGTAGAGACCTCCCCACACCGTGATGGCAACACGGCAATGCTTCATCCTCACTCCATTTTCCTTTAATGTCCAGTAGGCTTTATAAAGCCGCCAGGCTTCCTGAAGCTTGAGTTCCTCACTAATGGATGTGCGGCCAATGCACTGCTGCCTGGAGCCCCCTAACCACGGGTCAGCAAGCAGCTTCTTTCCCTGCTTCGGAAAGCTGTGCAGGAGGCTCTGGAGTCTTGGAAAGGGCAGCTGTGCTGATAGCGCAGGCCCCTGTCACTGAGGGCCAAAGTCCAGGCCGCGGGCTACGGAGCAACAGGCTTTTCTCCACGCGGGGTCTCCTAACACAGGAAAAGTTGCCACTCCCTCCAGATGGAAGGCATAGCCAATTACGAGGCTATCAGTGCTTCATTTTTTTTGCCTCCATCTTCTTTAAGAATTTACAAACCCAATCATCAAAAACCGCAGATGGGAGTAGAGATTGGGTCAATCTTTCTGGGAGGCAAGTTGCCCTTATCTCTCAAATCTTTACAGCTTTACTACCCTCTGACCTAGTAATTGTACTCCTGGGAATCCATCCAAAAGAAATCATCAGAGGCAAACAAAGATTAAGGCACAACTACATTCCATGGCTTTTGTTTATATAAGAAATTGAAAATAATACAGATGTCCAACAATTTAAAAAAAGGAATTAACTGTACAATTTTAAAAGGTCACCAAAATCCTGTTTAGAAATCTTTTGGGCACAAGGATATATTAATATATTAATGTTAATGGGAAAGGAAGATACACAGTATAACTTCAACCACACAAAATTTTTGTATTCAGAAAGTCTTAAGGACTCCTCCAGATACATCTCTGTAACGGAATTATGAGTGGTTTTAAATTGTCTTCTTAATCCTTTCCTTTTCTCCCTCATCCTATTGCCCAGAGTAGCATTTGATCCTTTATCCATCACTGTCATGATATAAAGATGAGTGGGACAGTCCCAGACATCACCAAGTTCAAGTCTAGCTGGATGACACTCAGTCAGATCGTCACACCCACAACTGCGCTCTGTGATCCGAGGCTGGGCTACTGCATTAGCAGAAGACGCTCCAGGAGATGTTAAAAGATGAGTAGGGGGTTGGTAAATTGGAGAGGAAGGAGGGGACATTCCAGGAGGGGAGAGAACATGAGCAAACCTCAGAAACAGGAGTGAACATCGTGGGTTTGGGGCTACAAGGTGCTCAGTGCAGCTGGGACCGGGCTAGCTGGGCATAGGCTGGGAGGGAGCTGTCACTCCTCAGAGCACCTTCTGCCAGGGTCACTCCAAAGGCTGAGGGGAGGAGGGAAAACTAAAGAGGAAAGTGGCAAGGCGCGTGATTGAAAATACGAAGTAGGATGAACTCTCTCCTAACACAGTGCTTGGCACCCAGAAGGTATGAATAATGGAGTGAATGAATGAATAAATGAGTGAATGAATGAATGAATGAATGGCTCAGGGGCAGAGAGGAGGTTAAAGAAGCAATTTACAACCAAGACTGCTAGGAAACCAGTGAGTCGGCGTTCCCCCTCTTTGGAAGGTGGGTAACATCCATTCAGACATATGCCCTGTGGTCTCCCAGGACTCAAATAAATATTCCAGTAGAACGAAGGAACAATTCCTGTAAAACCATTAGAAACCAAGCCTTAGATTTCACGGGAAAGAAAGATGCATGTACCCAAATTCACCACAGCACCAACCAGATGAAGGTGAATCTACTCCGGCCGAGAGGAAGAAACACAGAAGCCACTGCAATGCCCTTCTCTCCCCTCTGAGCCCAGAACCCATCCTTCAGGCTTGGCAGCCCAAACCCTGTTGCTTCATGTGTAATCACAGACTCTCAAGGGGAGCGGCTTTCAAGGCTACTGCACCACCCCCAAAAGGAAAAAACGCACCGTGTCAATCCGTCTGCACCAACAAGCTCCTCCCCTCCCCCCGCCTCTGGGTTCCTAATAATTAGTGCGCGCAAAGCCTCAACGGGGCCCTGCAACGTTGCGGGACTGCTCCGTTAAGTTCATTATGAAAGAAAACAAAAGCCATTTTTCCCCCACGCATCACACCAGTAACGATGAAAACTGCACTCGGGAACAGACACTGGCACAGCCGCGCCGTGCGTTTGCCTCTCTCATAAGGACCACCCACCCTCACGGTACGTACCAAGGACCCTGCCTCCAGCCAGAACTGATTCAACCCGCGCTGGCTCCCAGCTGGGCCTCTCAGATTTCCTCCCCAGGAATTTAGAATCAGAGCTGAGAGGTCTGCGGGTTTCTGGAAATGAGCACTGTAAACTAGCAGCTCTGGGGTGGCCAGGTCTGGCTAGATGCTCACCAGAGCAGAAATGGACGTCTGCAGAGACAAAAAGAAGGATGGAACACAGAGAAGCAGAGACAATATTTCATGCTAAGAGAGACAGACTTGCTGTATAAGGGCAGAGCTGAGTCTCTTTTTTTAGCTCATCATTGTTACCTAAAACAGGCACAGAGTAAGGAGGTGGATAGATGCTGGTTCAGTGAATTAAGAGAGAGGCAGAGACAGAGGGAGCGGCTCTCGGGGTTCTCTCCATGCTCAGCTCCTGGTCTGGACTCTCGCACCTCATACTCCAGGAGCTGTCCCAGCATCCTTCCCATAAATGTCCTCTCTTGCTTAAGCAGATCTAAAGCAGATTTCTGTTACTTGCAACCAAAGAGTCTCACTGAGACACCCCAAGACTGCCTGGGAGCCCTGCCCCCTTCGTCCCGCAGTGCAGCCCTTACACTCCTGTGTGCACAGATCCGGCAAGCCCAGTGTCCACACCAGCCCCGCCACTCCCCTCCCCAGCCTCCTCCCCCTCCCCCAATCTCCAACAGCCTGTCAGCATTTCCTCCTGGATCAGATGCCCCCACTCAAACCCAATTTCCCTATTAAACGTGAGGGTGCATCAGAATTCCTCAGTGGGCTTGTTAAAGCACACATTGCTGGGCCACCCCCAGAGCGTCTTGAGTCTGTAGGTCTGAGGTAGGGCCCAAGTCTGCCTTTCTAGCAAGTTCCCAGGTAGTGTTGCTGCTGGCCCGGGGAACACGCTGTGAAGACCACTGCCCTATTTCCATCTGAGATACCACCACCTGCCCTGTTCAGATAACCTCCTTCTCTCCCTTGGAACCCACATCTCAGGACTTTTCCTCTGTAGTGACTCTTCTACTCAGCCCTTTCTTTTTTATTTATTTATTTTTTTAATTTTAATTTAAATTTTTTGTGGTACGCGGGACTCTCACGGCTGTGGCCTCTCCCGTTGCGGAGCACAGGCTCCGGACGCGCAGGCTCGGCGGCCATGGCTCATGGGCCCAGCCGCTCCGCGGCACACGGGATCTTCCCGGACCAGGGCACGAACCCGTGTCCCCTGCATCGGCAGGCGGACTCTCAACCACTGCGCCACCAGGGAAGCCCCTCAGCCTTTTCTTATCCATCTCATGACACTGGCCCTTCTCATTTCACTCCTGGAGGGCTGTGAGAACCTTCTGACCTGCTTCCCTTCGCTTTGCCCTGACCCAAAATGGTCCACCTTGCACATCATGGCCAGATTCATCCTCAGGACACTCTCCTGCCATAACCTCTGGCTATTATGAATAAAGCTGCTATGAACATCTGAGTAAAGCCTTTGTGTGGACATATGTTTTCCTATCTCCTGGGTAAATACTTAGGAGTGAAATGGCTGTGATAGATGATAAGTATGTTTAACTTAATAAGAAACTGACAAACTGTCTTCTGAAGTGTCCGAACCACTTTGCATCCCTCCCTGCTCGGAGCCTCTCAATGACTCCATACACAGTAGTAACCTTTTTCCAAAATCCTGGGCTCAGCTTCCCAGGATCCTACAATCTGGCCCAACTTGCCGATCCAGCCACACCCAGCACACCACATGCGTTCTCACGTGGTCCTCATCGTGTTCAGCCTGTGTCCCGTTCCCTCTAAATCAAGTCCCACCTCTTCTGTGAGACTTTTCCCACCCACCCTCATCTGAAAAGCACAGAGGCCTCTCTTCCTGAAACACAGAATATACAGAAACAGTCAAGCAAAGACAATCTACTTCCTCATTTTCCCATCTTTGCTTGAAAAAGTGTGATCATAAGAAAATGTTCCCAGTTGGTCTGCCCTGTTACCTAGTCTTTATCCAGTCATCAAAAAAAACAGGACTGATGGATTTTTATGTAAAACAATCTACAGTTTCAATTCTAAAAAAAAAAAAGAAAGAAATCTACAGTACCACACTGGCAACATTTTTCCATACACTAGAGACAAACAGTTACTATAACTTTATCAAATGAAGGAACAAAATGCATGTCCCTCCCTCTTGCTAAGGGTCATGTGATCTTCTACAAACCGGTGGCTGGGAGTTCTCCTAACAGACCTCAAAGAACACTAATAGAAACAGCTATTTGTTCTTACTTGTGTTACTTATGCAGAGCCTAGGGCCGAGAACCGTACGACAAAATTCTGGTAGGGCCTCTCTCACTGCCGGTTAGCATGGGAATCAGCACTCCCTGTGTGACAGCCATTCGATGACACATATCAAAAGCCTTTCAAAGACTCACACCTGTTTATCCGTAATTCCACTAGTATAAGGAGAAGATCTGAAAAACAAAGGCGACTATGCCATTCCCTACAATCAAACAGGCGCACACAAAATCAGAGACAAATGAAATGTCTCACAGAGGCACGGCTCTCACATTCACATACTTATTTCTTGTCATTCATGCCAAAAAGGATGTACTATACAATTAATTGTGCTCAACTTACTAGAATGGATACAGCCATTAAAAAATGATATTTACAAAATGTCTTAAACAGCACAGAACTGTTTAGAGCATCATGTTTAGGGGAAAAGTAGAATACAAAATTGTTACTATGTGTAATCAAAACTACATATTTTTACAAATTAAGTTCACAAGTGGAAAACTACCAGAGAGATTCTCTACAATGTTATCGGCAGTTGTGGTGGGCTGGTAGAAACAGTAATAACTTTTCCTTTCTATTGTTAGGTGTTTCCAATTAATGATGAGCTCATTTAAAATATATATATCTTAAAATAAATATAGAAACCAAACCGGGCACGGGTGTCAGGTGTTCCCTATCATATAGCTCAGAGAAAATCACCTGTTTTTGATAGAAACGTGTATCCGATTACAAGAACAAAAGGCAGACAAATGCAGAGAAGGCAGGAAGGACTGGGCAGACCTTTGTTTTCAGCCAGTGCAGGCTGCTAAGAATCTCTTAGATGCAAGATTCGAAGGCAAACAATGCAAGTGGTGACAGCCCTGCTACTCAATTTGACAGGATTACAGAAAAAAGGGGAAAACACATGTGATGTTGGAAAGGCACTTTCAAGTATGACCAAACACAGATCGTGGTGTTTTAAACGGTGGGCCATAGAGGAGTAACATTTCTCCTCATGGTTCCAGAACCTTCCGGGTCTGCTTAACGAGTTCACCCTGCTGGCCTGGAAGGGCAGGACTGCAGACGGCTGGTCTGAGGACCTGAACTGCAGCCCGAACTCTGTCACTCACCAATGTAGCCCTCGGCTCTTGTTGTCCTCATCTGTAAAATGGGAGGGTCTTGGTAGAGATTCTTTCGGTTTTAAGTAACAGAAACTGACAAAGCTGGAGTAAGCAACAAAGGGAATTTGTGGGGAGGACACTGCGGTAGAGCCAGAACCCCAGGGCAGCTGGGCTTTTGTTAGTGTCTAGAACCAGGGACTGAAGAGCCTGGGAAACCATGCAGTGTTGCTGGCACCTCTGTGTTTTCTGAACGTCTCCTGTCACTCTTCCTTCCCTGCTGGCCCACCTTCCACATGCTCCTCGTGGCAGGACACAGCCTGCACACCTCCTCACGCTTACTTATTACGGCTCCTGCCTCTTGAATAATTGGTGTTTTAGCTCGGGCTACCGTAACAACACACTACAGACTGAGGGCTGAAACCACAGAAATTTATTCTCCCACAGTTCTGGAGGCTCAGAGTCCAAGATCAGGGTACTGGCAAGGCTGGGTTCTGGTGAGGACTTACAGATGTCCAAGTTTCTCTCTGTGTCCTCCCATGGCAGAGACAGAGAAAGACAGAAGCAGAGAGAGACAGAGAGAGAGAGAGGAGAGACAGGGCTCTCTGGTGTCTCTTCTTACAAGGTCACTAATCCCATCATGGGGGCTCCACCCTTGTGACCTCATCTAAACCTAATTATCTCCCAAAGGTCCCACGTCCAAATACCTTCGCATTGGAGGTTAAGGCTTCAACATACAAGTTGGGGGGAAACACAATCCAGTCCATGGCAACTGGTTACCTCTGAATCGCACTTCTGTGTTGCCAAGAGAGGGAAAACAGAATTGGTTCAGTCTGAGTCAGGTATCCACCTCTGATCCAATCAGCCACAGCCATGTGGAGAGGACAGGTCATCCAGCACAAACCTGGCTGCCTGGAGCCTATCCTGATCTCCAGGCCTGTCTGTACCTTGTCACCTGAATGAAAAGCCGTAGGGCAGCAAGTCAAGAAGTATTCCTCTTGGTCAATATTTCCCACAAAACCAAACACTCATGGAGGATAAAGGTCATTTCTCTCTTACCCACCACCACCTCTTCATGCCCATAAGGAAGCAGGCACACAGACAATGTTCAGTGCCTGGATGTTGCCTTTTTGGATAAACGGGGCTACACTTACTGAGAGAAGGATAAAGAGTCTGTGCTCCAAAGATATACACAGACATATCATCACCTTCTCAGAGCCAGAGTATGCTTTCCACCCTAAAGGTCAAGAAGACTTCCCTTCTAGTCAGCCCTTCTTCTTTTCAATCTTTCCCAGACAAAGAAAATGATCACCTGTCATTGCATAGAAACTCCTCTATATGTATGTTGAGTAACAGCAATGTATAAAGTGTATAGAGCAGAAAAGGGAGCAAAAGACAGACTGTCTACCTTCAAGGACTGAGACCTGAGCCCAAGAGACAAGCCATCAACACTGGCAAAATAAAAAAAAAAAAATTATGAGTTAAGAAATAAGAGAACATGTGAGATGTCCCAGGACAGCTGGGAAGGATATTGCCCAATGACTGGTGCTAGCGAGCTGAATGTGCTTTGAGGTGGCAGGACAGAGAACCCACTTTAGTTTAACATGGTCCAGGAAGAAAAAGTAGGCATTAAAGATGGTGGCATATAGCTTGGTGGGGCGGGGGGGGGGGGGCTGGGGTATGGCCTTCAGGAGTGCGGTAGCCGTGACTCAAGTCAAAGCATGGAAAACACATGACATGTGTAGGGACGGTCATGGGGAACAGTGAAAAATAAGGTCGTTTAGAAGTACTGATACATTATGGGGGGCCCTGAACATCAGTGCAAAATTCTAGACTGGATTATGGAATGAATGTGAGTGCTGGAAAGGAAACAAACAAGTACCTGGAGCCTGCACAGGTCCTCTGAGGGCAACCATGCCGGGCAGCCCTTGTTTCTTCTTACGACAGAGAGACCGGCAGGGGACTACAGGGTTTTCAAGGTGCTGCTGTAACCAAGTCCCACCAACTTGATGGCTTAAAATAACAGAAATTTATTCTCTCACAGCTCTGGAGCCTAGAAGTCTGAAATCAAGGTATGAGCAGGCCCATGCTCCCTCCAAAGGCTCAAAGGGAGAATCCTTCGTTGTCTTTTCCTAGTTTCTAGTGGTTGCCAGCAATTCTTGGTGTTCCTCGGACTGCGGAGGCATCGCTCCAAAATGCCTCAGTTGTCACATGGCATTCTTCCTGCATGTCTCAGTCTGTGTCCAAACTTCCTTCTTCTTATAAGGACACCAGTCACTGGATTAGAGCCAACCCCAAGCCAGTGTGAACTCATCCTAACTTGATTACATTTGCAAAGACTCCTTTCCCAAATAAAGTCACATTCTGAGGTCTTGGGTGGACACGAACCTTGGGGGACACTCTTCATGTCAGTGCAGACACTGAGTAACTCTCACCCTTATGTGCTGGTTCCAGAAGCTAACAGCCATGTAAGCAACTGTTCCCTGATCCTGCATTGGAAGTGACTGGATGCAGTGCTGTGACAGATGTCACCAAAGGAGGATCCCCTCGTCAGGACAAGATAAAGCTAGATGACTTCCAAAAATCCTTCCGATTATACACATGTGGGGTTCAAGGTCCTGTCAATTACTTCTGTTCTACTGATTTACCAATTCAGTCCTCTCTTTCCATTCCCACTGCCGAGACTCTCGGTTCAACCCTTATTGCTTCAAACTTGACATCGATATAACTGTTTTCACATCACTCCCCCCTTAAAAAAAACCTTCACTGGCTCACTCCCGCCTCAAAGCAAAGTCCTGTACTTTGACCTCAAACTGACCTTTCCCACCTGAACTCCTCAGACAGCATGACATGAATTCTCAACTCAAGCCTGTCTGGTCCTTCGAACACAACTGGCACATTCTCACCCCCTACACCTTACCCGATATCACCTGGCATGGGCCTCCCTGCAGAAGGGAGCCCAGACTGCATTTGGAAGCCCATTCATTCCTCTTTCACAGTACTGGGGACCAGCCAGCCCAGCACACAGTACTTTGGAATCTCCATGAGTTTTAGTGCATCCTTACTCTCCCACTGCCTTCCACTGCTTTTTTAAAAAACTAAATTAATTTGTTTTATTTAATTACTTTTTACTGTGTTGAGTCTTTGTTGCTGCGCGTGGCTTTCTCTAGTTGCAGAGAGCGGGGTCTACTCTTCGTTGCGGTGCAGGGGCTCTAGGCGCACGGGCTTCAGTAGTTGTGGCTCGCAGGCTCAGTAGTTGTAGCGCACGGGCTCAGCTGCTCCGCGGCATGCGGGATCTTCCCTGACCAGGGTTCGAACCCATGTCCCCTGCATCGGCAGGCGGATTCTTAAGCACTGGGCCAACAGGGAAGCCCCCGGCCTTCCACTGTTAATGATCATTTCCGACAAAGGGGATGCAGCAACACTGAAGCAAAGACAAAGCAAATGCTGTGAAATCAGACAGATCCAATGGATCTAACAATTAAGAACTGGGCAAATTCCTTAACCTTTCTAAACCTCAGATTGCTCATCTGTAAAATGGAAATAATACTACGTACCTATCCCATCAGACTACTGTCAAGATTAAGTGAGATGATGTATGCACACTGCCAGTGCAACATCTGACATGGAGTATAAATATGTGTCAATAAAAGTACTTATTTGTATTACAGTAAAATGGACCTAAGTTTTGCCTTTAGGTCTGGGAACAAAGCGCAGATCTGGGACCCTCCAGCACCAAGCAGCACACTGTCAATGACTACTCAGATGACATACGTAGCAAGACCCCTGTGAGCATTTAGCTACCCCCCACTTCATTTTATGAATGGGGAGACTGGTATGTGCGGGTGGAGGCAGTTCCTGAGGGTCCTGCCTTTTCCTTCCTGGGTCTCCCGTCCTCAACAGCTCCTCACTATAAATATCATAGACCCTGCAGGGCCCCTGAGACTCTGGAGAGAGGCTGAGAGGCTGTGAGAAGGTCCGCCCTGCTCCAAGCAGCCGGTACTTCCAGGAGATGTAAAGGGTGGGATGGTGTGAACAACCAGGGAACCTGCCTGCCAGGAGGTTCAGCCCGACCCCACTCCATTTTACAGAGAGGAAGAGGAGCTCTGAGAGAGAAGCCCCAGGTCACACAGCCCATCAGGGGTAGAGCTGGGGCCAGAATCTACACCCCCAAGGCCCACCCAGTCCTGGGCCAGGTGGCACTGCTGGCAGCACCATGTTTCTCTGGGTCCAGCTCCACCACTAACTTGCTGGGGAACCCGGGGCAGGCTACCTAGCCCTCTGGGCTTCAGTTTTATCATTTGGGAAAGAAGAAGTAATGCCCGCCTTGTATGACTGCTGTATTAATAACATCACAGAGCCTTACATGAGAAGCGCTGTGATGGCGAAGACTCCGTTTCGCCTCAGTGGTGGCCCAGCTCGCAACCCACAGGAGCATCGCACTAAATATGAGATGACTGAGTGAACTCGCTGAATGAATGAATGAGGAAGAGGACGGCACAGTATCTGCCACATGTTAGGTACTCAGTCAAGTGTGTTCAATTACTGTGGATACTAATCCTTGGTGGATATTTGCCTTCATCTTGATACAGGATGCAGAGGCTCTCTGGGTCCTCTCCGCAGCCCCATGTAGCCCCTGTCCTTCGGAGAAGCTGACCATATCCCCAGATCCAGGGTGGGTCTCGGCTGGTGTAAGTCATTCTACACATCCCATCCCCCTGTCATAGGGATTGGCTCAGGGACAGGTGTGTGAGTAAAATCAGGAGAGCAAGATGCTTGCTAGGAGCTTCTGGGAAAGAAGCCTCCTTGTGTCCCATAGAAGATGCTCTCTTTTTGGGAGAGATGCCCTTTTCCTGCTACACGCCAATGAGAAATTCACCCCACCCCCCAGAAGCTGCTGGCAATCATCTTGTGTCCACAAGGGGAGCCAGCCTTAACATGAGTGCAGGGGAGAGACCAAGAAAACCTGCCGGATTGCTGCTGATCCTGGGTCACTGCCATTCTAGACTTTTCAGTTATGTGAACCAGCATGACTTGTGTTTTTTTTTTGGAACCAGAAGAATTCTAACTGCTATACCTCTGAACCTCAAAAATGAAGACGCAAAAGGAGACCATTATTTCCAATAGTATCAGACAAGAGACTCTGACTTACCCTGCCATTGGCAACAACTAAAAATTCTGGATTTAAAGAAATTGTAGGGGCTCCCCTGGTGGCGCAGTGGTTGAGAGTCCGCCTGCCGATGCAGGCGACGCGGGTTCCTGCCCCGGTCCGGGAAGATCCCACATGCCGCGGAGCGGCTGGGCCCGTGAGCCATGGCCGCTGAGCCTGCGCGTCCGGAGCCTGTGCTCCGCAACGGGAGAGGCCACAACAGTGAGAGGCCAGCGTACCAAAAAAAAAAAAAAAAAAAGAAATTGTAAATTTTTTTACTAAGTGGTCAAGTTTGGTATCACCAATCATGGGACAGCCTGACACTCTGTCCTCTTGACAGAAGGCAGTGGGCGGTGCACCTCATCATCTATACAATGTAGACACAATGGCCTGAGTCTAACCATGAGGACAAGTCTGAAGTCCAGAACGTCTGTATCACAGTCGGCCTAGACTCTTCATAAAGTTGGGGGGGCGTGGCGTGCAGGTGCTGTTTTACGTTGATCAAAAGACACGGCCGCCAGATTCAGTGTATAAGCTTTGACTGGATCCAAATAGAAACAAGAAAAAATAAATAAAGGATTTTTGTTTAATTGGGGTTAATTTGAGTACGGACCACATGCTAGATGAAGCTGTGGAATGAGAGTCGATTTTCTTAGGTATGGAAATGATTGTTCATTGTACAGAACGGTGAATGGTTCCCAAAGCAAGATCCGCAGACTCCTCGGAGACCCCAAAACCCTTTCCAGAGGGACCCTGTCAGAGGGTTCATGAGGTTGAAACAATTTTAATAATAATACTAAAACATACGCCTTTTTCACTGTGTTGAACTTGCACTGATGATGTAAGAACAATAAGGGGTAAAACCGCTGCCTTTGCGCGAATCAAGGCAATGGCACTAAACTTTACCCGTAGTCATTGTATTCGTCACCATGACGCAGTAGGAAAAAAAAATGCCTGTTTCATTTAAGAATGTCATTGATGATATAGCAGAAATCATCAATTTAATTAAAGCTTGACGCTGGAGTACAGGTGTTTTTAATATCTCGTGATGAAATGGGAAGCATTCATTAAGTACTGCTGCATACCAAGTATGATGACTGTCTTGAGGAAAAGCCCTTGTGCCCATTATCCGCTGTTTTTCAGGGAACAGTACAGTTACTTGAATGACTGATAAACAATGGTTATTCAGAGTTGGGTATCTGGCAAGCATATTTTAGGAAATGGATGAAATGAGCCCATGACTTCAAGAAAAACCAATAGTGTTTGTTGCCAATGATAATATTCAATTTCCAGCTAAAACCAGCATTTTGGAAAATTTTTATCCACTACCATGAAACTGACAGTGTCCCAACACTTAAAAGACTTTCCTGATGGGATTGATGGTGATATTAATGAATGTGAATTTTTGATATTGTATAATGAAATGTGTCAGCATTTAGAAGATCTGCCTTTCACTGGGTAAACCAATAGTTTCTAAACGATCGAAGTGTGATGTTACAAATTACGCATGGATAAAAGATCCATGAATTTAAACTATGTGGAAGGAACAGAAGCCATAAAGTATGACCAGTTTTGAAACAGAACTAAATAGAATTCCTAAAATAGAATAATTGAAAATTGAAAATCAATGAATATGTTCAGCAGCTGATTAGAGACTGCTAAGGAGATAGACGTGAAGAAAATCACTAATAAAGCAGCAGAGACAAAAAAAGGAATCGGAAATAAGAAATGAAGAGATACGGAAGACAGAGTAAGAACCTAACATATATCTAACGAGAGTACCAGGAAAAGAGGAAAAAAGGAATGGAGTGCAAAAGCAGTGTTGTTAACTATGAATAAATTTGAAAAATTACCAAGATGAATAAACTCCTAAACTAATATTAACTCAAGAAAATAGAGAAAATCTATAATCATTAAAGAAATCGAATAGGTAGGTTCAATTTTTCCCACAGAAAAAACACCTGTCCCTGATAATTTTACTGGTAAGGTCACGTATTTTACACGTAAGAAAGAAATCCAATCTTACACAAACTATTCCAGGGTATAAAAAAGAGGATATATCCACCCTCAATGTGGTTTATGAGGCTTGTATAATCTTTATACCCAAACCAGACAAGACAGCACAGCTAATATCACTCACAAACATAGCTTTAAAAAAAAAAAAAGACTAAACTAAATATTAACAAAACTGAATCTTAGGTTGTTCTAACAACAACAACAACAAAAACCCAACTTTACGACCAAATTTTGTTTATCCAGGAAGGTGAAATTGTTTAATGGCAAAACTAATTAATACAATTTGCCACTTAACAAATTAAAGGCCCCCAAAAAAATCCCCATTATCATCTCAATGGAAGCATTAGCTAAAATACAGTATCATTCATTATAAAAACTCTCAACAAACTAGGACAAGAAGAAAACTTAGTGATAAAGTATATTTCTGAAAACCCTACAGCAAGCACAATACTTTATGGGAAAATGTTGAAGCATTCCTTTTTAAACCAGGAAAAGACAAGAAGATCTGCCTTCACCACTTTTAGTCATCTTGTACTAGAGATCTTAACCAGGACAGTAAGAGTAAGGAAAAAAAAGGAATTACTGGAAAGACACAACACTGTGCTATTCTCAGATGGCATGACTCTATCTGGAAAGCCCCAAAGAATGTATAGTGTGGCAAGGATGCATTGTTCTAACAAACAGTTGGAAGACTAAAATTTTAATAAGATACCAAATACACTGGCATCAATGAACATCAAGTAACTGGGAATAAATCTAACAGATGATGCACAAGACATTTACAGTAAAAATTATAAAATTATGTTGAAAATCATTAAAGAAGATCTAAATTAATATAGACAGATGCCATGTATATGTATACATATATGTATATGGATTGGAACAGTCAATATCTTAGGAACATCAGTGTTATTCCAATCAGACTCCCAACAGATTTCTGAGTGAGTGAGTGTGTGTGTGTGTGTGTGTGTGTGTGTGTGTGTGTGTTGTAATATATAATTCTAGATAATTCTAAACATGTATATGGAAGAGAAAGGGCTAAGGCGCTTTTGAAGGTGGGGGGACTTGCCAGGCCAGATTCTAAGAATTTTCATAAGGTTATGGTAATTAAAACAGTGGTACTGGTACAGGGCCAGAAAAACTGTTCAATGGAAGAGAATAAAGAGCTCAGAATAGACTTACACATCCAGGGAAACTTAATTTATGACAGGGCTGGACATTGCAGATGTAAAGAGAAAGGACATACTTTACAATAAACGGTGCTATTGCTTTTCCTTATGGAAAAAAAATTCTGGAGTCCTACTCCACATCATATACCAAAATCATCTCAAAATGGATTAAGAGGGCTTCCCTGGTGGCGCAGTGGTTGAGAGTCCGCCTGCCGATGCAGGGGACACGGGTTCGTGCCCCGGTCCGGGAGGATCCCACATGCCGGAGAGCAACTAAGCCCATGTGCCACAACTACTGAGCCCGCGTGCCACAACTACCGATGCCCGTGCACCTAGAGCCCGTGCTCCACAACAAGAGAAGCCACCGCAATGAGAAGCCCGAGCACCGCAACGAAGAGTAGCCCCCGTTCTCTGCAACTGGCGAAAGCCCATGCGCAGCAACGAAGACCTAATGCAGCCAAAAATAAATAAATAAATTTATTTTTAAAAAATAAATAGGGCTTCCCTGGTGGCGCAGTGGTTGAGAGTCTGCCTGCCGATGCAGGGGACACGCGTTCGTGCCGCGGTCCGGGAAGATCCCACATGCCGCGGAGCGGCTGGGCCCGTGAGCCATGGCCGCTGAGCCTGCGCGTCCGGAACCTGTGCTCCGCAACGGGAGAGGCCACAACAGTGAGAGGCCCGCGTACCGCAAAAAAAAAAAAAAAAAAAAAAGGATTAAGAAATTAAATGTGAATGAAAAAACTATAAAACTGCTAGCTAGGAGCAATATAGGAGAATAGCTTCATGATTTGAGAATACCTTCATGATTAGGTAAGGTTTGCCTAGGACACAAAAAGTATAAACTATAAAGGAAAAAAACTGATAAATCCATTGCACTAATATCAAGAACTTCTGTTTATCAAAACACACCATAAAGAAAATGAAAAAATAAACCAGGGACTGGGAGAAAACATGTGTAATGCATAGTGACAGAGGATTAGCATCTAAAGTATTTAAAGAACTCCTACAAATCAGTAAGATCAGGACAAGAGAAAAACTGGCAAGATTTGAACAGGCTCTTCACAGGAGAGAGAACATGAATGGGCAATAAACATATGAAAAGATGCTCAATCTCATTAGTATTCAGGGAAATGCAAATTAAAACTATAATGAGATTCCATTCCGTACCCACCAGACTGGCAAAACTTCTAAAGTGTGACAATAGCAAGTGATGGTAAAGACATGGTACAACTGAAATTGTATATGTTGCTGGAGAAAAACGATGTTGGATAGCAATTTATGATGAACAAAATGTGAAGGGGACTTGGCAGGCCAGATATCAAGAATTTTCATAAAAGTTATGGTAATTAAGACAGTGTGGTCCTGGTGCAGGGTCAGACCAATTGATTAACGGAACAGAATACAGAGCCCAGAAACAGACCCACACATCTACGAAACTTATGTTATTTGGTCAAGCGAAAGATGCATATACCCTATGGCTCAGCCATTCCATTCCTAAGGAAATCTGTGCACCAGTGTGCCAGGAATCACATATCAGAATGTTCACTGCAGAATTCTTTTCTTTTCAAGAGCAAGAGAAAAACAAAAATTAGAAAGAACCCAAATGTCTGTAAACAGTGGTATATTGATACAATGAAGGTAATGTTCTATTTCTTAAACTGGTTGGTGAGTAAAAGAGTATTCATTGTATTATTATTACCCATTACTGTATACCCTAACTACTTCATTGTAATCTTTTCTATTGGTGCAATAATTAATTTTTACAAATCAAGGAGAGTCTGGAAATGGAGACAAAATAAGATGTTAGAACATCAGAGTGTTTGTTTTTTTTTGGCTGCACTGGATCAAACCTGAACCCTTGGCAGTGAAAGCGAGGAGTCCTAACCACTGGACCGCCAGGGAATTCCCCCAGAGTGTTCTTTCTTTAGGCTCTTCTTAACTCCCCTCAGCTTGGGGGCAGCAGGGCCAACAGCCATGCGTTTAATGGGCTGAATAATGGTCCCCAAAGATGTCTAGGTCCTAATCCCCAGACTCTATGAATATTACCTGATATAGCAAAAGAGACTTCGCAGAGTCTCAAAATTAAGGATTTTGAGATGGGAAGATTATCCTGGATTATCTAGGTGGGCCCTAAATGTAATCACAAATGTCCTTCTAAGAGAGAGGTAGAGGAAGATATAAAGACAGAAGAGAAGGCAATGTGACCATGGAAGCACAGACTGGAGAGATGCGGCCATAAGCCAACAGCCATCAGACACTCCAAAAGCAAAACATGGATTCTCCACGGAGCTTCCAGAATGAAACACTTCTGCTAACACCTTGGTTTCAGCCCCCCAAAACTCATTTCAGACTTCAGGCCTCCAGATCTGTTAAGAGACTACATTTCTGTTTTAAGCCACTAACTCTGTGGTTCTCTCTTCCAGCAGCAATAGTAGACTAATACAGTGGATAAGGATGCTCAACTTTACCCAACTTGTCCCTGATTGTATTCACGCAGCACATCCTCTCCTCTGCCTCCTCTTCTTTCTCAACATTGGCTGCCACAGTGTCTCCCAGGCAGAGACACAGCAGTGGTTTAATCTCCTTTCACACATCAGATGTACCACTTCCCCTGTGAAAGGGCTCCTCCCTACAATTTCCAACCAAAGCCAGAAAAGTCGTTCACACACACCCACAAAATAACCACCCAACGGAAAGAACACTGGCCCGGCAGGAAGGACACTGGAATCCAAGTCCAAGTTCCCCACTGACTGGCTATGTGAACTCAGACACTTCTCAAAGATGCAATTGGAATTCATTCATCTCTCTATCCCTGGTGCCCAGTGTATGCTTGGCACAAAGCAAATCGTCAATAAATGAGCAGTTAATCAATGAATGAGTCAATCGAGCAATGAATCAATAACTCTCGAACAAGGATAGAAGGCCTACCCACTGAAAAACAGAATCTTTCCAACAACTCGTTATCTCTCTTCCTCCACTACAATAAGGGAAAAGATTAAAATCCTAAAGTTTCAGAGTTGGAAGGTCTTAGGGTTGGAAGCCAGGGGCTCATTGCCTCACTTTAGCACCAATTACTAGAAAACTCTTCCTTCTATCATGACAGGAGTTTGTCTTCTAATCGCCCACGAGTCCTAGTCCAAGCCTCTAACCACATAAAACAAACCTCTTTCTTCCACATCAAAACACTTTCAGAAATTGGAGACTTGGCCTCAAGTCCTGGCCTAGCCGATCATGTTACTGACCTTGATGAAGGACCTAAAACTAAACCCTCATGCCCCATCTTCCTTGTCTGTCAACAAGAGCCTGAAATCACTAAGAGCCCCTCTAGCTCCAAGAAGTGGGGTGGAAAACATCACCCCCTTGGTGTTCAATCCCTCATCATTTCAAACTATCCATCGGGTTTTAAATTTTAATGCTTTATTTTTTACTTTTAGAATTGCTTCTTTTCCCGTGGGCCCATTCCTCTCCCTGCTCCAGCCCGACACCTGCTATTTTCTTGTATGTTCTTTACTTTTTCATTTTAGAAAGATTTATTCTAAGGTCTCCAAGTATTAATAGTTACTTTATATAAATAATATACAATTAATATAGGTATGCTATTTACCTATTTATTTATTTCTGGAGGGCTAATCCTGCCTTGTAGTGTTTGTTAACTCCTGCTTAGGAGCAGGGTTCGTAATTTTGGAGTATGAATTCATGTGCTTTGGGGCTAATTCTGTATGATGTGTATTGAGAGCTCTTAGAGAGACTGGATTAATTTCTGTCAGATGTCCCAGGAGTTACGCTGGCCCAAGACCAATGTTTATGTTAATCTCTCAGCTAAGGGTACACAGACCGTGCAGAATGTGTTAAACCCCAAATCCAGATGAGGACAGGTCCAAAAATGGTTTCAAATTCCCAAGGGAGATTTTCCCTCCACCAAGAACCCTGGGCAAGACAGACAAGCTTCACTGTCATCTCTCAGGGCTTGGGGGTCTATGCTTTTACTAAGGGTTATGATGCAGAATCGCCCTTCAAGTCTGAACTTTATGCCAATGTTCAGCTCTGACTTAATACCCCACAGACTCAAGGCCCCTCTTTTCTCTATTGAGATATTAAAACCAAGTTAGGCCAATCCTCCAGTGTGGTATATTAAAGATGGCTGCGAACTATTTGCTACCCCACTCATGGGGAGGTAGTCTAATCCCCCTCTCTTCAAATCTAGGATGGCCTTAAGTGACTTGTTTGGCCAATAGAATGCAGCAGAAGTATCATCCTGGGACTTCTGAGACCAGCTCGTAAAAAGTCTTGCAGTTTCTATCGATGCTTCTTGGACACCCATTCTTGCAGTTCTGAGCTACCAAGTAAGCAACTTGACTATCCTGAGGCCTCCATGCTGGAGAAATCACATAGAAAGACCAAATGAAGAGGCCTTAAAACACACAAAAAGAGACAGCCAGGGCTTCCCTGGTGGCGCAGTGGTTAAGAATCCGCCTGCTAATGCAGGGGACACAGGTTCAAGCTCTGGTCCGGGAAGATCCCACATGCCGCGGAGCAACTAAGCCCATGCGGCACAACTACTGAACCTGCACTCTAGAGCCTGTGAGCCACAACTACTGAGCCCACATGCCACAACTACTGAAGCCCGCGCGTCTAGAGCCCATGCTCCACAACAAGAGAAGCCACCACAATGAGAAGCCCACACACTGCAACAAAGAGTAGCCCCCACTCGCCGCAACTAGAGAAAGCCCGCGTGCAGCAACGAAGACCCAACACAGCCAAAAATAAATAAATAAAAATAAATAATTTCTTTTTTTAAAAAGAAAGAGACAGGGCTTCCCTGGTGGCGCAGTGGTTGAGAGTCCGCCTGCCGATGCAGGGGACACGGGTTCGTGCCCCAGTCCGGGAGGATCCCACATGCCGCGGAGCGGCTGGGCCCGTGAGCCATGGCCGCTGAGCCTGCGCGTCCGGAGCCTGTGCTCCACAATGGGAGAGGCCACAACAGTGAGAGGCCCGAGTACCGCAAAAAAAAAAAAAAAAAGAAAGAGACAGCCAGTCTGCCACTGCCATTTGCATCATCCCAGTTGAGACCCAGACATCATGGAGCAGAAATGAGTTTTGTGTTTGGTGTCCTGTCCAACTTCCTGACCACAGAGCCAGGAGAGATGATAACAAAACGTCTGTTGTTTTAAGCTAAATCTCAGGGTAGTCTGTCGTGCAGCTGCTACAGTACTGGTTTACAGCCTTGCAAAATGATTCCCTCTCTGTTTTGTCTCCTGGCAAATTTACTTACTTAAAAGCTCTGCTATACTTTTAGGGGATCGCTGTTGTATTTCATGCAAGATTTTTAGAAAAATGTTCAATTCAGTTTTAGTAGGGAGGGGTTTCAGACTATATAGTTTTCTATACTGCCAGAAATAGAAATCAAATCTTCCAATTTACAGATGAGAAAACTGAGGCTTAGAGAGGTTAGGTTACTTGCCATGGTCACAAATCAAGGTTCTACAAACCTAGGTTTAAGAAAGGATCTTCTAACCCCAGAGGGAATACAAAGTCATCATTCGTATACATTTTAAACATGTTCTATGAGCTTAGAACTGCTGGGAAAAACGGCTGTGAACAAGATAAAAGTCTCAAACGTCATGGAGAACAAATCCTAGTGGAGAGACAGACCAGAAGCAAGCAAGCAAAAGAATTAGAAGCATAGTTTCAGGGAGGGACAAAAGCACAGAGGTGTAGGTGGGGTGTGTCTTGGAGAAGGTGGTCAAAAGAGGCCTCTCCTGAATAGGTGACATGTAAGCAGAGACCTAAGTGGAAAGAGGGAAAGGGCCATGCATGATCCAGGGCAGTGTGTTCAGGGCAGAGGAGACAGCAAGTGCAAAGGCCCCTGGGTGGGATAAGCTTGTCGCCTTCTAGGAACAGTGAGCATGATGGGACTGAGCAAGTGAGGGGGGAACAGTACAAGGTGAGGTCAGGGCAGTGGGCAGGGGCCAGGCCTTGCTGAGTCTTGCTGACAATGGTAAGGAGTCTGAATTTTATTCTTAGTGTGATGGGAGTTCTTTAGACAGTTTTTTGTTTTGTTTTGTTTTGTTTTTTTGCGGTACGCGGGCCTCTCACTGCTGTGGCCTCTCCCGTTGCGGAGCACAGGCTCCGGATGCGCAGGCCCAGCGGCCATGGCTCACGGGCCCAGGCGCTCCGCGGCATGTGGGATCCTCCCAGACCGGGGCACGAATCCGTGTCCCCTGCATCGGCAGGTGGACTCTCAACCACTGAGCCACCAGGGAAGCCCTTTTAGACAGTTTTTAAACAGCAGGGGAAAGCTAAGACCTACTTTATGGGTTTTTTTAAAAAATTTTTTTCCTTTATTATATTTAATTAATTTATTTATTGAAATATAGTTGATTTACAATGTTGTGTTACTTTCTGGTGTACAGCAAAGTGATTCAGTTATACAAATATATATATTTATTCTTTTTCATATTCTTTTCCATTATGGTTTATTACAGGATATTGAATATAGTTCCCCTGTGCTATACAGTACGTCCTTATTGTTTATCTATTTTATATTTAGTAGTTTGTATGTTAGCCCCAAACTCCTAACTTATCCGTCCCTCACCCCCTTTCCCCTTTGGTAACCATAAGTTTGTTTTCTATGTAAGACCTATCTCACATTTTTTTTTTTGGACGCGCCATGCAGCTTGCAGGATCTTAATTCCCCGACCTGGGACTGAACCCGCGCCCACAGCAGTGAAAGCGCGGAGTCCTAACCACTGGACCACCCAGGAATTCCCCTATCTTACATTTTAAACAACGTCGACATTGGAGAGATGGGAGTAGAAGCAGGGAAAGCAATTAGGAGAGTTTTGAAATGGTCCAGGAGAGCAATAATTTGGGGTTGGAACAGGGCAGTGGCAGTGGAGGTGGGAGTTGGTTGGGCAGGGAGGGTTTGAAGGTAGGGCTAAGAGGACTCACTGACACACCTGGATTCCGCAGCACACAGTGTCTGGCATGAAGCATTTACAGAGCCCACTGGGTCCTGTGACTTCCTCAGGAGGGGCATCTAGGGACCAGTGAGTTCTTGGCCTCATGTGCTCATGAGAAAAAGTCCTTTCATGTTCCTATAAACCCACCGTGAGTCCCCAGCGTGAGTCGCCTGTGTTCCTCCAGCTTCTTTCTCACGGTGGGTTGTAACCCACCCTCTTGAATAGCACGAGCTGCTCGCCGCAATATCCTGTCTGACGGGCATTGTCTTGGCGGTTTAAACCCCAGTTGCAGCAAAACTAAATTTTACATAGATCACGGTTCGGGAGCCCACTTGTGAAAGGTTCGTAGTTGAGCGCTGGGTTGGTGGAATCCAGTGAGGCTATTCAGAACTCATACAAATCAGGGTTGGGACCTCTCGGAATCAGAGGGATGAACCACAGTCCAGCACAAATGGATGACTTGGGATTGAATTCCCATTTACAGCCAATAGTGGGAATATTAGGCAAGTCCATTTGTGTTCATTTCGCAGGGGAGATGATGACACCCTGAATCCTGACTCAGTGCTTCTCAAGTTTCATGGGGGTCTTGTCAAAATGCAGATTCCCCGGGCCTTGGGTGGGGCCCCGGATTCTGCATTCCTAACTAGCTCCCGGTGATGCTGATGTGGTTGGTGCACAGACCACTCTTTGAATAGAGAGGTCCTGACTCATTCGTGAGCCAACATATACTCATTGGGCACTTACTACCCATGAAGAGCGGAGAGGGAGACTAAGAAACAGATGTGGGAGGTAAAGGCACAAACCACCACGTCACAAGGTACAAAGTGACAATGCCACACTGGGGCCCCAGAAACAGAACTCTTTCTTCAGTTAGGGGCCCCAAGGGAGGTTTCCTGGAGGAAGGTAGATGGAGGCCAACATCGAGAGTGTAATGACAATAGTAGGGCACCTTCAAGGTCTTTATCCATGGAATAGCATGTCCTCTGCAATTGCTGATGTCTCCTCAAAATTAAGACTTCCTTTGAAAACTCAAAAACAAGATAAAGAAAAGAGGTGAAAAGGAGAGTGAGAGATTTTTCTAACATGAAGAGGTAAAGGAGTGTGTTAGGACTGTCCCAGTTGCAAGAAGAAAAAAAAAAAAAACCATCTTACACCAACTTCAACAAAAAAGGACATTTATAGGTTTGCAAAGCTGGTTAGGATTCATTCATTCAACATATACGGTGGTCACTGGGGCTGTTCACAGACGTTTAGTCAGACTGTAATTCTCCACCCACTTGAATTCAGGCTTGGTTATATGATTGTCTTGGGCTGATGAAATGTAAGCAGAAGTGACACGTGTCACTCCCGGTTAGAGGTCCTTAAGCACTGGTGCCTGACTCTCCATCTTTCTTTCCCTACTCCAGTGAATCCTGGCGCCTTGTGCTGCAATGATAGCGCCCTAAGACAAAGAAGCCTCCGTCAGCCTGAGCCTCTGGTGATGACAGTAAGCAGGTTGCCTCTGCCAACCCACAGCGCACAGGCAGCGTAAAGCAAGAGACCAACCTGTGCTGTCCCCAGCCACCGGGATTTGAGAGCTGTTACCGCAGCATAGCCCAGTCCATCCTCACCACTACAGTAAATGCTTAATTCACACAAGCACTACTCAAGGCCTTCATTCTAGGGGCAGATCAAGGCCTTAAACGAGGAGCTGCAGGAACCGGGGCCTGAGTCACCAGAATCAAGCCAGCTCCTGGCTCTCTGTGCCTGTATCTCATCTCTGTTTACCTCTGCTTTGTCATACTTCGCCCCTTTGGCCACCATGCCTTCTCCATGTGCCAGGCAGCCACCAGTAGCCCCACCTTCACATTTTTCCAGCTCTGGGTCCCATAGGCAAGGCTCTCCTCTCCCAGCTTCAAATCAAGACACCCTGGGGAAGGATCTAGGGGTTCCGTTTGGGCCACAGACCCACCTCTGGACCAATCTCTGTGCCCAAGGAAATGTGTCGCTAGGCCTGAGTCCCCGCCCACCTCCATGGTTGAGTGGAGGGTGATAGGGTGGGGTATGTGACCAGAGGGGAATGGGAAATGCATTTGGAAGCCCAGAGTACCATCCACAGATCCCTAAAGGAGGTGGAAAGGATGTGAATGCACAAGTACATGAGAGCAGCCAAGGTAGAATGTAACTGAGCTGCGATGGGTGAAGGGCAAAGGAAAAAGGGAAAATGTGGCATATGTGTGATCACACTAAGAGGAAAGGAGCAGACTGGAGAGCCACTGGCTGGACAGCTCCCTGTGCTGGCGTCAAGGAGGTGCCTATGGCCTAGAACTGCCAGGTGACTGACAAAGCCTGGTGGGGGCAGGGTGTCAGGAGGGGATGTGAACTCAGGTAAAGGATGCGCCTCCTGTCTACTAATTTAGGGAAGCTTCTTAAAACTCTGACAGTGGGACAGACCTTCTGTGATCAGGAACAGGCCGAGTTTGGGAGAGCAAATGCTTTAAACTTTTAATTTTTTTTTTTTTTTTGGCCACACCATGCGGTATGTGGGATCTTAGTTCCCCGACCAGGGATTGAACCAGCGCCCCCTGCAGCGGAAGCACGGAGTCTTAAACACTGGACCACCAAATAAGTCCTGGGGGAGCAAATACTGAGCCAACATGTGTGTCCCCGTTACCGTCATCCCTGCACGAATAATTCAGGGGTCTCCTTCCCCACTGAGCCCAACTCAGCTTCATACCCCATCTCAAGACAGGTCCCAGGCAGCCTCCCATCAATTAAAAGAGATAAAACCTACTAGCCATCCCGGTCTAGGTGCACATGCCATGCTTGAGGGCCTATAATACCAGATTAACTGTCAAGATTCCTTCAGACACCCCTCCTGCGTGCCAGATACTTGGTCCTTTATATTTACTTTTTCTCTAAAATCAAAGGAAAGGCCCTGGGTGTGACTAAAACAACCCGGGGGAAAACAGTGTGCTTCTATGTGAAGATGGATGAGATCTGAGAGTTCAGAACAAACCCGTACGTATGTAACTATCCATCTTCCAATCCGTCAGGGCCTTCCCAAGGCCCTGAAGTGAGAGGAAAATATTCTCATGGCCCAAATGCAAACCCCCTCCTGTAGGTTCTCGGAAAAATTCCCACAGACACCAAGAATCCTGGTAACCGGTTGGGCATGTGCACAGCTCATTGTTGGCAATAAAACTGCAAAGGTAACATATAGCCTGACTACCGCAGGGCCAAGTCTACCCCATCCCCAAGCCTCTTGAAATCCCTTGGAAAATACACACACACACACACACACACACACACACACACACATACACACACACGACACACATACACAACACAAAATGGCAGCCTCACTAGGTGGCTACTGAGGGTCTGACCCGCCTTCTCTCATTCTTCTCAGGGCTCTTCCGCCCCCCCACCACCCCCGGACACTACAAAGAGGATAGCTCGCTTTAGAAGGAAGGGGAAAACTGAGCCATTAATAACCAGGTGAGACCCTCACTTGTCAGCTACCCTTGAAATAAGACACAGCAGGAGGAAGTGCACAAAAGCTACTTCCCAGCAGGCAGCCAGGATTAATAAACAAAGACCAGGGCAGAAGAACAGCAGCGAAATCTAGGTTGATGTTTTTCACTTCCTTGAGGATAGGGCCCCGGTTTATAAATAAACACAGTGCATGTAGGCCGGCTGGGGGACTTGAGGGAAAGGAAGGGGCCCAGAGGAGCACTGGCTCTTGGAATTATTAAGACCTCCAAGATGATGCTGGCCAATAGTATTGTATCATAGACCGGGAGCAGGGCCCCAGCGCAGGTGCCAGTTGCCCTGAGGATTCTGCAGGCGGGTCAGACCAGCACTTGGACTAGAACCTAACGTCTTTCCTCTCACAATTCAACTGAAACAGTCACCCAGCTCCTACCCTTTACCACACCCAGTGCCAGGAAAGAAATCATCAACTAACCTGAACCCTCCATTAACAGGATCATTTTTCTGCATTCCCCTTTTGAAAGCAGGCCCCAAAGAAAGGTAAGTTTATGTTTAAGAGTGTATGTTTTTTTCTTTTTTTTCCATCTGTGTTGCAACAGTTGAGGAACATCTTGAGGACAGCCCACATTCCTTCCAGGCTTCTCTACATGTCCATCCCTGACCCAGGGCACAGAGACTTCATGCTCGAGACAGTCCTAGGACTTAGCTAGATCTTCAGCTATCAACTCAAGACTGTTTTAAACATCAGACTCTACTTTCCAAAAGCTAACATTTTTTAAAGATGTGCAGTGTGGAAAGATGACATTTTTCGGCAAAGCTATTGGTTACTTATGAATTAGGACTCTCTTTTTCCCCATGCAGTGAGTTGGAGTTTGGGTCTACTAACCCAGTAAGTGGTGGGACGCTCTGGATCCATTTAGCCAACATCTTGGGCCTCAGCCAAAATTCTGTCCAGAGACAATGAGGCAAAACCTGCTCCTTGGAATAAATGCTTCAAGATAGTGCATTCTCCCAAGAAGACACAGAGCGACCTCTGTATGCCCGCTCCAGTGCACAGTTTGAAATGCTTCCACACCTAGGCCTTGAGTTGTTTGGAAAGAAAACAAAGTATTTTAAAGGAGGTGAGCAGACCAGTCCTAAATGAGCTCCCATGTTCCATGCAGATATCAGCCAGGTTTCAACAAGGCCAGCCTCGCCACTGCACTAATATTTCTTCCTTAATTCTTCCTAAGCTAAGCCAAGGGAGTTAGGAGGAAGACAGCTGGCAAGAGAGCAGCGTCTCAAATTGGTTCCCATTCCAACAACTTTGCCCAGTGGGCACAAGCCTGTCCCGATGCCCACTAACCTCTGTCCCCAGGGGATGACAATGACCAGCTCCCCTGCTTATCCTAAGGTCTCTGATCTCACTCAACACAACCAACCTTTACTGAGTGCACCTGAAGTGCCAGGTGCTTCAAAAAAGAGCCTTGGGAGGGGGCGAGAGGTGGGAGGGGGCAAAAAACGACCACCATTGCCCTAAAAACGCTCACAGCCCATGGCAACACAGTCACCATCACAGCTGGCTGTCCCCAGACACCATCAGCTTGTCTTGACGCCTCTGGTTGGAAGGAAGACGCTCCCCCCACATCCTCAGAGCACAGTGACAGGTCTTCCTTAAATGTTCTTTGATGGGACAGAGGCTTATGAAACCATGAAAAGATTGCTTATAGGAAAAGGGACCTGTGGACAAAATCACAGGATGCCATAGTAGAGGTCTCAAAAGCTTGAAAGAGATCAGTTTAGGTCAAGGACAGGCAGAGGTGGAAAGGGCACTGACCCCCAAATCCAGAGCCTGTGTTCTTCACCAGCTCACCTCGTGTCCTTGGGCAAAGCACACTCCTCTACAGTTTTACAGATGAGGGGAGGACTGGCTCAGTGGTTTTTATTAGCAGTAAAACCCGTGTAGTTTCCAAATTATATTTTATATATAAAAGAACCCCAGTATATAAAACAAAGAAAAGGAATCAGGGCTGGGAAACCCAGAGCCTGCCCACTCAGGCTGAGTGGCCTTCAGGGAAGCCAGTTGGAAAACTGCAGGAATAATGTCTGAAAGCCCCTTCCAGAGTTCTTACAACCTCTCTCGGAGGACGGGAGGGAACACTCATTGACTGAATGTCCTCTGTGGTACTTGGCAATTTAGAAATCACGTATCATCGAAATCTTTGCAACAGTAAAGTGAGATTAACTAGGGCTTGCGAACTAGGATCTCCTGTGATCTGAGCTGTGAACTGGGATCTGTTGGCAAGAGGCAGAACTGGGATTTGAATCAAGGGTTTTCTGACTCCAAACATGGCATTTCTACTCTTTGCTAAGAGGTTTGTGGAAATTTGGGCTGAGTCGATAATTTCCTTGCATGGTAAATATAAACACATGTGCATATATGCCTAGGGAAACACAGCTTGACGAATATACTTCTCAAATTTTTCATCAGCTATCTCTGTATGGGAACAGTGCAGATGATTTTCCATCTATGGACCTACATTTTCTAATTTTCCTATAGTGAACGGGTATGAGTTACGCAAAACAGGTGCTGCTTATTAAAATGGTTTTAACAACTCACAACTGACACATCCATGTTGGGTTTCTATACAGAATTAGGGGCTGAAGGGATAGGTCCTATCTCTGACCTTTTGGAGTTGACAGTGGGAATAACAACCCCAAATCTCACAAATTCTCCCTTGGAGCACAGGGTCCTGGGCTGACCTGAGGGGCAGTTCTCACGGTCATTTAAATTCTCTGAAATGCAATTCTTCACTTCTGGGGAGTGTGGTTGTTTTAGAAAGTAACTGCTAGTCCCTGAGACCCCACCCAAACATATGTTTCTCCCCTTCACCCCTCTTAGTTGTCTAGTATACAGGGGGTGGGTGCTAATAAAATTAAAGACAGTCACATGGACCCCAGACCAGAAACCCTGGCTGCTCAGCATTCCAGCCCCAGCCCAGGAGGACCTATAGGGAGTGAGTCCTCCAGCCTGGCCAACTCAACTCTCTGGCCCACCCTGAGGCCACCCCCACCCCCACCCCCCAGAAGCCACCTGCAAATCTGACAATCACGGCACTACTTCAGGAGAAAAAAAATACCACCCGGAAGGCAAGACAGGCCTTGATCAGGCATGAGGCGGGGCCAGCCGTGCCAGCCACTTCCCTGGGTTATTCATGCCACCTCTGCCCGCAGGAATCTTCCAAACATTTAACATGCTTCCTCTAGGTACAGCACAAATCCCCAGCAGGTGGCAACAGCTGTGGAGAGGCCAGCAAGGAATGAATGACTTGGGGGCCGAGAGGGACATACACTGGCCTTGGGAAGAAAGCTCATAATGGTGGCCAGGAGACAATGCTGAGAATGGTTTCAGAAGGCTACCCTGACCGGCTTCTTTGAAAATCAGGCAAGAAGGGTAGGAGATGGGAGGTGTTCCCAAACGTGGGGAGTGATGGCGCACAATCAACCAGAGTCGGGAGCCCCTCTTCCTCAGACAAAGAAAAAGCCGGAATGGTACCACCGGCTCCCACACCCCAGAACAATTTCACCCCGGCTCCCCAAGCAGGTGGCAAATCTGTCCTGACTCAGGCAAGGATGGTTAGGAAAGGAGGGGGACTGGAATAGATGGCCATGTCTACCTCCAAAGGAGAACAAATCCACGAGGGAAGGAGCTCTTCAAAGGTCCACTCGGCTCTGGGGCTTGACAGAGCAAAACGCCCCCGCGCCCACCCGCAATGGCTTCACACAAGGCCTCACCCCAGATGACTCTGCGCTCTCCCGCAAGGCCTGGCAGGTGTCATCGCCACCGTCAGTGTGGCCGTCTGTCACTTGGAAATTTCCCGTGAATTCCCGGAGATGCCCGTCTCTATCTCTCCTTCAAACGCCCCGCCCAAGGAATCAGACAAGGGGACGCGGGGCGGCTACCCCAAGATTCGGGTCTGTCCTCCTCCGTCCTACTTGCCTAGGCCGCTGTCCATTTGAGAACCCTAAAAAGGAGGAGTATTTTTCAACCCCCTTAGGAGCCCTGCCTCCAGCTCTCCGCCCTTCTCCGCGCCGATCCCTCCAGGCAGCGCCCCAGGCTCTTCTGGGCTCTGTCATTTTCACCTGACAAAAGCGTGGCGGCGGGGCGCGGCAACGGGCGACCCCAGGCCAACATTTCTTCCCAAGGAGAGGGACACGTGTCCCCGCGGCGCACTCACTCGGGGTCTCGGCCAAGCCCACCAAGCGGGGGAACAAAGCGGCCGGGCGCGGCTCGACGCGGACCCCAGCGAAGCCCCGTGCGCCCCCAGCCCTCGCGGCCCCGCCCGCCGGGCCTCCGCGCCCGGGCCGGGCCCCGCAGGGCAGCAGCCGCGTTCTGTGCCGCCCGCTCGCCCGCGACCTCGGCACCTACTGTACCTGCTAAATTTAGCGGCCGCCGGGTATTAATAGCCGGAACGACCGGGGCGGGCGCTGCAGGGGCACGCGCAGCCCGGGGGCCGGGGGCCGGAGAAGGAGGGGAAGGAAGGAAGGGACGCGGGGAAGAAGGCCACTTACACCACCAGCCTGGAGATGATCCACGCCACCATGGCGGGGGGCGGGCGGGCGGGCGCGGCCCGGCGGCGCGGCGCGTCTCGGATGCTGGCGGCTGCGGCGCTCCGGGCACGTCTGTTCGCGCACGGCCGCCGCCGCCAGACTGAACGCGCCCGCCGCCCTGCCCGGCGCTGCCGCGTCGGCGCAGCCGCGGCACGTTCCGGCGGCGGCGGCTGCCCCAGCCCCCCGGGGCACGGCGGGCCCGCGGCGATTGGGCGGCGAGCCGTTCGGGCACCAGCGGGGCCCGCCCCGCCCCGCTTGCCCCGGGCCCCAGGCTGAATTCGGGAGGTTCCTCTGCGCGCCCCGGTGCCCCCGCCGCTCACAGGGGACCCTGAGGTGGTCCAGTTGGCAAGGCAGAGACCCGGGGGCCGCCCCACCATCTGTGCTCCACTGGGGAAACTGAGGCCTGGATCTTGGGAATCTGTCTCCACCTGTTCTGATTCAGATACAGTCATCCCTCGCTCTGATACGGATACTGCGATAGCCTAATAAGGGACTTCACTGTATCCAGATATGACCCCTCCAGTTGTCCCCCACAAGGCATTATCTGCATAAGAAACAAATCTGGGCCTGTGTCTCCCCTAGTTAAAATTCTAAAGAGTCCCTACAAGATCTTGTCCCTGCCTGCAAACTCATTGCCCCCACCATGCCCCAGATACCCCTCTAGCCCTTTTCACTTCAGGAATTTTGGACCTGGAGAAGCGCTGTTCCCTCTCCCCCGTTCATTCACTCCATGCCTCAGATAAAGTTTATTGCCTAAGGAAAGCCCTTCCTAGATGGCTGCTCAGCATTTCTGTATCAAAGTGACTCAGGGGTACGATCTGGCTGGGAGGAAGCTAGAAGCTGGAATTGCCTAGTGCCGGTGCCCTGCGGAGCCATTTTAGAGCCTTAAGCAAAAGGGAAAATGTGCATCGTATGCCCGTTTTTAATGTGTTTTCTAAAATATCGCATCGAATGTGATTTATCTTGATTGCTGCATTTTGTGGCACTCCCTTACATTTTGCCACCGAGGAGAGTGCCTCACTCTCCACACCCTAATCCTGGCCCTTATTATATAAGTGCTGCCTGGTACATTGTTTCCTTGTGCTCTTGAAAAACTTTTGTCCATTGCCCCTGGCCTTGGTTGCTGCCTTCCTCACCACCTCCATGGTGCCCTCTCAGAGCACTCTCCTCCTTTGCTGATGCTGTGTCATGTATAATTCAGTGTCAGATGCGAGAGGCACAGGAAGGAGCTAGCTCGAAGCCTTCTTTAAAGGAACCCTGCCCAAGACAGCTTCCTAGCACAGGCAAGGAGACCTCAGACCTTGGCGGAAAGAGGCTGGAAATGTACCTTCAGAGGTAGTAGAGAGAGAGTGGGTGTGATACAGGCTGAAGAAAGACCTTGCCCACAATAAAGGGACAGCAGACAGAACATCCTCTGTGATAAGGGGTCTCCGAAGAACCCATAAAATACGTAATACAGTTGTTGTTGTTGTTGTTGTTGTTAATGCTGTTTTGACCCAGTTTTGAGGCCCATCAGGGACCGGTCAGTTCCCCTTCTCAGGCGGCCAAATAAGTCCACACCCCACCACCTGCTTTATCAGGCTCTCACACAGGCCACCATACGCCTGGCTTATCACCCCAGGGCCGGGTACCAGATGGCCGGGGACAGCTCCTACGCCCTTGAGCCCACTGAAATTATTCAAATTAGCCAATCCTGAACCTGTTTATCCTGCCTTGCTTTTTCCTTCCCGCAGAAACCACAATTTCCCTCTGTCTGCCTGCCTGGTAAGCCACCCCAGTGTTTACAGTGAGTGGCCCTACATGGCATGCTGTGTTCTGTCCAGGGAACCGTGAGCAAAACAAAACTGTAAAAGCTTCTGCCTCCTCTCTCCCGATCCAGCCTCACCATACCTTCCCCAAGGTAATATGGTGCAAACAGTACCCGACAAGAAAAAGCTTGGAATACCTACTAGGCAGATCAGGACAGTACTGATCAAACAGGACCTTCTTCCATCCCCTCCCCCCAGCCCCAGGTCAGAAAATGCTGTCAGTGATGCTAGGTGGGGGGGAATTGGGGGAGGGGGAAACTGTGGTTCAAAGAAAGCCTTTGGGTGGGAAATTAGAGGAGAAACTCGTCATGTGCTAGTTCTGTGCTGGAGATGCCCCCATTCCTATTAATGAAATTCTTGGGTTTGTCTATTGCACACAACTGGACATTTTCATGAATGAAATGAGACCGTTCATGGGATTAAAATATCTGGAAGTCTTTCTGTTATCTGAAGAGGACCAGAAAACTAGTGGGACCAACCAGATTTCACTCAAGGGTTATGGAAAGAACATGTTCAACAGTGCGAAGCATTGACGGGCACAGAAAGGGAAAGAACAGAGAGAAGAAAGCTGCTTTTCTATTTCATTCTATGTCTTTCAGGGTAGCTGTTACACATATTACATCTCTCCATCACAGACCCCTTCTAGTTTGTCCTTGACCCTGGAAAACATCAGGCCAGGGAATGGATACAGCCTTCTAGACAATGCGACTCCTAAAGCCGTATCAGCTGGTTCACTTTAAGTTATTTTTCACGTGAACTGCTGTTCACGCGGGTGCTTACGATCCGTTTCCACCCTGTAACCTTCCCCTTTCTTCTGGGAAGATCTCTCCATTTTGCATTGGGGAATGGTTCTACCCATACTCCAATCTCTTTTTTTTTTGTTTGTTTAACTGAAGTATAGTTGATTTATAACGTTGTGTTAATTTTCCAATTTTGGGGTTTTTTTTTGCGGTACGCGGGCCTCTCACTGTTGTGGCCTCTCCCGTTGCGGAGCACAGGGTCCGGACGCGCAGGCTCAGTGGCCATGGCTCACGGGCCCAGCCGCTCCGCGGCATGTGGGATCATCCCGGACCGGGGCACGAACCCGCGTCCCCTGCATCAGCAGGCGGACTCTCAACCACTGCGCCACCAGGGAAGCCCAATTTTCCAATATTTTAAGTGTCATTTTCTCACAGGTCCTTACTACCTCGATTGGCCATGGGTGAGCACTGGACATAAGCTAGACCGAAGTTCTCCCCTAGGATTTCCAAAGTTGAAAATAGGAAAAAGACACTTCCACTTTCAACCATTTATACGAAATTCCAGTCAAGACAAAACCTTTTGCTCTACAAATTCTAGCTGCTTGTACCTGAACTATCAATAGTAACAGAAAATACGTCAGTGTTGCCCAGATGCCAGGAATGGGGGAAGGGAATTGACTGCAAAAGGGCAAGAGGGAACTTTTGGATGATGAAAAAATTCTATATCCTGATTGTGATGGTAATTACCAACCATATACATTTGTCAAAACTCACCAAATTTTACACTTGAAATTGGCGAATTTTATTTTATGTAATTATATCTCAGTAAAGCTAATCTTTAAAATTAGAAAAAAAAAGTTTATAATGTGCTATGTGAGGCTCAGTAGTTCTAGGAAGCCATGTTTTTTATTAGTCTTTTTCTTATTGATTGATTTAAAATTTTATATATTAAGAAAATGTCTTTCAATCCACATTAAAAATGTTTTTGTTTTTTTTTTTCCAGTTTGTCGTTTTTTTCCTTCAGACATTGTTCATGGTTTTTTTTCTTTTCAAAGTGTTTGGGGCTTCCCTGGTGGCTCAGTGGTTAAGAATCCGCCTGCCAATGCAGGGGACATGGGTTCAAGCCCTGGTCCAGGAAGATCCCACATGCCGCGGAGCAACTAAGCCCGTGCACCACAAATACTGAGCCTGTGCTCTAGAGCCACAACTACTGAAGCCACGTGCCACAACTACTGAAGCCCATGCATCTAGAGCATGAGCTCTGCAACAAGAGAAGCGACCACAATGAGAAGCCCGCGCACCGCAACGAAGAGTAGCCCCTGCTCGACACAACTAAAGAAAGCCCGTGTGCAGCAACGAAGACCTAATGCAGCCAAAAATAAATTTTAAAAAAATTTTGTAATTTAAAAATATTTTTAATTAAAAAGATCTCCCCAAGCTTTCTGCTGTTGTGGTTTCAATTTTAATTTCACACCTTTTATCTTGCAGTCTATCTGGAATTTATTTTAGTGTATGAGTTAGCTGATTGTCCTGACACTATTCATTGAATAATCCACGATTTTCTCCCTTACTTCGAAAGACCATCTCTATGATATACTCTAATTGTTATTATATCAGGGTCTATTTCGGGACTCTGTTCTGTTCTGCCCATTCATTCATGAGTTACTACCAAACAATTTTAATTAATGTAGCTTTTTATAATATATTTTACTATTTGGTAGGGGTAGTCCCTCCACTTATTTCCTGAATTTTTCTTGTTATTCTTGCCATTTAAACTTTCATAAGACTTTAGAGCCGTACTATTCATTTCAAGAACTTCTGGTTGTTATTTTTAATTGTTATGAGGTAAGATTTGTCAATTAATTTAGTGAGAATTTTTTTCATTACAATATCTAGCCTTCCTGTTTGAAAGCAAGACATCCTAGACACTTCCAATGCTTCATCTGGAAATGAACAAAAATATAAAGTGATCTGATTCATGGCTTGAGGAAAAACTCATTGTATTAGACATTTTGGACCATATAAATAATTTTTTTTACTGTATACAATTTTTTGCCTTAAAGATTGATATTGATATGAAAACTCAACATAAGGTACAGATAAACCAGAAGTGGTTTACCATGAAAAAAAAACAAAAAAAACCTTGAGTTTTACGGCCTCTAATTTTTTCCCTTTTCAGATGCTAGGCAGGACCCTAGCAATATAGTCACATGATTACATGTGCAAAAGTAAAATATTTTAATTAAGATCTGTTGGAGTGGCTAATTTTCCCACTCCATCTCTCAATCATGCTTCTCCTTGTACTGAGTATTATCCAAGTGGTCAAAAGCATTTTGGGAGCTGGCTAAAGTGAAATTGAATTGGGAATACGTTTTGTTAGGGTTTGAAGATATAGATTTATGGACTTGCAGTCATTTCCATGTCTAGCTTAAGCTATGGCTACTCTCCACTGGAGGGACGGCTTCCAAGAATCCTCCTATTGCCCTCTGTGCCGACACACCCAGCTTCAGACACAAGGGTACAGGGCTAAAGATTGGTATGATCATGGTATGAATGTGTCCTACAGCCTTGCCCCTGGAAATGTTTGGATAGTGACAGAGAAATAGGTTTGAAATGTACAGAGCCAAAAATCTAGTCTGTGACTATTCTTCCAATCATTGGCTGTATAAAATTGTAAGTGGAGGATTCAGTTCTCATCAGTGCCAAGACCAGGAGGCAGAGAGAGCTAGGGGCCTGGGAAGTAAATTTATAGGAACAGATCAGCTAAGGCAGAAAGCAGGTCCCTGGCCTCTCTTCAAGCAGTGTTGGGCACCTGCAGCTCCTGCACCTGCTAGGTCAGAGGGTATGGTCTGCCGGCTTAAAGGTTCAGGTTGAGAGGCCATGAACACAGGAAAATGCAGGGAGTCAGGTATTAGCTCAGTACTTTACTGTTTCATAGCGGAAGTGACGCCACATGACTTCCAAGGCCAGGTCATAAAAGACCATGTAGTTTCTGCCTTATCTGCTACTCATTCTTGGAGGATTGAGCCACCAGGCTCATAAAAGAAACGTGACTACGCTGAGGCCGTATGTAGGTGTTTTAGTTGACAGTCTCAGCTGAGCCCAGCCTTCAAGTCATCCCAGCCCAGGCACCAGATAGGTGAACACAGGAGCCTTCAGATGTCTCTAGCCCCTAGTCATTAGAGTCACCCCCAGCCATTGGAGTCTTCCCAGCTGAGTTTCCATATATATTGGAGCAGAGACAAGCTATCCCACCGTGTCCAGTCCAAATTCCTGACCCACAGGATACATAAGTGTAATAAAATTGTTGCTGTTTTTTGCCACTAGTTTGCGGTAGTTTGTTACATGACAATAGACAGATAACCAGAATGCCAAGTGAAGCTCCAGGTGTAGTAGCAAAGTTGGGATTTGAACTCATCTTTCTGATTCTCCAGACCGTGAACTTTCTACTTCACCAGTGGTTCCTGGGAACCAGTGCCCGGCAATGATAGCATTTTCAGTGAGAAAAATCAAGGTAATATAGTGCATTTCTCATAAAGCTAACATATGCCATTTAAAAGACCATCTCTTATTCTGAGATTGTCTTTTATACCTTTGGGGTTCTTAATATGTCCTTTCTTTTATGACATAATGGTGATAGCAATTAGTGGTTGTTATTTTACTAATATCCTTCCTGGCAAAGTAAAAAGCTACCAAACAAATATCATTCCCTTCAGTTACTTTTTTTTTTTTTTTTAAGCTTTACTGGTATTTGAAATTAAGAAGTCCAGGGGCCATTGCTCTGTCCTATCCCCTGAGTATCATGGATTCAGAGGTAGATACACTGGAAACTTGACATTGTTGTAGGGTTTCATGTTTTCTTTGGTTGTTCCCTCTTCCCTTATAGAACTAGCACATATGTTGGTTTATAATTTATACCCCACCTATTTCCAAAAAGGATTCAAGGCAGCAAGACAGTTTTTCCCCTGGCATACCCCCAGATTCTTATAATGGTTACTGAGTCAGATGGGGCCCTTCCCCGGGTGCCGACAGGATTCAAACAGCAGAAGTGGGTGGATGAGGGATGATCTTGTGCTATCTATTGCAGACAGAGCTGCCACATTGCTATGTGGCAGAGCTCAGCAGGGAAAGGCAGAGATTGAGACCAGGACCCCTTGGCCCTCTTCCTGGCCCAGCCCCCAACCGTGGGCTGGCAGCGGCAGCTTCTTCTGTTTCCTGACTTGCGGTTCTTCAGACGTCCATCTTTAGGCTGTAAAACTTTGACTTAGGCAACACCTCTTCCCTTCAGGTGACTGTCTGCTGTTGCCAGCCCTCTTTATAAATGGTCACCTGTCGTGGGACCCAAAAACTTTTGGGGAGGCTAGTGAAGCAGAGGAATTAAAAGTCTGATCTCTGGAGGAAGAGTCCCAGATTGAACCCTAGTTCTGCCACTTACTAGGTATGTCATGCCCTTGGGCAAGCTGCCTTACCTTTCTGTGCCTCTGTTTCTTCATATGTAAAGTGGGGATACTAATAATAGTACATACTTCATGAGGTGGTTGTGAGAATTAAGCACTTAAACCAGGGCCTGGGAAAGGCAATTTATAACCACAATGAGGGGACTTCCCTGGCGGTCCAGTGGTTAAGACTTCACCTCCAAATGCAGAGGATGTGGGTTCGATCCCTGGTCCGGGAGCTAAGATCGCACATGCCTCGTGGCCAAAAAACCAAAACATAATACAGAAGCAATATTGTAACAGATTCAATAAAGACTTTAAAAATGGTCCACATCAGGCTTCCCTGGTGGCGCAGTGGTTGAGAGTCCGCCTGCCGATGCAGGGGACACGGGTTCGTGCCCCGGTCCGGGAAGATCCCACATGCCGTGGAGCGGCTGGGCCCGTGAGCCATGGCCGCTGGGCCTGCACGTCCGGAGCCTGTGCTCCTCAACAGGAGAAGCCACAACAGTGAGAGGACCGCGTATCGCAAAAAAAAAAAAAAAGGTCCACATCGGGCTTCCCCGGTGGCACAGTGGTTAAGAATCCACCTGCCAATGCAGGGGACACGGGCTCGAGCCCTGGTCCGGGAAGATCCCACATGCTGCGGAGCAACTAAGCCCGTATGCCACAACTACTGAGCCTGCACTCTGGAACCCGTGTGCCACAACTACTGAGCCTGCGCTCTGGAACCCGCGAGCCACAACTTCTGAGCCCGCATGCCCCAACTACTGAAGCCCGCGTGCCTAGAGCCCGTGCTCCACAACAAGAGAAGCCACTACAGTGAGAAGCCCGCGCACCACAATGAAGAGTAGTAGCTCCCGCTCGCTGCAACTAGAGAAAGCCCGAGCACAGAAATGAAGACCCAATGCAGCCAAAAATAAATATAAGTAAATAAATGTTTTTAAAAAATGGTCCACATCAAAAAAATCTTTAAAAATAAAATAAAATAAAACCACAATGAGATAGCCCACCCACCCAGGAGAATGGCTAAAATTAAAAAGAACAACAATGCCAATTGTTGAAAGCAAACACTCAAAAGCAAGTGGAAGTCTTGTACATTGTTGATGGGAATGAAAAATGACACAACCACTTTGGAAAACATGTTGGTTGTTTATAAAATGCCAAATGTTTTTAAAATTCCATTCATAAAATAAAATATACACATAAAGTGCATAAATACGAGATGATGCATAAGTCTTTACAGAAAAAGAAATATATGTTTACCAAACGGCCCAATATACATTTACCTCCTGGGTATTTTACCTAGGAGAAATAAAAACATATGATCACACGGACTTGTAAACAAATGTTCACAGTAGCATGATTTGTAACAGCTAAAATAGTAAACACCCCAAATGACCATCAACAGGTGAATGGATAAACAAAATGTGGTGTATCCATACAATGAAATACTACTCAGTTATAAAAAGGTATGATCTACTGACACACGCAATAACATGGATGAATCTCAAAAAACTTTATGCTGAGAAAAATAAATAAAACCAGCAACAAAAGAATACATACTGTGTTATTCATTTATAGGAAATGCTAGGGAAGACAAATCTAATCTACATTGACAGAAAGCAGATTGATACTTGTACAGGGTGGAGAGAGAAGATTGACTGGGGGAGAGAAATGTTCTCTCTACGTATATTGTGATGGATGTGGCCTAGTATATGTATTTTTTAAAACGCAACGAACCATACACTTAAAATGTATGAATTTTATTATATGGAAATTATACCTCAGTAAATCGATTTTTTAAAATCTACCTATTTGTATATAATATGATGCTCTAGCTGAAACTTGGGCTAAGGAAGGGAAGATGGTTGTAAAGTTGGGGAGAGTGAGAAGGAGGTAGAACCCATGAGCGTGAGCTGAAACCCACAAGATTGGACAGGAAGCTGTGTCCGTCACTCACCACCGCCAACCCTGATGAAGGGTATCCTGCAGGAGAAACTGGCATTCTTTGTCACGGAGCCTAGCACACAGCTGGTTCAGCAGTCAGGGAAACTGAAGGAAGAAGCAGGGCGTGGTGGAGCCCTGCAGGCCTGGATGCTGTCCCAGCCACCAAGGTGAGCAGAGAAGCAACAATGTGCAATAAAAGCAACTGCCCTGACTTTCCATGTGCGAGAAATAATATGGCTGCTGCTTCAGCTCTGCCCTCCAGATCTCACGAGAAGTCTCCTGTGGCCCAGTTCAGCAGAAGCACACAGGGAAGGAAATTCTGCGAAATGCAGTTCAGGCCAGCCAAACTGACACATCACAAAGCCACCCTAAGTTTGCAGTTTCATGACTTAAAGCCGGTAGGTAGTTATGTAAGTGTTCTTACATTATTCTCTCTATTTTTTTGTGTGCCTGAAATATCTGATGATAGTTTAAATGTTCCTCACAGCTGGGGAATTGTAATCATGTTGGTTGTACCTGCCCCTGACCTCTACAGCCTATACATTTAGAATCATAGATGTGGCCACTGAGACTCCAGGTCACCCAGCCAGCAAAGGGTGGCGCCGGGACCCAGGACTGCCTTCCATGCTCTTTCCTCTAGATCAGGCTGCCTTCAGCAGACATGAGTAACTTCAAGAGGTGGTTGCTACAGTATCTATCTTTTTACCTAGTTTTCTTGTTTGACGTCTGTCTCTTGTCACTAAAATATTAACTCCATGAAAATAGGGGCATTTGTTCATTTTGTTCACTGCTGTATCCTCAGAATCTAGGACAGTGACTGGCACACAGCAGGTGCTCAGTAAGTGTTTGTTGAATGAATGAATAAACGTTCTAAGAGAATTATGTTTCTCACATCACATAAAAGCTTTGGATACATTCTTGTTCAAACCAACAAGACACCCTCCACACACCCCCTCCAGCCTAAGGCTTCTAAAATAGCAGCCAATATACCAGAATCATCATGGTCAGCATACGGCATTGACTTATGGCCCATCTTCATAAAAAAAGAACAAATCCTAAGGAATTCACTGGCCTCATTGAGAAGGGCCCAACATCCCAAAGGCTGAGTCAGCAGGACTGCGTTGTGTGCCTGAACTGTGTGATTCCAGCGGTGCTCAACTGTCAAGCATGAAGACCTAGCCCCTATGACTTCCCACCAGGATGCCCCAGATTGCCTCCTACTGTTTACGAATCCCGATGCATCAACTAAGAGAGCTAGGCTGTGCCACAGTAACAAACAACCCCAAACGCTCCATGGCTTATCGCACAAAGTTATTTCTCTCTAATGCCACGTGACAATCACAGGTTGGCTACTCTGCAAGTCTTCACTCTGGGACTGAGGCTGACAGAACAGCCACCCTTGAAATGTGGCTTGGGAAGGGGTACCCTGGAGAGTCTCATACTGATGATTAAATTCTCTAGCCCAAAAGTGATGAATAGCCTCTAAGCTCATATCTCATTGACCCTTTTCTCATGGTCCCACCTTACCACAGAGTAGTTAAGAAGTACAATGCTATCATAGGGCTCAAAGAAAGAAGCTAGAAATAGCCATCACTTCCACATCAGGACCAACCCCCCTCACGTGCCAAAACCTACTCAGTTCCCCCTCCCCAAAAATGCCCAGCCTTCTACAATTCTCTTATCTATTAGAAGGCAAAGTTGATCTAGTGTCCTATTCCCTCTGGATCCCACACTCTGCTCTCCATGGTGATGTCTGACTAAATTGATCAATTAATTTGGATTCTGTTAATGAGTGCTAATGTTTCACATAGCAGGTTTGTATAGACCGAACCGTGTTCCCCCCAAATTAATATGTTAAAGTCCTATCCCCCAATGTGATATATTCGGATATGGGACTTTTAGGAGGTAATTAGATTTAGATGAGGTCATGAGGGTGGGGTGTTCATATGCGATTAGTGCTCTTATAAAAAGAGATACCAGAGAGTTTGTTCTCTCTCTCTTTCTCTCTCTCCATCTCCCATGTGAGGACACAGCAAGAGGGTGACCAGCTGCAAGCCAGGAAGAGAGCTCTCACCAGGGACTGAATCGACTGGCACATGAATCTTGGACTTCCCAACCTCTGGAACTGTGAGAAATAAATTCCTGTTGTTTAAGCCACCTAGTCTAAGGCATTTCTCTTATAGCAGCTCAGGCTTCGATGTCTTCAAGGTAAGAGTCCACCATTTTAAAAAGGGCTACCTGGAGACAAAAACTTCAACTCAGGCATGGAGGGAAGCTCTTTGGGGGTAACAGTTCAGGGTCCATGGGACCTCTGAGGCCCCTGAACTCATCCCACACAAGTTTAGATACTCACACATGCCTGGTAAGATACATGCTAGACAAGCAATGTGGATTAAGCAATGTGGACTGTACTAAGAGTCAGAATTTTCAGAGTTCTGCCTGCACAACTAGTGAGCCATTGACCTTGGAACAAATTACAACCTGTCTGAACTTCAGGTTTTTGTTTTCCACCAGGAACGTAGGGGAAATCATCTTTGCCCTGCTTACCTGATAAATTGTTATGAGGCTCAAATGAAACTGCCCCATAAAGTTTTTAATGTGATTCCAATTATTCCCATGAGATGTTGATTCATTCCTAGAATGGAAAGGAAAACAAGATCACAGACGGACATAAAGGTGTGCAAAGGGCCAACTATTCCCATCCAAGACTTTCTGACTGCTGAGGACTCCCAGATGCTGAGGGATATTCACCAACAGCCAACTAGAGGCGTACCAAGCCCCAAGTACTGATTCTCTGAGATGAGAACCGTGATGCCCACACCCACAGCCCGGACTCCCCACAGCTCAGCTGTGGAAGAGTGGGGTTTGGATCCACAGCACATTCCCTCTTGTAGGTGGATTTTAATATTGCTTCCCCCACTGCTGGCTTTCTCTCTATGGCAGCATAGAGAGAAAGCAGCTTCTACCTAGTACTTATCCTGGGCTGTGTTCAATGTCAGAAGACCCTTTTCTCATCACCCTGGACTCTTATACATCTTATAAGATCCTGTCTGGAGCAAACCTGATCACTCCCTTCTTTGTTTCTCCTGAAGTTTTGTTCACACCTAGCAGGCAGTAGTGAAATGTCTTGTATTTCATTACACATCTTTCAATCCCAGCAGACTGGGAGATTCAAGAGAACATAGGCCTGGCTTCTCCATCCACGGTTTCTGGCTCCTTGGCTCATGACCCAATGGTAGGCATGTGGCAGGTGTTACATGTAAGCTTGTTGAATGAATGAATGAATCAAAAACACTAGACAAACTCCCAGGCTATGCCTACTTTACCAAAGCTCTATTTCTCTTACTGTGCCTCTCTGATATTTGTGTCTGCATGTAGGTGGTAGCCACACAGAGGGCTGAAGACAGATGGCCCAGCAGCCCCAGACTTCTATCCTCCCATGTTGGCAGTCCCAGAAGACAAAGAATCTCTATTCCCTCGTATCCAACCCAGAGAAGAGGCTGATTGCTCTTCTCACCACATCCCCAGCTTCTACCCAACCTCTTTAGCTTCCTGACGTCTTTCAAGAGTGTTAACAGTCTCACTGATGACCATCTAAAGAGTTCATTTACTACTTCACAAAGCTGATGTTATAGATTGAATGTTTGTGTGTCGTGTCACCACCTGCCCCCCGTCACCCACCGCAAATTCATATGTTGGAAGCCAATCCCCAATGTGTTGGTATTTGGAGGTGGGGCCTTTGGGATGTGATTAGGTCATGAGGGTGGAGTCTTCATGAATGGGATTAGTGCCCTCAAAAAAGAGCTCCCTCACCTCACCCTTTCTACCAAGTGAGGGCACAGCAAAGTGACTGCTGACTATGAACTAGGAAGTGGGTTCTCATGAGACATGGAATCTGCTGGCATCTTGCTTGATCTTGGACTTTCCAGCCTCCAGAACTATGAGAGATAAATGTTTGTCAGTTAAGCCACCCAGTCTATGGTATTTTTTCTCTCCCTAAATTTATTTAGTTATTCTTGGCTGTGTTGGGTCTTCGTTGCTGTGCGTGGGCTTTCTTTAGTTGCGGTGAGTGGAGGCTACACTTCTTGCAGTGTGCTGGCTTCTCATTGCGTTAGCTTCTCTTGTTGCAGAGCACGGGCTCTAGGCGTGCAGGTTTCAGTACTTGTGGCTTGCGGGCTCCGGAGCGCAGGCTCAGTGGTTGTGGCACATGGGCTTAGTTGCTTCGTGGTATGTGGGATCTTCCCGGACCAGGGCTCGAACTTTTGTCCCCTGCATTGGCAGCCAGATTCCCAACCACTGCACCACCAGGGAAGTCCCATAGTCTATGGTATTTTGTTGTAGTAACCCGAATGGACTAAGACAGCTGGGCTGGACAAGTGCTGAGCAGAGCTTACTGCCTACCCCTCTTTTCCCAAAGGTCCAGGATCCTCTGGGCAAGGACCTAGAGAGAGTGGATTAGATTTCAGGGTAATGTCCCACTGAGAAATGTGAAGGAAGTTCACACTTCCCTGCAATGCCATTGTTCTAGAAGACCTGGCTGACATGTCCGGAAAAACAAGTAGCTCTCGCTCCACACGTGAGAATTGTGCAAACTGTACAAGCAGAGAATTTCCAGACCAGAAGAAACCTGGTTCACCCATCTGACTTCAGGAAACATAAAATTTAGGCTATCCAGGAAAGAAGAGTCTATCTCAGTAGAAAAAACAACAACAACAATAATGATGATAATGATAAACTATTGCTTTTGGAACATCAGTTTCTTAGCCACAAAATGGTGATCTCCCACAGGGTTATTTACAAGATAATTAAATTAAATTAAGTCACACATATGAAGCAAGTAGCAGGTAGACACAAAGGAAGCACTCCCTAAATTTCTCCTGCCTCCCTGTCACAACCAGC